>NC_092061.1:25483096-25821628 GCF_039877785.1 Chaetodon trifascialis | reverse complement strand
GCTGTTTTGACACAGTGTTAGTCAAGTGAATCCAGCTATTGGAGCTTGGATAAGTTGGTACAGCTGTCTAATTTTTACAGCTGTCTTTCATTCCTTCTACTCTACTAATAACTCTGCTGATACTGTACCTATCTGAGGCATGAGAGCAAGAGAAATATGAGGGGAGCTATATGAAAAGAATATTACCAAGGCTGAGACCAATATGGGATTAGGATTTGACTCAACAATGTTTGGGATGTCAGTCTGTAAAGTCCGTAATGGAATCTGCTTCACCCTGCCATAAAGAGCTGCAGCCAAAGAATTTCATTAGTCTGTCAAACAGTGGGGAGTTCAAGTGTGATGATGACAAGAATGAAAGTCTGCAGGAGAACATATAGAATATTGGCAGGTTCAATCTAAAGTTACTGATATAGGCTACAAAGGAAAAAAAAACAAAACAAACAAACTGTACACACCTATTGAACATGAACAGTGGAGCATTCAGATTGAATGTGAAGGAGGTTTTTGCCTCACTTCATGGATTTACATTGCAAGGAGGATACTTGCTTGGCACCCATTTATTTTCAAAGGAGCTAGTCAATTGGTTTGTGGTATACCAGGCAATGTAGGATAGACCAAGCTACGATACAAAAGACAGACGTTAAAAAGAAATAAAAGAAAAAATCTTTACTGCACACTCTGGGGCACTTCTTTCACACTGGTCTCCAAGATTACAGTTTCAAAGGAATATGTGGCATAAAGTCACAGATTGTTGGAAAAAAAAAACCATGTTGTTTGCTTACGTAGCTGGCTAACACAGAACCCACTTACCAGAGCAAAACTCCAAATGGCTAATTGCTCTATGTTCATCAGCTAGTCTCCAACTAGTCTCTAATGTGTGTCTGTTTATAGTGCCAGTGGTGTACAGTGGAGCTAAAAATACCACCACCAAGCAGACACCTGTCTACTTGTCCTAGCCAGCAAGTTGATGATGCTGGTGAGACTGAACCAAGAGTAAGAGACTGGTAAAACCAAAACAATGAGCTAAAAAACATGAAAGTGCTCCATGGAGCCTGCACTGTCACATGACAACCCACTGTGGGTCTGTCACAAGTGAATCCTTTTACAAAACAGAATGCTTGTACAAAATCAACCTCTATGATGGGAACAGCTTAATCAGGTTTAAGAGAATGTAAAAATCGGGACATCTGATCAACATACAGAAAGGTAAAAAGAAATTAATTCTTAAAATATCTCCACAAACTTCAGTGCGACTCATTGTAATGCAAACCAAGAATTCCACATGATTAAGATTGAAGTCAGCCTCAGGAGATAAACTTAGTGTAGGTGGGTTTTTCTCAACTCCATTCCCTGAAGTAAACTCCGTCCTATTTCCTAAACGCGCAGCACTTCCTTACACAGTTGCCATGAAAATGTCCCTGTCTCACCAAATTTTGGAAACACTCCACGGGGCACCCGCTGGGAGAGCTGACTGATCCCCTGGGTCCTGGGTATAAACTGGTCCCCTCCCACCCATATGTCCGGGACAGTCGGGGGAGCCGTCATTCATCTGCGTAGCCTCTCTTGGCACTTCCCTAATCGTGATTACTGCCTCCATCCTGGGAGTGTGGGAGAAAATCAGCATCCACCTGACTCTGTCAGGGGGAAACTCTTTATCCTTGTTTGTTCTAAAAGAGGAGACGTGTTTATGCTGTTAGGACTCGCACATTCTCCTTTATGTGATTTTAATTGAGACAGTTAAGCCTCCCTTGGAGGAATCTGGCTATTAAGCACTTGAAGTTGCACACAAATATGTTTCCATATAGAATCCCAGTGTTCAATAGTAATCCATGGAGCAGACAGAAAGTGAAGGCGGGGGGGTCGTTGACCTTTCTTTCCAGCATCTGTGGAGTGTGAATGTTATCATCGGTGAACAGCAAACAGACAAAGCTCTCGCCTTCATACACTGCAGAAGGTGTGTGTGTGTGTGTGTGCGTGTGTGTGTATGTGTGGGGTGGGGGGATGGGTGGTATTTGGGTGTGTGTGGAGAAGTGGGTAGTATTTATCTTTGTGTACATATTGTCATTTGTGTGTTCATCTGAGTTATGCACTATGTGTGCAGTTCAGCCATCTGGGTACTGTATGTGTGTAATATGTTGTTTGTACTGCCTGTATTGTTATTGCATGTACACACTGTACATAATGAGACAGAGCGTGTGTATATTTTGTTTGTTTGTGTGTGATTTGATACGAGGATGTGTGAGTGTTTGTGTGTCTACATTAATTAATGCATGTGTGTTGGTGCACATACTGTATGTATCTTTATACGGTGGTTACACTGTGTATGCATAGTGTAGGTGTAGTTAGTGGTGTGTGTGTGTGTGTGTGTGTGTGTGTGTGTGTGTGTGTGTGTGTGTGTGTCTGCTTGTCTGTCTGTCTGTCTGTGCATGTGGACCGCAAAGGCCTGACTAAAGCAGATAAATGGCCTCTCCTGCAAAGCAGCCCAGGGGGGCTTATTGTCGGTGTGTGTGTGCGTGCACGTGGTCGATGGGGACGGGGACAGGGTTGCGGGGTGGATGAAGGGTTGAGCTTGGCAAACGGGCGGTGACACCTTACCACCCTTTTAGCTACTCTGCTGACTTTTCCAGCGTGGCGTGTATATCTCAGGCGGAAACATAATGGCCTCTAAAGCCAGGATTGATGTTATCGTTGCCACGGGGTTGCTTTGTGAGCCAGTTAATGGGGTTGTTAACCGAATGTGGCCCGGACAATGCACCTCACACACACATACACACACACCCTCCTCCCACTGCTATCTACTCCCGGGGGTAAAAGAGAGGGTTATAACTTCTCGTTTTCCTAGAGATGATTTTATTTAGCCTTACCGCATGTTTGCTGCCAGGGCTGAGGACTCGGCTGTAAAGGTTTCATTTTTTTCTTTTTTTTTTTTACGAGTGAGAAAGGAGCCCTTTGTCGCTGCTGATGAGTCAGCGGGTTCAACTTTAATACCTGAGCCGTCACAGGAGTATCGATGCATGCACTAGTGCTTTTATATCCAATTTTGACCCTTGGGAAGGTGCTTGGTGACACTTACCTGAGCAAGTGAAGATGCAGAACAACTTCAGGAGCTGCTCAGTGCTGCATGATTTCACGAGGACAAAATTCAGGACTGCAAGGTTCACTTTTCGTGTTTGATTGTTGATGTTTGGAAAGGAAGGTGGAGGGACTACATACAGCAAAAGTCCCTGGCTGGAATCGAACCGAGAATGCTGATGCTCTCAGTTCACTGTTTTCCTCTCTGATCAATCGGCAGCGCTGCACCACAGTGTAGCGACAAAATGACTTGCACTTGCAGAGAGAATGAAGCTAATACAGGCATTAGTTACACCATTTTTTTTCTCTAAAGTACAAAGGAGTATAGTCCCAATGAATAGAATTAATGTGCTCAATATGGTGTAGTCTAAAACAGGTTTTAGAGATGCTACCTGAAGCAGGAACAGAAAAGGGCTGAGTGAAACACAAACTAAACACCACCTCTCTCCCTCACTCACTCCCTGCAAGCACCACTGCTGAATCCAGTTACAGAGAAACCACTGAAGTTAGTGATGGCTTTTCACTTGAGTGTGCTGACTCCATGTATCAGTCTGCATGAAGTTCCCCACCCAGACACAGACAGAGGAATACAAAACAACTTTTCCTTGTTCTTTGTTTATCAGCCACTGTAGTTCTAATTGCTGCTGTTTCCCACCATCACTGTACAGCCTCACTTCTGTTCTGGCCGTCTCGTAACACTGCAGGATCAGTTGTTAGTGGTATGTTTTGGGTTCGTCAGGCATGATTTCACGTTTTGCAGGCTTGAAATTGGGTATCATTTGAAGGAGACACAGCTGTGGGTTGGGACTGTCTCTGGTTGCACTGCTAAGAAGTGGGCACTGGGCCTAATGGGAGGTTGGGAGATAAAAGTTTCTCTTTTCTTGGAGGAATAAAAAATGATACGCTATCAAATATCCTTTCCCAAAAATATAGGTGAAATAGACTCTGATGACTCGACTCTATGCATGTGTGTGTTCTGTGTGCGGGCCAGTTTTGCTGGTATGCATTATGAATGTGGGCAGAGTGAAATGGTGGCTAATCTGGGGATTCATTTTGAACAAAGCCTCAATACTTTTAAGTGCTCTGGTTACTGAACAGCAGGGAGAGTTTTCAGAACAGCACCTGCAAGACTCTTCTGTCAGCGTTCAGTCCTGGTGTGGATCAGCCTTACTTGGCGAGCTGGAGCGGACATAACGAGACCCTGATGCAGGATGACACTAATGTGCTAATGCTGCTCTGAAATCTAAAGTGTAATGTCGTCCGTTTTACTTTAACAAGTCTGCTGTGGCTCTTACAGCATGTGGGTGGCACACAGGGAAGCAGGCAAGCACATGGGCAAGACAGATAAAACAGAATGATTATTGGTTATTATTAGCCTTTGTCAGATAGACCTCTCAGTATCAAGATATCTTCCACTGATGAAGTGCACGCAGTAAAAATGCATGAACATGGACGTTTTTGCCTTGGATTCAATCTTTGATGAAAAGCTGTTCCAGAATCATAATTTAGAAAACTGTCCCTGTTGGTTTTTAGCATTAGATAAAGAGCTTCCATACTGATTTTACTGATTTTGAAAAGGCAGCACAGCGGGGCCGTTCTGTGGAGAGTGTGGGTGGGCTCGGCAGTACTTAAGCATTACCAAAACTAAGCCGTGCTTCTAGTATCCAACACCAGCGTCAATGGGACCCATACTGGAAAAAAAGAATTAGTGCATTTCCTTCTCCTCTGCACCCCCTTAGTTTCTTGATAAATATTGTTGTTTCCTGTGATTTAATATGCATGTGATGAAGTACAGAGATGTTGTAATGTATTATCTTTCTGCAAGTAACAGAACACCTTTCTAATAAGACTTCAGTATAATTATTATAACCAGTTATTAAGCTTTCAGTGGCTGTCACCTCTGTTAGATACAGCAGAGGTCAAGCAGCATGACATCACCTCCATAATGCTTCAATCTAACAACCACGACAAAATGAATTATCAACATAAACCACCATATTCTGAATACACATTACAAACACTTTTGGACAAACACTAATGTTACAAAGTAAGATTTTCATTTTGGAACGTAAAACAACAAACTTAACAAACTAGGGGGTCCAGCATGGCATGATGGGAAATGTAGGCTCCAGCTTTCAGCAACTTGGTGCAAAAGAGGTGTGTGTGTGTGTGTGTGTGTGTGTGTGTGTGTGTGTGTGTGTGTGTGTGTGTGTGTGTGTGTGTCTGCATGTGTGTGCACACTCCACCTAGGTTGCAAAATGTAGATAAATATATTTGCCTTTTTATAGGGCATCAAGCTCTCATCTCTGCGTGTATAGTTGGAAAAATCGACTTAAAGATTAAATAAATGCTTCAGGTCATAGTAACACCTAGGAGACACAGCTGAAAGACGAGTCTACATGGTGTGGACAGAGCTGCGGAGAGTTTATCTGCTGCGTGAATCATTCAAGCAGGAAAAACATATCTGATTAAGCTTGTCAGCAAAATTCCTGTCAAAACCAATCATGAAATAAGCAAACATTGACATGGAGACCAGATTATGCTTCTAAATACTGTAGTAGTGATAGTGTTATTATTACAAACCACTGTGTAACTTAAATATATAGCAAATATAATGCTAGTTGGACTTCTGCAGCTGTTCTGGTGAAAGTAATGCAAACGTAGTTTAATCAGTAATGCAGTACTTACACAGACAGTAATACAACAAAGTAACTTATTACTTTGTAATGAGGGTAAGTTGTGATGTGTACTATATTATATTTTGAAAGCTTCCTGATAATAATAATTAAGAGATAATGTTATAAAGAAATGCTTCATGTTTGGCAAATCATTGGGCGCTGACAAAAATTCAGAAACATCACCTCAGAAACCACAACATGTCTTTAAAGATACTAATCTGACGTCGTCAGATCCTAATCTGATGGTCAGATCCAGTCGCTCCAGTCGTTCTCATAACAAGTTTTTAAAATGTTCAGTATTTACGTTGGATGACGTCACTTGTGTGTTACCCGAGGGAAATGTGCTGGTGAGTAAACAGCTTTACCTGAAGTGCACTCACCTCCAGTTCCTCAGGCTCTGTGGGCTGTGTACTCCTACACGCCTCTCCATCTTTTTGGCCTTTCCAACACAAGTCTTGCTGCATATAAACAGTGCAAGATGCTGGTTGCAGGCCATGTTTGTTTTGGTACAAGAATATGCAACAGTTGGATTTCTTGTTGGATTTGCTGAGTTGTCTACCTCCAGAGCTCCAGTGGTTCAGTGGGTTGTCTGGTGTATTTAAGGTTTATGCTCTCTCCTGACTGTTAAAAAGAAAAAAAAATCAGTGCAGCTTTTTGGAAACAATCTGTATGTGTAGTTTGTCTGGTCTTTGTAGGTCTCAGCTAGGCTTCAGGTTTGTTCAAGTGTTGGGAGATCCACTCCAAACTGATCTTGCTCTCTCTGAAATCCAGTGAGCAGGTTAGAAATCTAGGTATTATCTTGGATACGGAGCTCAATGTCACAAGGCACATTCCAAGTACAACTAGGACGACACTTTCCCACCTAAATAATTACAAAGTTAAATTAATCTCATCTCAGTTAGATGCTCAAAAACTGGTTCATGCATTCATCTCCTCTCGGGGAGATTACTGTAATGCCCTTCCTGCAGGACTTCCCAAAAAACTGGGACATCTCCAGCTCATTCACAGTACTGCAGCCAGAGTACTCACTGGGACAAAAAAACTGAACATATTACACTTTAGAGCTGCTCTTTTAAATGCAAACTGAAGACCTACCTGTTCTCTCAGGACTACAGCTGGCCAGTGCCTCCATCTGTCTGTCTCTCAGTCTCTCTCTCTTTGGGTATGTATGGGTGGGTATGTTTATTTTGGGTGGAGGGCAGAGGATGAAGAGGTTGTTTAAAATGTCGCCTTTATATATATTCAAATGTGTATTTGTGTCCTATTTGATTTTGTTTGTGTTTGTTGTGCGAGACGCACATTGAGCTGACATTGTAGGAAATGTACTTGTTCTCAGTTTTAAACAACATTGTCAAGAGATGAGGTGAGGAGAGGTGTCTGTAAAAAACATTTTATGTTATATTCATTTGATCACCTTGTTAACAGTATCCCATTCATTCATTCATTCATTCATTCATTCATTCATTCATTCATTCATTCATTCATATCCTATTCATTCTTTTTTTGAATTACACAGTTAGTTTGGGGTCCTGTGCATGTACTTAAGAGCTGACTTTTGTTTAAATTTAGTTTCCTTTAAAAATAAATCAAGGTTTAGTGGGTCACAATTGAGGTAAAAGGCAGTGGAAAAAAACTGGTGCTGTAATTAGCCGTGCGGGTGCCACCACTTGACACACTTACACAGCAAAACATCGCAATTAGCTGTTTGACTGCTTTCATTCTGCAGTTCAGCTTCCATTTGCAGACATGACTGCTGCCCAGCTGCATTCAAAATAACCCCGTCCAAACCCTTATGTTTTCTGACATGAATTTAATTCAATTCATTAATAAATGACTGGCCCAAAATTTGACCTCAACATGTTGAATTTTGTAGATAATGTAATAGTGAATGAGTTAATGCAATTGGAGTGCTGCTGATAAAGAGAGTACATGTGCAGGTTATTCACAATGAACTGGATGCAGCATATGTACCAAATTTCATAGATGAGAACACGTCTACAGAAACACAACCTGTGGCACCACGTTGAGCTCTTGATAAATAAAGCGGTTGTGATTTCAGTTCGATTAGCTTTATTAGCTTGCAGGCACAAGTGCAGCAGACCATCACAACCAGTGGAGATACGAGCACCTGTTCATTTAGTGTTCTGTGCATCAGTAATGGGATCTGCAGAGCTCCTGAATGGCATCAAAAAGGAGATGACAGAAAAACATGCTGATAAGAACATCGTGAGCATATACACACAGAGTGTGATTTGCTGGGCGATGTGAAGGGGGGGTCCATTCTTTTCCTGGCTGCCACATTGGGGGGAGTCCTCTCAAAGTGACTATGAGCACATATTTTGCATACTTGTCATAAATTCACTCACTGATACGACAACAGTTGGACGATGAATCAATGAATAGCATCTGTTCCTTTCAGACTGTTTTTTTTTTTTTTTTGTAAACCAGCCAGAGAGGTTTATTGAGTAGAAAAGAGGCTCTGATCGATGGTGGGTACATGTCAAACCCACTAACTCAACAGCCACCGTCATAATTTACTTGCAGTTGCCTGGAGGTTAGCAGCAATTTCACACCTTGATTCCAAGACATGGAGGCTAACAGCTGAAGGTGGCGGCAAACGTCTTCACTAAACCCTTCAATTCCTCACCAACCATGTTCATTTACATACATAAGCTCATGAGAATATAATCATGAAATGGCACCAGAATGATGATAATGACGGACCCTGCTGTACACATAATATTGCTGAAGCTGTGAATCCAGTGAACAGGACAATGAACACTGGTTACAGATGGTATTTTATGGATTACTTTTCAAGGCAAAGCTGTGACATTCAGGACTTTCATTCATTAGTTGACTCCTTTTTGATGAGCCAGCCTCAGCCAGGGGTATAATTTTCACCTTGGGTTGGGGTAATATGTCGGCCTCACTTTTATCATTACAGTTTGATTCATTTAGTAAAAGACGGCTAAACCACTGTGTTTTCTTTCTGTCAGGCGGAGACGGTGTGCGCTAATCAAAGTGTTAAAAGGATCATATGTCACCTTCAGTTATTACTATGTGCTCACTGCAATTAAGCTTTACAAGCAAGTTATTTGCTGAGTTTTTGCCTCAGATTTTGCCTGTGCACAAGCTGCCTCACCCTTTTGATTAGGATTGTCAGGGTTGCATGCAGCTTGTGAGGCTGCTCTACACACTGAAAAAAATTTGGAGTGACATTTACTCAAAAAAAGCTAGGCAAGTTTTTCCACACAGAAATCCCTTGTAATTTTTACTCAGGATAATTCTAAGTAGCATTTACTTCCTAAAAACACCTTTTCTTTACAAAAAATACTCAAGTAAATCTCACAAGCGGTACACACCTATTGGAAGTAAATTTTACTCAATTACCATTGCATTTTAATTGCAAAATCCAATTAAATGTTTCTGGTGGTTCTTACTCTTATTTAACTAAGATTTTCATTGTTTAATTCTATGAAATGATTAAGTAATATTTACTTGAATTAAATTTAATTTATGACTTCACATTACCACAATAAATTTGTTGCCATTTCTGTGAAGTGAATAAATAAACATTTTGAATTTTTCAAATGGACATTTTATTTTCCCATTTGCATATGTATGTCTACATAACATAACCTTCCTTTGGTGTACATGAACAAGGATTGAAACACACACCTCACACACACCTCTGTCTCATTACAGACACCCACTCACGCACGCATGTGCATGCACGCACACACACACTCCTGTCCACAAACAATAGGGCTGAGAAACAGTGAACATCTTTTAAAATCTAATAAACACAGCCTTTATATTGCAGGTGAGGAATCCCACATACTAAATGGAGAATTAGTGTGAATATCCTCTTTAAAAAAAAACATGACCTGCTGCTGACACTTTCTTCCAAATGTTCACAGATTTCTAAAAATCGGGGAAGAAGTGTCCGTCACAGAATAATAGTTTTTTACACTTTCAGAAACGACACACACATGCATGCACACACACTGTGGCAATTTCACATATGTAGGGTATTCCTTTCTTTTAAACCTCAGAACAATGAAGAGGTGTCACTGCAACAACAGCAACTTAATCAACTGTGTACTAACACTGGATCGCTGTGATCACAGAAGGAAATGTGAGAAGAACAAGAACTAAAAACCTTTCCTTTCCACATGGATTCAAAACACTGCACCACTGTACACACTCATGCTAGTAATTTCCTGTGGAGAGCCTGGACTTTTGAAGACATTTTGAGAGCATCAAGCTCAAGAAGCATTTTCTGAAATACCTCAAATGTGTATTTGAGTTTCAGTGGGTAACTCAGATTGACTGCATAAATGACACCTATGAGGAGCAGGCAAGCATTTGCCACACTCCTGCAGTCCTCCAACACCTCTTTCCCCTCTATGACTACAGACACGTAGCTGGGGTCTTGGCGTTCCTGTTCCAGGTTCTGACGGATGACGATGATTTTCATCAAGTGTTGACTGCAGTCCTCCTTCACTGCCTCTTGGCTGACATCCTGTGAAAACATGTACAACTAGAATTAGAAATCAATGGCTGAGTCTAGATTTCAAACAGTTTATGAAAGGAAGGTTGAATAACATGGAACAGTTAAAAATGCCTAGATTGTTGCAGATGCAGAGACATACCATTGGGGAGAATTTGAGGTTAGTGTAAAGAGATGCATGGAAATATAAATACACCACAGTGAACCACAATTCAGTGTAGAGGACGGTGAGATAATCCTTGTGGATGCCTCACTGTGATCGAACTACAAATACAACTTGAAGAAAGGACATGCATGCCAGCTTCTGCTTGTCCCAGTATGAAGGTAAACATGGAAAAAAGAAAACAATCAAGGCACCGAGGATGGTTGTAATCAAGATTGTCTGGCCGGCCAGCTTCATCTTTTTCGTCACGTTTTTACTCGTCCGTTTATAATGAACAGAGATTTTAGTGTTTTAGTTGACAAAATTAACACTGCTCACAACCTCTGCAGTTGTGAGTTGATCCCCCTCCTGTCTCACACAACCTGTATACACGACTCTCGGCAGCAACATACACACACGCGCGCGGACGCGATATTCCTCTCAAATGCGGGTATCCGGTTTTGCACTTGTTTTCATCCAAACTTTGCAAACATGGACGGGAGTTGCAGAAGACTATGGGGCGACACAGACACATTAAACTTACAAACAAGGTTGGGGCAGAGGACTAGTTGACCAGTGGGATCGAACGGGCGGGCTGCGGCTCGCGCTCGAGTTTTGTAGGCACGTCCAGTTTGAACCCAACTTTGAATTTGACCAGCGAAAGTGGGGGTTGGGTGGGTCTAGGTCATACCAGACAGCATAATTAGGCTACATTCGCTCAGCGTTAAAGTTATATCTGTTAAACGTTTATCATACCATGCAAGCCAGCCATTCCACCCAGCAACACATCCAACTTTGATAAAACCACAGCTTCCAGGCAAAAACGACAAGTGCGCTAGCTAGCTAACATTAGCAGAAGGACCACAACGAAAAACGAGCCGCACCGGCTTACACAAAAATAACACATAAAACGGACCTTACAAAGTTTGTGTGCTTGTTAGGTTTTGTCGAGACTTACCTTCGCGGTTCCATGCCGACTAAATCCCACTGCTGGTCCACAGTCTCAGGTGTTCACATGTGCGAGGGAAGAAGCACTACACAGCACAGCCTGCAACGAACGGCCTCTGACGTCATACACCGAGTGCAAAGGAGGTTGCCAGGTTCACTGATATCACCCAAGTACATTTTACTTGCACATTTCAACTAATAAAGTTAATAGAGTCGTTTAGTGAATAGTACTTGAAATAAAGAGTAAAATTTATATGCAAAATCGAGGATACATTCTGACAAACAAACACCAAGTAACAAACCATATGAAAACCGACATTTTAAAGTAAAAGCACTCAAATGTTATTTGTTTGTAGAATTATATACATAATTGAAGTAATAATTACAGGGACAAAAAATCATTTTTTTCAGTGCAGACACTACTAAAATCTTCTGTGATTTTTATTCGAGATAATTCATCTAAAAAGAGTGCTTATACTGATCATTAATCAATGAGAAAGCAACAAAAGACAGAGCTCTCTGTGGAGATTAAACATGTATTGAGTTCAAAGGTGCATTGTTGACATTAGAAATGGTAGTTTGAGTTTTTTGCATGTATTAAAAGTATCAGGTCTCTATCAAGGTGATATTATAATGCAGCAAATTATGTTTTTTTTTATAAATTAACTAATAGGGAAGGGTGAGATTAATTATCATGTGTTATTTGCTAAAGAATATAAATCTATATAATTAAAGAAAATAATTCTATTACTTGTACAGCATATAATTGGGGGTTTTTCTTTCTTCCTCTCTTTTTTTTTTTAAATTTATCTTCATTGCACAAATTCAAAACCATCAAGAGGAAATGACAGTGACCAGAATTTGAAATTAATTTATGCCTAGAGCGCCCACTGATGTTTTGTGTCTTCTGCCCACCGCTGAACGATTCAACCCACAGTCAACCAGTTCATTTAGAACCATTGTTTAGGCACAGAAATTTTTAAGTCTGTCATCCCTTTCACTGGTCCGTTGTGCAAGAAGTCATATTACTTCAATGACAATATACAATATGGTGTTTGTCAGTTAGTGTCCTCTAGTGGGACCCATAAGAATGTTCTAAAACTGACTCAGATGCACTTTGTCTTATCAGCCTTGCCTTTTATTAAGGTTTGACTGAATACAGGCAACTGCAAGTACTTGATCAAGTTAAGAAAATGTCAAGCAAGACTGCGTTTCAAATGTAGGTGACTTGAGGTGTGTGAACAAACAACCAATGCTGCCAATTTTCAGGTGAGGATTGTCTCTTTTTGTTATGTGGACAAAGTTTGACAGAATACTCCGTGATTTGACATATGGTAACCAGACATAAGCTTTGCCTTGATTACCTATCAACCTATTAACTACTTTACAAAAGATTTTCTTCCATTTCTTCTCCAATTGATTTGTCAGCAAAATATTTAGTGTGTTAATAGCCATTTTTGCCAAACATGAAAAAAAAAAAAAAGATTAAAAAGTAAGATGGTGTTCTGTTGTCGAGTTTTACAAGCAACACTCATTCCAATGGCCAAAACAAAATTAGGATTTTAGTTCAACTTGACAGACAGAGACATGTCCCATCACTGTAGTTCTTATATCCCTAAAACACTGACATCTCCTGTCTCTGTTGACATAGGGATATTTGCTGTGTTTGTAACCTTGGGACATAAAAACTTTACTTTCTTCATGAAAAGTGTAGAACGTGTCTAGTAACAGGTACATGTCAAATGATGACATGTCTGAACAGCTGAACTCATCCTGATAAATAACAATCTATGGCATCCCCAGCTAAGATGTAGTAATTTTGCTGTAAGACTGTAAATGAGTAAAAACCAAGCAGAAAGAAAGGGTTCAAAGGATTAATCTAGACCCTTATCTCACTTTAATAACATCCAAACAGATATTTGAATGAAGCATCGTCAGTGCAATGAGAGCCAGTGAGGGTGACAGAGTCTAATTCCCTCTGCTTCAGAGCCAGTGGAGCTTCATTTTGGGTTTGCCAGTACATTGGGCAGATATTGCCATTTTCTAAAAAGCCTAATATTGATCTATGGGATAGCACTCCATTCCTATCTTACCTTTATTGGATGGTTAACAGAATAGAACCAGAGGAAATTTGTGGACAGGGAGAGAGAAAGATGACATGGGACAAAAGTTTTCTGCTCAACTTGAACCCATGAAGTTGAAAGCTGAAAAGCAGAAATGATCCAGAAATGCGACGATTTAATGAAATTTTTGTCACCCACATCCAAGTTAATAAGTAAGGCTATGGCAAAGCTTTCAGCAGCAACACTCTCCTCTTCTCTGGGTCTCAGAACAGCCAGAAACTCAGTTCTTATTTCAGCCATCTTGCCAGTCTCTCTCTGAGTGATTCAGCCTTTTTGGATGGATTTATCAAGTGACTCAGGAAACTGCGAGGAGGGGATTGGGGAGGAGAAGAGATCAAGTGGTTTACTCTAATGAGCCCTGTCAACAGCGTTCTCCCTATAAACAAATAGGGCTGACAGATGACACAGTGGCAGCACTCGTCTCCGTCTCTCCGGCAAACCACCTGTCGACGGCAGTTTGGACTCCAGGAAATGTGTCGCTCTGTCGGGAAAGCTTACTGGCGACTTTTCTCTCCCTCTCCATTAGTCTGTCTGTCATCCCTCTCTTCTTCTTTTTTTCTAAAACACAGACTCACACTTTTTAGGCCATGATGGAAAGTCATTAGTCATTATTTTCTCCGTTGTCTCTCTTCCCACACATACACTGTCACTTGCCAGCTCTCTGCCACTGCTCGAGAAATTATGAATTATGCTTGTGTCTCACTCTCTACAGGGGCTGTGACTAGGAGGCACCAGCCATAGAGCTGCTGCTTTGTTTATTCCTCTTCTAGGGCTTTTTTCTCCAGGCCCGTCAATCCCATTTCAAACTGCCTTGGTCACTAAACACACCACAGTGCACCGTATTGAGACAAACTGCCAATACGTATCAGCATTTTACAACTTCTCAGCCGTGTTTGGTGGGACAAAAAGGAAGAAGCCCAATTTTCCTGCTGCTGTCATTTACAAAGCAGAGACCGCCCACCATTAAATGTTCTCCATTTCTTAATTTTACCAAGAATGCCAGCATGGATCCATTGGCTTAGTCCCGCAGCCATTCACTCCGCTTTAATTGGTATTCACTCAGAAGCCTGCTCAGCGTTTCACAAGCTGTGCAGCCGCAGTATGAGGCTGTTTGACCTCAGTAAGAGCGTGTCAGATTATAGTGTTATTTATAAGAGAGAGTGGATGCACAAGAGCCAGAAGAGTCAGGGGTGGAGGGGTTTGGGTATTGGTCTTTTCCAGTCCCCAGCACACTGCACATCTCTTGCCTCTAATCCAGCTGTGGGTATAAGTCCCACAGGCTGCAAAAGGCTCTGAGGAGCATTGAGAAAGCACATGTGACAGGCCCTAAGCCGATGACTCAGATTAAAATGGGTGCTGTATACCCATCTGAAACTATAGGGTGACGAACATTTCCCACTGGGGGTTGTTGCCTAAGAGGATTTTTCAAATAGAGAGTTTCTTATTTTCTCCTTCTTTAATGCAGAATAAGAGCATTTTGTAGCATGCTGTGTTCACATGCCTTTTGTGTTACATAATATGGCATATTGTCCTTGTGTCGCTTGCACAGCGAGCCTACACATGCTCTTTGAAGTGGTTAAGTGTAGTCCAAATTATTAATGCTAATTCTGCTACAGCTGATTTAGCTTTCCTCTTGTTAGCTGCATTGAACACTCAAAACATACAGTAGAGGCCCCGAGGGACTGTGTTTCTGTCAATTTCCTTAGCGATGCTCTCAGAGCTTAACAGTGTGGGGGAGAATGCACTGAATTAGGAAGTGTGTCAGCCTTCCCTAAGAACTTATGCATAACTAATCCTGTAAAACCCATTGATCACTGATGCAAGCCTGTAGATGTATTGAGGTATTGATTAAATAGTCCGTAAGGATCCTGATTTAGAATGCATGGCTTTCCTACTTCAGGTTTCTCCTTTAAATGTAGTTCTGCATGTGGCCAAAACATGGCCTGACCTTTATGAACCTTACTGGTTGAACCCAATTTGAAAGCCCAACCCAACTCAAGACTTGGCTCTAAGGACAGCATGTTGGTCTTTCAATTGGTTGTTCTCACGCTTTTATCCAAACTGTATAATCTCAACAGCTATTGGACAGGTTGGGATGACATTTTTACAGACAGTCATGTTCCCCTCAGTATAAACTAGAATAACTTTGCTGACTGAGTTTTTATTCATCCAGCACTTTGATTTATGACCAAATACCTGCAAAACTAGTGAAAGTCCCACCAGCCTCAGCTGTATTTCATGTTTAGTGTCTCATTAGCAAATGTTTGCGTGCTAAACTACGATGTGTTAGCATTTACTGTAGCTCAAGAACTGAAGTACAGCCTCAAAGAGCAGCAACAATGCGAACACAAGAATCTAATGCACACCATAGTGTCTTACAATATTACATTTTCTGCTCTACCTGTTAGGACATAACAAAATCAGCTTTGACTTATCCTAATATTAGCCTGATGAATGTGGCAGTTAAATTCAGAGCTTTATTTCATCGATAGCTTGTTAAAAGTGTGTCTCTTGTTGTTTCCTTGTGGGAATTGCTGATGAGTGAGAAGGATAATAATAAAACTCTATCCCGCCTGAAGGGTTACGCAGCAAAATGGCCCTTACCTGACCCTCAATTTGATATGTTGTCTGGAACCACCAGGTTATTTGATAACCAACCAGACTAACCAAATCAAAAGCAGGTCAGGTCAGATCTCAGGGCATCTAGCATACTTTGTGTTTATAGTCTCTAACTATCCTACCTTCTCTGCTGTCCCAGGGCTGAAGGTGCGCGAGGTGATGATCAACGTGTCCCGTCAGCAGGTGGAGGATTTCCACGGCCCCGAGGACTACTGGTGTCTATGTGTGGCCTGGAGCCACCTGGGCACCTCCAAGAGTCGCAAGGCTACAGTCCGCATCGCCTGTGAGTATGGAAACATCTCAGTCTTTGTCTATGGCCTCACTGACTTTCAAAGAATCACTTCAGACTTTTCATTCAACCCTTACTATATGTTGATGAAACAACTGAACCTCAGACTTCCAGTCAAACTCACATGTTTTTCATTTATGGTGCAAACATCAAATGGACCAGGATTAAATGACGTATAGTATATGATCAAACAATGGACCCGACCACTGCTTGTATCCCATTGTTTATTGCAACCACCAGAGCAGAGGATAAATGGAAAAAATCATTGAAGATAATTTATGCAGATAAAAACATAAAGACTTCAAGTGCAGTGAAGTAAAACATGACTAGCTGTCAGTCACTGGGAAAAAGCTTTTAATTTTCCCCTGGAGGTCTCAGTGTTATTATGATGACGCAGAATGACAGGTCACCAAAACTGATTTACAGGGTCTGTCCGTGTGACTTTAACCCCTGACAGACTGGAGCTAAAAGGACAATGTTTACATATCTTCTTTGGTTTGGACCGAACTGTGAGAGCTGACATTATCTTAACAGAGACTGGATCAGATTTATCAGTGGTGAAATAGTCAATTCCCAGAAACCAGTGCTGTCTGATCAAGTTTAGACACAATCAACTATTCACAGCTGGTGTTGTCCAAATCCAATACTGCTGCCAGAGGATGTTATAGGTTATCTAAGAGTTCTCCTCTGTGTTGAAGTTAGTATTTTAACTTGATGTTGGCCCTGAGGAGAAAACTGAGAGAATTCACATACTAAAGATGCCTTTTCCTATCCTTTGAGGAAAGTAAGAAATTGAGTTCAAAGGTGATGTGATGTCAAAATCTGTATCTGCTTGGATTTGCATATCGTTGTGTTTGCACTTGCATTGCACTTACCTACCTGTCAGCTGAACTGAGGTTTTGAGGCACTTTTATAGAGTTTTCCTCCTTGTTTTTCGATGCTGTATATGCAGAGAGTCTCTCATGATCCTAGGCTACATGAGACCCTTTCACAGCCCATGTTGAAATTTGAAAGGCACAGCCAGACTTTGAAAAAAGGCTGACATTTTAAAGGTTTTCAGTGAATAACTGCAGCGCAATAACCTATCAAAGGCAGGCAAAAAGAACGGAGAATGGACCCTGTCACTATTGTATGCACATGAATGCCCAGGATGATCAGAGCAATACTCACACACTTCGTCCATCCAGTCTATCCTCCAAACCACCTTGTCAACAGATTACCTAGCACAGGGCCATGGGATCCTCCCTATCGTCCACGGGTTGTAGAGGGTTTTGAAGGTCATGGTGTGCAGAGCCGGGGGCAAGCCGGCATGTTAGCCACCGAAGAGGATTGAGGCCAGGCTGACCGTAACACATGACACCTGACAGCTGCCTCTTATCTCTCTACACAGACCTGAGGAAAAACTTTGAGCAGGACCCCCAGGGGAAGGAGGTGCCAATCAACGGGATGATCGTTCTGCACTGCCGCCCCCCAGAGGGAGTGCCTATGGCGGAGGTAAGGCCTTCGCTCTCTGCTTCTCCTCTCCTGAAAGAGGAGAAGCTTATACTCCCACTGAGCAGAGAAGATCAGCCTCAGAGTGGCTGTCCTTATTCTGCGACAGAAATTCTCTGCTCAGATTTTCACCTCAGCTCTGCTTTCTCTGACCTTTAAGAGAGTGATACAGCTGAGTTGGATGCCAGCGATAAGCCCACATAAACATTTAGAAATGAAGGTGTTGGTACCAAAGCCAGGTAGGCACACCTGAGATGAAGAGGATTCACAGCATACACTTGAATCAAATCTCCCCCAGACAACTGGATAATGTATCAATAAAATACAAACAGCAGAGACTCAGGGATTTTCTTCTCAAATTCAGTTTATAGCACCATTAGCCTCGCGAGTCCACACTGTGAGAAACATCTGGCTTAAAGTGGGACAGGCCACAAAGTGATGGTCCAATTACAATTTTGGAGAATGATTTAAGGGGGAAGGGGCTTGCTCTTTCTCCTGCTGGATTCCACAGTTTGATCCATCAGCAGCTGCAACTGAATGTTGATGAGAACTAAAGATACCAGGTATTTTTCACCAGACTGGAATATTGGTTGCTTTTTGACTTCCTGTCCATGCACACCAGTATCCCAGCTGTTCTCCAGTCTTGTCCTCTTGTGGATCATTTATGGAGTGATGATCACAGTGATCATGACAAACCGCATTATTCATCTCCCCGTATACATGGCTCTTATCATCTGCGTCAGTACAGGTTTGTCTTTGGCATCATTCAGAGAATCTGCCATTTTGGTACCAGCTGGGTTGCTGTACCTTCACAGCTGAGCATAGTTGGGTTTCTGTCTGCCAAGATTGTGACGCATTTATGCCACATCACACTGCAGCCTCACACTGCCACTTGTGGATATAATGATCAGATGCAAAGATACCAAAGTATCCCAGTTGCTGTTGGCGTACTCCAATTAACATATTTAGGTTTCTCAGAAAAAGGTTAAGGGTTTATCCAGGTTTCTGGAACCAGGTCTCTACTCCATCGAACAAGAGTCAAACCTGCATTGAGGGCCCAGCTGAACGGGTCGATGTGTCTCAGCTGACAGACTTTTATGTAGATTTGAAGTTGTTAAAAAAAAGTACAACTAAAAGCAAGCAAAAGTAGTAAAAAAATAAATAAATAAAAATGCAGTGCTAATCAATTAATATGAAAATGAATCAACAATGTTTTTATTTTTGTTTTTGCTTTTATTCATTGATGTTATTTTTGCAGTAAAGATGTGGGAAAAATTCTCTGGTTCCAGCTTCTCCATTGTGAATATTCCCGAGTTGCTGATCCCCATGCTGATGCTCAGCAATAGATCTGGGCAGAATAAGTCCATATCTGGTTGGTTAGACCTGTTTTTATTGAAGAATAGCATTGCTAACACATTTCATTCCATTCTTCACAATAAAAGAAGTATTCGGCTGATTTCTGATATTACAAACAGGATTGTCGCAGTGAAACTAAACCCCAAAGATTCAGGGAGAAGCTACAAAAGTACCAAGAGCAGAACACATAGAGGCAATAGCTGCAGACAGAGTGGAGATAGTCACAGGTTGAGGTTGAGGTCAACCATGCTGCCTAGCACGACCACAGCAGCCCAGCTCAGCAGCATTTAACAGTGTTTACCTGCTAAAGAGCGGTTAATTGTGATTTGTTGTTCCAATTTCTTTTAGCATTTAGCTCATACCTGATGGCAACTTAAATGGCAGCTCCCACTGTCTCACAGTGTGAGACCTGCAAGACTAATTTGTGGGGCAAACATAGTGTTCTCCGAATGCTAACTGTCATGTTCTGTCCAGTATTTGGTCCAGTGATAATCAGCATGCATGTGCAAGTGATTTGTGTAGATTTCGGTAGAGGTCAACCTGTGACGCTGTGCTGTAAAGGATTCAACATGGAAATGGAGGAGTGATGTCAGTGATGTCACAGTGGGGATAAAAATAGTTGAATCTGAGAGGTACAGACTGAATCGGATCCCACCATCTAGTCCTTTGTCAACACAAATGAGCCTGCCCACAAGAGATGGGAGTGAATAATGTAAAGAGCACGTGGCAGACATCCTCAGTCCAGTCAATATCAGTGCACCTCATCCGTGAAATATTGAGATGGCATCCGCGAGTGTGGTGGTGTGAGGTTTCAGAGTGCAACGGCGGGATGGATGCCACTATACTAAACACAGCGCAGGCCCAACAGAATGTGAGCCTGCGGTTTGCAGTGCAGGGTGTGTTTGGAAATCACCCTCGTCAGCAAGGGTGTCAGAGTGAGCTAATGAGTCTCCTGTCATTCACAATGGAGTCAGTTTGTGTGTGGCTCCAAAAATTTACTTAAGCTAGAGTCTGACACTTGGCAGGAATGTTTCCAGAAAAGAGAAGTAGGTATATTTGTGACATTAACCTTTCCATCCAATTACTCGTCCCATTAGACTCTAAAGTTTCATGCAACATTTGACATGTTTTTCTGGTGATTCTTTCATTTTCAGTTTGGTTTTGTTGGAGTGAGTATTGACATAACGTGAATATGAGATCATCAGCACTCACTTTTATCTAGTTGACACAGAGACATTTCTTCAATATAAGCTTTAGCACCGCAACCAACAATTATTATGAGTTTTTCTTTCAAGCTATTTTCTCAATGAATCATTTTCTCTATAAAATATCTAAAAATTGTCATTTCCTATGGTCCAAACTCTCATTTCCCCAACAGGCATGATTAAGGATACATAAAGATACTGCTTTGAATAATAACTTGTGTTAGCAAGTTTAACTGCTAGACACAAGATGCCATCTACCAGTGAAGAGTGTGTGTTTGCTAAACATTTCAGGTATTCACATCACACTTGTGCAAGTTACAAACTGATCCATGATTGGCCTCCGAAGCTGTAATGTCATGAAATGTGACGAGATCAAAGTTGATAAAACTGTTGCACAGCTTTGAGTTCGGCTCCCTTTATTTTTGGTTTTGCCTCTCAGGCTGTTTAGAGTCAGCCCTAAACTTCTGTTGTTGTTCTGATGTTTGGTGACTAAAACTATGTTTCAGTCTTTGCTTGCTTTGTTTCATTTAGGGATTAGAACTCACAATATCGCAGTCTCACTTTTCTATCAGTGAAACTAACTTGAATGTTCAGGGTTAGTGCATGAATAATACAGGAACTCAGACTGTGTTTCTAATTCTTTTGTTAGACCTAGAAAAGGCATGAAGACTCATTTTATAATTTGTGTGTTTACTGCAAACCTAATTTCTTCCTTCCTTTTTCGTCTGGTTCAAAACCCCCAGCCTTCATTGCATCCTGCTCACTTCTGAAACCAAAACTACACCTTTGCTGTGGGATTTGACAATTCAACCTCTGGCTGTTCTTGCCATTTAAATGTTAACATCAGCAGCTGGCTAAGTAGTCATTGGAATCAGGCCTCTAGAATTGAACCAGAGCAAAACGATAATCAGACAGTTTTTGTCAGTGTTATGGAAAATGTTGTGTATGTGCAATTAAAGATATTCCTCCAGCAGAGCAAAAGTTAACATGTGTTAAAGTTATTTATCCTTTTTTCTTTGTTTGTTTTTTTTTTTACAGTAGTTAATCACAAAGCCCTGTGTAAAACAAACCCAGTCCACTCTCTTGGTGAGAACCCTTTGCCAACTCTATTCAAAGGTCTTTAAATTTGACAATGATACACACCTTGAAGAACACCACAAGCCATTATAGTAGAGGTCACTGTAAAAGTCTATATCCAAGTGATAAAAATATGGCTCACTGGAGGACATGTCAGCATGACTGACAGGTTTGTACTGTGAGAGTTGTATGTTGCTGTAGATGACCAAGAAAAGACATGAAAAGCTGCTTTTGCCTGCTCCTCTGGGCAGCCATCCCTGTCATCTCTACATCTTTTTAGCTGTCTCTCTGCAGCATCTCCAAGTCGCAGGTCTCCAAATCACTTCTGCACCACATGTGCTTCAACAATGGGAGTAAAAGTGAGAGCATGTAGAATCGCCCTTTTGGGATGCACAAGACTGCATCTTCAGAGGCTGAAGTGACAGAGGTTATAATAACAGAGCCGCACTCAAAGATGCATTCAAGACAAAGGACGAATAAAAAAAGGTAACATGTTTCGAGCTTTGCTGCAGTTATAAAAATACTGACATCATCAACTCTGAGAGCTACTCTATAGATGTCGCACTGTCCGTTATCTTTCAGGCTAACAACAAATCACTTTAGTCCAAGTTGTGCAACCAAGTCTTTCATATTCATAAACCACCAAAACAACCTTAACGCTGGTCTGATAAATGTTTCTGTTTTAGCTCAAACTTCACTGTCATCAAATCATCTCCACATATTCCAAACAGTGTTTAAGCCCAAAGCTCTGATAAGCGCACAGCACACTTGCAGCCCATAACCAAATATACAAAGTGAGCAACTAGTTGAAGAGGAAAGTTAAACACGTAGCAGCTAACAAGCCAGATTTTTCACAGGAGCTGATACTATAGAGAGGAAAACAGGGAAAAGGTGAATGAATAGTAGACTTCCATTCACGAGGTGGACAAAATGGTCCAGAATACTAATGTTGCTAAGTAGATGCTGGATTTGTAAGTAGGCAGCTGTTAGCATGTTAACTAGTTAGCCATAACATCTTCATAAGGTGATAATAGACTCAGTGGCCGATTTATTAAGTCTCACTTTACTGCAGTGTCACTTTTCCAATAGTGAAACTCACTACAATTATCAAGGTTAGTGCATTTATAATACAGAAACTCAGTCTGCACTTCTGATTCTTTACTTTCTTTTATTAGGCCAATGGAACAATCTGACATTCTGATGCAGCACTGCCATAACATAAGCTCATAATGTTCAGTTTCTGGTGACAATGGCAGAAGTGTATAAATTCATCATGTGAGTATGACTAAGACTAGCATTGAGAGGTGAATGTGGTTGAAAAGTCAACATCTATATCACAATTGTATGGACAGTGAAAAAAAGATTGCTTTGTCAGGCTTCATCTTTAATGCCCTGATATCTTCAGACATCCATTCAACACTTCATCAACAGAGAAATACTTGTGGGTGTCTTCCTGTTAATTCAAATTTTGGACACGGGCGTGTGAGTATTGTCTGCGAGTGTCAAATTCAAAATGCAAATTCTCAAGTGTTTTGCTTCAAAAATGCCTTCACACATCATATCCAAAGAGCAGAGACTGTAATTTGCCTATGGTTAATAGAACATAAGAGAAGCTTATTTGTAATTTCGTTTCAGCGCTCCCGATCAGAAACCAATCCCCCACTTTTACTTCACAGATATCGGGGGGTGTGAATTCAGAGCAGATCTTTTAACTCGGGGAGAAAGGAGTCCATGAGACGCCCGTATAATGAGTTTCTTTTGAGAGGTTACTCTGAGAGAAAGTGTGAAATGAACAGCCAAACTGGAAGCCAATTTCAACTTCCCTGAATGAAAGCCTTTAATCCAAGATGAATCCCCTTGATCTACAGTATCTCAGGTAGACAGCCCAGGCTACGACACAAAGGGAATCAGCTAAATGCTTCTGCACTGTGATACAAGCTGTTCTCTGTTGAGCTTCACAAAGACATTTGCGATGCTACTCCAAAACAAGTTAGCATTTAACTCAGTCCAGCCTCCTGCCTCCTGTGCACTTGTTTCTACTTTCCGATCCTGCTGCTGAGCGCTTCTGTTATTTTCTCATAGGTCAGAGAAAGTCTCCTAGAGAGCAGATGATGAGCTTCATTATTAAGCTAAGCAATTACACCCCCACCCCCCACCCCCCCAGCCCAGGCTGAAGTCGGGAGCTCCCTCTATTTATTTCGTTAAGATAAGACAGATCGGGGTGGAATAGTAATGCAGTGCCACATTGCTCAGAGGGGAGGAGAGGTGGCATTTGGGAAGCAACAGGGGAGGCGGATGGGTGACGCAGGCCCACTTTGTGTTCTCCCCGTATCTTTTCTGATTAACCTCCGGAGCCTGAGAGCACAGCTAAGCCGCAGATAGCTCCCTCTGACTCTACCTGCTGCTGTCTGGCTTGCCATTCGCATGAACACACAGCTGTGCTGAGTTCAAAGTATCTGCAGGTATCTGTTTGTGTGTTTGTGTGTGTGTGGGCAATGAGCATGCCTTTCTGTACGTGTGCTGCTGATTGGTTGTGGGGGGGGAGTCGTCGGCTGGATTAGCTCCGTGTTTGGCGGTGTGGTTTCTGATATGCTGCTCAGCGGGTCCCGCTGGCATCCCCTGGTCTCCAGTGTAAGCCTGACAGACACGCTTAATCCATGTAATTGCGTTGATGAGATACTCAGCAATTAAAAAGTTCTGCCGCCCACGCCGGCTTCGCCACAGGCAGCTGAGAGTTGCCCGAAGGGGAGGGGACCATGCTAAATTGCGACACCTAAGCATGACTCAGCAGACAGATTTTCACGCTGAAGCACACTGCTTCTACTGTGTCACCTTGACATCAAATGACCATTAGACCCAGGACCACTGGGGTGATGAGGCACACAGGCACATGGAAAAACATGTCAGCTGGCAAGGTCTTGATCATCGCTCTCCTCATAAGTCTTCATGATGGCTGCAGTGTCACCCATTACATTGCTCCTCTGTCCTCTAATTGCCCCTCAGCCACCACATTTCTCAGCATCTAATCATCAGCAAATGTCATCTGAATAAGATGTGTGTGTGTGTGTGTGTGTGTGTGTGTGTGTGTGTGTGTGTGTGTGTGTGTGTGTGTGTGTGTGTGTGTGTGTGTGTGTGTATACTTAAGTAGATGAGAGGACCGGGCTGCTGTGTGGGGCTGGAGGAGGTGACCTTCAGGGGTGGTCTGGGTGTTGAAATCACAGAGAGGAAGCCCTGATCTGGGGCCCCGCCTGGAAACCCCTCCGTCAAGGCTGACACTGATGACCACATCCTAATTGAAACAAATGTGCCAATTAGGCAATTCATTTCTCACATCCTCTGCCACACACTTGCCAGGCTAATTTGTTTTTGTCCCTTCATTTTTTTTCCCTCCCCCTCCCCCGTTCGTCTCTCTCTCTTCCCTTCTGCTCGGTGAATCTTTTCATCATTACCCAAGGGCTGTTAGCAGCAGACAGACAGCTAATGTGCAGCGTGGCCCCAAACACTGTGAGGGCCGGTGCGTGCCACACGTTAATTGCCTCTTTCAAGTCACAAATTTCCCAGGATAAAATTGAAATAAATACATAAAGAGTCAGAGGATGGGAGTGCCACCACTTGTGTCACCCATTCAGTGACAGATGACTTTAATCATGAGGAATTAGAGCCAGACTCCCCCAGTCTCTCTATTTTCTTATCTATCACTGATGCTAAGCGCTTTACCTCTGACGAAGCCCATGCTAAAGGCTATCTTTAATTGTAGAGAAGAATCTTGGAGCCTTTGATGATTGGCCTCCAAATTTCCTTCAAGGCAAACAGGAGAAAAAGGAGGCTCCAGCCACTGTAATTGGACTGTACTTGTCTCATGTAAAAAAGAAATATTCCCACTCTTTCTAACAGTGATACAATTGACTCAAATAAGTGTGAAAAAATTGAAAATGTGAGAAATGATTACTTTGTTATGATGTTCATTATCATTTTTATTTGTGTCAATACATACCTGTAATCCATCATCCCTGGGGTCTGTATGTCATTTCTATTTACCCAGTGTTTGCATGCCCACAGGCACACAGCCACACTTCCTATTTGCATCCTGTCTGAGTATTGTTTATTACAAAGGGTGCCTGTGTGCGTCCTATAAATCCATCAGCCCAGCCCATTCTGCCACACTAGGAATATAATTTGCAAACGCAGCGATGCAGCTCCTTTACCAGGGTAGAAGCACTAAAGCGTCACTAAGTTTGCAATTCATAATTAGTTTTCCCGTCTGTTGCTGGTAATTGGTTATAGTGCTTCTTTTGCCTGCCTAATGGCTTTAGTGTTGGTGATTGTGCAGCCTAGCTGTGGTTATACTGAGTAAATCCAAATATGAAATCGGCATCTTGTGAGGAGGTCAGACATGAAGGTTCAGTATGATTGTGACAAACCAGTCCAAACGCCAGTGTGTTTATGTGTTTTCAGTGCTCAAAGACGGGACCAAAAGCCTGCCGTCACAGCTTCCCGATCACTCTCCGAGAGCTCCATGGCTTATACTTTTAGCCTTGATGCAAATGGGGAACAACAACAGTGCACACTTTCAAACATTCTACTTTCGAAGGCATTCATGCTGTTCAGCACATACACACAAGAAGCGACAGAAGTAGTTGCATCAAGAATGACAATTGAGCTTGATTGGGTTGATGATACCGCCTGTTAGCATTACAGGGGGAGGTGGGCAATGAAATAATCACTGTGCTCCTCTGTAATTGATCTTATCGTTCCAGACAGCATTTTAAGATTACAGGATCTAGTCTGTAATACACATATACCAGGACGTAAGGATGATGACAGAGTGGATTAAAATTTCTATCAAGTGCATGTTAAAATCACCCCATGTCCCCTATGGGCATAAATACAGTCTGAATAGGGCTTTAGTTTTATACCTTGAGGATATACAATTTTATTGTTGTATGTTTTGACTGAGTGAATGCCTGATGTCACTGACAAGTCACTGGCTCATTCGCTTTCAATGATTTGTGACCCCTGAACAAAATTGGCTAAATTGGCAACCTGAAGCAAAATGTGATTAAACATTTGGAAAACCTGAAATCAAGGAAAGAGTTCCAAATTTCAGAGACCAGACAAAACAAGACAGAGAAGGTTACCACTGCTGACGTCAGAATTTTATTTGGTAAAAATCAAGCAAATTTGCAATACTGCCAGTGTGTTAAGGGAACGCTTTAAGAGCCTATGAAGACACTGCAGTGATTTGGGAGGGGGGGCGATTTAAAAAAGATGATAAAGTCTTCATGGTTATCTCAGGAGTAGCCAACCCCAATAACCTACAGGTTATCCAAACATATTTAGAAGAGAAAGTGAAAAAGGATGGCAATATGATGACTCGCATTACTGTTATTTTCAACATTCAGGTGTGCTCACTCCTGTAAGTTTTACCTCCAAAAATATGCTTGAAATAAAACAGCTATACTGCTGGCTTTTCAGCCTGCCTCATTAACTGACTGCTTGCTCTTCTTGTCGAGTCAAACTTCATCCTATAAATTTCGGAATTTCCCCTCGAGGGACGAATGAAGGAATATTGAATTGAATAAATAAGATCCAGGTTACAATGAGCCAACCTGATCCTTGTAATGGTTGATTCATGTTTTTAGAACAGGTATTTCATGTTTTTTCACAGAAGTGTATTCTATCTCTTACCTCTGTCACCTCTCTTGTTCAGGTGGAATGGCTAAAAAACGAAGAACTGCTGAGTTCCCTGACTGACGACAACATCGATACCCGAGCAGACCACAACCTCATCATCAACGAGGCACGGCTGTCCGACTCGGGCAACTACACCTGTCTGGCCAGCAACATTGTGGCTAAGAGACGCAGTGCCACAGCCACTGTGATAGTCTTTGGTACGCTGTCCTCCAAGCTGCTGTTATTGCCTGTTACACCACATTACAGTGTGCTGACATACTGTTTACATGGCACTTCAGATCAATTTGTTTGGTTTCCTGCACCCCTACACAAGTGATTAAGAGACCCATCTCCATGTTTCCACTGAAGAGCGATGTTTCGTCTTTATTTCGATGAATGTATTATTCAAAGACCCAATTTACTGCCTCTCATTCAAAATCAATGTGTACTTTATGAAAGGAAATAAGCCACTGTGTCTTAATCTCATTTAAAAGGAGTGTTGCTTATTAAGTATTTATTTGCCAGAGGCCTTTCAGCAATGTGGGTTCACAGGCTTTGATAGTACTGCTAAACATTTCGTTTGTGCACACGTAAGACGGAGAGATCATTGAGTAAACTGCTTCAGTCAGAGCACTAAGTGGTTGACTCCAACCTGTCGACCAGTATGAATCAGTGTCGCCTTTAGAAATGGCAATTTCATTTAATGGCTGTTTTCTTTGCTTTCGCACAGTTTCACGTCTTTATCTTAATCCAAGAGCAAGGAACATTGAACTGGCAATTAGGAAAGAGGGAGCTGTATATCCACCACAATGAATGTGCTGTGCTCAATCTGCTTCAGCAGTTATGCATTGTTGCCTTGCAGTGCCTCGGAGCCTGCATCATTAATAACCTCAGCTCTTGTTAGAGTATTTAACTATACCAGAGTTCTGGAAAAGTAATATGTGTTGCTGTGCACTCGCTCTTCTTGTTCTCTAACTTTGTTGAACTCTCTCCAGTGAACGGCGGCTGGTCCCTGTGGACAGAGTGGTCTGCCTGTAATGTGCCATGTGGGCGGGGTGTCCAGAAGCGATCTCGAACCTGTACTAACCCGGCGCCTCTCAACGGCGGGGCTTTCTGCGAGGGCATGTCTGTACAGAAGATCACCTGCAATGCACTCTGCCCAAGTCAGTTCCACCTAAACTCAGAGTTTCTGCGTAGAATTGTAACACTGAAGTACAACTTTAAGGAGCTGTGCAGAGAGAAAAGTTGCTTTTCTCTAGGTGTCAACAGTTATTAATCTTTGCTGGAGAAAGCTTAAACTGACGTGTCAGAGATTATGACAGGCTGCCAAAATGTAAGAACTATGTTCACATTTCATATACTAATGATATTAGTGGATGACAAGGTATTAATTATTTACACTTCTAGCATCATTTTTTCCTTTGTGTTGGCAGATGACATACTGCATCACCACATCTTTTTTTTGGGCACTTTGCACTATTGTAGCATGTCACCCACAATAACATGACAGACATTTATCCGTTGCTGATATCCAGGGTGGTTTAAATGGCTTGAATGAGCTAAAATCCAGCCTCATTTAGCATTACAGGCAACCAGTAATAAGGATTGCAGGGAACAGATCCATAGTGACCTGACAACATCCCTGTACCACTGGACTGATGACTCATGGAAGAAAATAAAAAGAGCATAAAGAACAGAGGATTTATAATGCAAAATAAAGTGAGTAAAGGAGGCAGCAGTGAGACAGGAGATATGACTCAGTGTACTCTGTGATTCAGGGGGAGAAGGTGAGCAGAGGTACTTCTTGAAGAAATGAGTTTTTAGCTTACAAGCGCAAACGCGGGAGGGGCTTTGTTGTTCTGAGTAGAAGGGTGAGGTTTATTCGCACAGAGGCGAGGGTTATCTCATCGTGTGAGTGGTGTATACATTCAGGTCCGTCAACCGACAGATAGATCTGCAGGCTTGAGTTGTATGTCTGAACCAGTTCTTCAAAGCAGGGCTGCTATGGAGTCAAATATAGTCTTATTGGTCTGCTTAACCACGAAAGTAAGAGGCAGTAAAAAGAGTCCACTAGCATGCTAGCAGCTCTATGAGGCTGGACTTCAGCACGGCACACCTTTGAGCTAAATGCTATCGTCCAGACGTTTAAGCAGGTGGTGCTTACCAGAGGCACCATCTTAGTTTAGTGTGTAAATGTAGCAGTTCTGTATTTTCTCTTGCATTCTGTAAGAAATGAAGCACAAATTGGCTCCCAGTAGCAGTTTATTCCTGGAAAAAACAAAACGATATTAGACATCCTATAGCCAGCTGTGGCTGTAATCATAACTGTGGAAAAGTACTGTAAATCAGAACTGGATTATACTCAACCAACCTAAAAATCAACATGTTTTTGCCAATATGCTTGTATCAACATTTTACATTAGCATTAAACAGGATGCAGATACATTCAATATAAATGCTCCATGTTTCTTACAAATAGAAATTTGCTAATGCAAATACTTTATGTGTGAAAGGAAGCTTAAGAGACAGGTGTGCTCGAGATAACAGTTGCCCTATAGCTTTGTACACTGATGTTTAACTCAGCCAATGACATTATTTCTATCTGAAATATGTACGTAGACCTTAATCTCAAATCTCTGACAGATCTAAACTGGCAAGACACAATCAGATATGTTTGATGTCTACAAACTGACATATACAGTATCACAAATGGGTCCTATCTGCATAGGAACAAAGACATTTTTTCCTCTGTGTACGTTCAGTTCTGAGAGGGAAGAGAATCATTGCAACCACTTAAAGGAACCAATAAAAAGTGTCTAAAAGAAGGTGTTTTGTGTATAAATAATTAAAAAAAGAGACATTACACCAGCCCTGCGATTGGCTGGCGGCCGGTCCAGGGTGTACCCCGCCTCCCGCCCATTGGCAGCCGAGATAGGCCCTGGCCCCCCCGCGACCCCGAAAGGGATACGCGGCATAGAAAATGGATGGATGGAGGGATGGATGGACATTACACCAGTTCAACTGAATGTAAACTTTTGTCAGCTTCCATCCTTTTTTCTGTAGAGCTATGCCAGACAGAAAGGTTCAATCCAGTTCAAAGACCACCACTAGTGAAATGAAGCAGTGAGGTGAGACGGGGTGAGGCTGCAGGGGGTTGTCAGTTTCGCTTCACTTTTCTGTCGGTGAATTCCATTGTCATTATAAACACGTGAAGTGAACCCATGCTAAAGGTATAGAATTGTCACCTTTGTGCAGATATTGGGCTCCTGTAGATGCGACAGTCCCAGCATATTGTCTTGTTTTCCTAAACAGCTTAGAAGCTTGAAAGCCAGGACTCTGAAATTGGTGAGGTCATCCAACGAGCGTACCTCGTGCCAATTTGTTCAGTTTGTGGGGCCTCAGCCTGCCAAGGCACAGATGGGGACAGACAGTCAGGTCTAGCTTAATGGCAACAGAGAATGCCAGAACAGGATGAGGGAGAGATGTGGATCAGGTGGAAAGATACAGATGTCAGGTGGAGGGAATTAGAAAGAAAGCTGACAGTTCCTAAAAGTTTGACAGTTATTTTAAAAAGAGGATTTATCGTGCTGCATCTGGGTTACATTTTGTTCGTGACAATTCTTTACAATGTCATAACATTATATCTACATTCTTATAAGGCCAGGGTGTGGGTTTCTCATCTTCCAGGATTTAAACATGACTTTGCTTGTGTTTCAGAAAACTCTACAGGCTATGTTTGACCAAAAAATATTAAGAATGCAGAGCTTTTTATCCCATAGGCACTCTCATTTTGGATTCGATAATCCAGGACCATCATCCTGGCAAACTCTGCCCACCTTCTGACCTGGTACCAAAGTGCTCTTTCCTCTCCATCAAAATATTTGTATAACCCAGAGAACATCACAAAAAATGATCATTTTTTCAAAAGCAGATATTTTAGTTCTTCAATTTAGTGCTAAATTGGAAAGTGTTATACTTTCCTTGCTTTAATCAATAAGGGCAAGTGGGTGTCATTTTCTTATGTTCTACTTATCTTTTACACCCAGGCTTTATATTTATGCACATACACAGTTTCTAATTAAAATTGCCAGCAACATGCATCTTGTTTTGAAGGTGGCACAGAAAATGACGCTGTCAGCTGCCTTGGATTTCTGTGCAGGAAAAACTCTGACGAGGTGGGCGATCAATAACAATGACTCAGCCTTTTGCTTTTCAAGGTGCTGCAATGTCTGCCTTTCAAAACTCAGTTTCTGGCTTGTAGTCTGAAACAAAAATGGAATTTCTAGACATTGACTGATGTCTGGGTATCGAGGTTTTCAACTAGCTGCCTCTCACTGCCTATTAAAGCTGTCAGCCTTAAACGCTGCATTAAGAGAAGGGAGGGTGGGTTATCTTTGATTGATGTTTGTTTGAGTTCACATGAAAAAATAATTGATTGCAAAAGAAGAGGAATAAGTTGTCTACTTGAGCAGAGATAAGCAGACTTGTGCCACCAAAAGGAATGACTAGAGTAGCGTGCAGCAGAGAGGGAATTGGGCATGCCATCAGGGTCGATCCATGTCTTTGTGAGAGGACGGAGATGCAGACAGGAGCAAAGAGTAGACTGCGATGAACCCAGCTGTCTGAGCTGCTGATTGACAAGCCCGTCCAGTTGTGACAAGACAGCCCAGAGCATTGTCTTAATGATGGTCTGAGTGCAGGGGTAGCACAAAGGATGGATGAGGTCAGGGGCTAAACCATGATGAGGGAGATAGCCACTTAACAAGAGACAGCAAAGAGGGAAGAGAATACGGCTCGAAATGAAACTCGTATTGTGGAGACTGAAGTGTTTGTTTGAAGGAGTGAAAAAGTGATTAAAAGTAAGTCAATACTGATTGTGTACTGCACAGTCCTCCTATTTTTTTGTTTTTTTGTTTTTTGTTTTTTGGCAATGACATCTCCACGTAATTAGACATCACTGAAGTGATCTCAGGCTCCCTAATGTATCAGCTACATCTGTTGTAGTGGAAGTAGCAGTAATATGAGGAGGATTATGGGAGAATACAATTTAATTTGAAATGTGAATTTTATTTAAAAACAAAAAAACAAAAAGCAGACCAGTGTGTAAGATGTAGAGGCATTGCAGACAGCAACCAACTACTGCAACTAAATGAAAACGTGAAAACATCCGTCCTCTTACAAATGAAAAGGTGAAATCAGGTGCAATAAAATACACCCATGCTGCAACACTCTTATTTGCTCTAGCTAATAATAGTAATCTATGAGAAGATGTTGCTGTGTACCCAACATAGCTGAGTTAGTTTGCTGACCTTATGATTCTTCTATACTCATGCCACCATTACGCTACATTTTGGTATGTGGTCCATAAACACCTCAATAGTTAGAAGTAGAGATGTTTGTTGTTTTCTGCTCATGGTCCCATTCCACTCCTCCACTGCCACTCAGGTCGCCACATGATTGTATGTTTAAAGCTACTGAAGCACAGGAATCCCACACTGCGTCAGAGGTCACATTTATTATGAACACTCACTAGTTTATTATTATTTTTAATTGTAAATTGATATTTCTGACACATATGATCACGATCACTGACAAGTGCAGTGTTGCATGACTATCATTTTCACATCTGTCAAAGACTAAGTGGAAAACAGGGAGCGATTTGTGCACTTATCTTGTTACTGCCACCGTGGCAACTTGGATAAGTTGTTGTCCAAAAACTAAAAAAAACACATCACTGAGCTCCACCAATGTGCTGAGTGTGTCATGTTTCTTCTTAACAATGAGCATGGGGATTGTAGTTTATTTTGACTGATGCCGTATACGATCTTGCTGCAGTAGAACATCAAATTCATGAGTCAAAATGGTCCCCAGACTGCTCCCAGCCAGATGTACTATTTTGTCCTTTTATAATTAATGTTTGGTAAAAACTACAGGATGTAGCGTTTTTAGGAAATGGCTTGACTGAAACTGAGCTGTTTTTAATCATTATCCTTTTTTGTCCATGGGAGACAGGGGACACAATATAGTACAATGGTGCAACAGCAACACAAATTTTACTTTGTTTTATTAATCTTACACAGATCTGTGAATAATTTATACAAGATGGCTCTGACTATGGCACCGTGACAGAGTTTCACAGGGGTAGATCCATGGAGAGAACAGTGAAGCGTGTTTTCATTTTCTTCTGGCTCAGTTTGCCTCTTTAGATCTTAAAGATCATGGTACTGTTGTTGAAAGAGATAAACAGTCAATGATGTTTCTTCAATGGACTCTGCAGACCGACTGCACACAGACTTGTCTTGTGATGAGGTATAATTATTAGATGAGCTACTGTAGCAATCCTTTTTGCAGTTCTGCATATGTCCATGTCCATTGGGTTACAATCTATTACCACTTCATGCAGCATGGCAGGGGTTAAACCTACAGCGAGCTCATGAAAACTTTAATATTTGCTTTGCAGAAAGTTGTTTTTTAGAAAAAGAAATCCCCTGCTGTTTTTGGAATAGCTTCAACCAGAAAAACCAATAACCAAGAAAAGCAACAGCAGTTTGCTTAGCTGCAGCATGTCACCATAGCAAATTAATGAGGATCTGGTGACTAACCAGTTTCAGAAATTAGACATGAAGAATGCAGTGAGCAGCAAAAATGAAGCTTGGATGCTGAGAAGTATCCACAAGTTGAAAGAGAGAAAAGTTTTGCAGGTGTTACAGTCAGTCTGTCAGACTATATCTATTGTTGAGCAGTAGGCAGATGAGCTCATTCAACAGAATCACAGCAACAAGTCATAGGGGAACTGTCAGGAGATACAGTACGCTTGCATACACTCACCAGCGCATGTGGTCAAACCAAGAAGCACTCAGCATTCTCTCCACATCATACAAACACATCATTTGCATTTCTTCTCAAGTAGCTGAGAAGAAACCATAAACAAATGCAGAGCGTAGGTAGGAACTATGGAACACCACAAAGGAAGATTACCTTCTCCACCGCCCACAAGACTGTATTACGTGGCATCTGCTGCCAAAAAATCTTCAGGCGCCATATGGTCTCCCAATATTTGTTAAGCTAAGCATGATGAGTTCTTCCTTGATCAGATGACAGAGCATGGCAGAGGAATCCCAGCTATTAGCATGTACCAGGCTGTCTTGGTTTCATAGTCTTGCATCAAATCCCATTGTATAAACAGGCCTGGGGGTTAATGGGAAGAAAACGTCTCTCAAGCTGTGCCACCACATCACCCTGCGTACTGTGTGTTATACTGAATATGTGTACGTGTATGCCGACTGAGGAAACATTTAAACATTTAATGTGTGTAAATAAAACTGGAAGTTGACACAGTGTCTGTAGCTACTTAATGGACATACTCTCTGTCCTTTGTTGAAATTTGGACATAAATATCTTAATGTAATATTTTAAGGAAACATTTCAACATTTTGGGAACTGCTGGCTGAGCTGGCGAATGTCTGGTTTAGCCCTCCGACAACTTGAACTTCAAATGTGATCAGACCAAATGGATCAACTTCTGATAGTGATACACGTCATTTCAGGGGGGTTGTGATGCTCAAAAAATGTGTCCACCCTTTGACAGCCGCTTCTTTCACAATGTGAGTCTATGAGGACTAGTCTTTTTGGGACAGTGTGCATCATGTGACATTGTAATTGCATAGTTTGGCCACCATGTCAAATTGGTTTCAAAGCACTTCCTACAGCCTTGATCATGATGTAAATTATCTTAGCTTCAGCAGGGGTAACATCTAGCCTGGGTCTGAACAAAGTTAAAAATTAACAAACAACAAACTCTCAAGTTGACTCATGAACACGTTATATCTCTTCTTTTTTTTTTTTTTTAACCTATACTGAAAAAGAAATAGGGGATTTTTAGGTAAACTTTGGCCTCTAGCCATTTCCACCTGCCTCCAATCATCTGCTCAGCTATGGCCAGGTGGGTCAACAACCCTCACATTCACGCCATGACTCACCCACCAACACCCATTGACGCATCAACGCCATGACTCATGTGACTCTAACGACTCGCATGATAGCTGGTCGGTCAATGATCCTGCAAGATGATAAATGCCTGGGACTCCTCACCAGTTTGTCGGCCAGAACAGAAGAAGCCTCTTGGATGAGAGGTGAAATGTCCTCTAGAACCACAGGCAAGTCCAGTTGCCTTTGGAAAGCACTTAAATGCTTTCTCCTGCTAAGCCAGGAGAATCTAGTCCAGACTCCAGTACCTAACGTATGGACATGAAGTTGATATCCATCTTTTTACTTTAAAAAAGCAAGTTGCATCGTTATCAAAATGTTGAACTGTCTCTTAAGATATCTATGAATGTTAATCAGGCTGCAATGTCATTTTGTCTTTCTTTGACTAGCCTGTTAACTGAGCTGCCTCCTGCGTGCCTCAAATGAATTCTCCTTGTCTTTCTGTTTGCCTTTTTAGTATGTGTGCTGACACAGGCAGTATATCTGTTAATCTCTTTGTCCACATTTGCATATGTCCTCATGTTGTAGTTGACGGAGGCTGGGACGAGTGGAGCGAATGGACCGTATGCAGCAGCCAGTGTGAGAGGCAGCGGAACCGGGAATGCAACTCCCCAGCACCCAGACACCGAGGCAAAATGTGCGAAGGGAGCAGCAAGGCCACTGAGAACTGCACAGATGGACTGTGTACCCAGAGTAAGGCCTTTCTCCCTGCTGGGCATCATCATCATTATTGCCATCATTTTCCCGTCATTATCATTATCATCATATATACACTCACTGTAACGTGACAAATCATCACAAGCATGTTTGAACAGGAGGTGTGTTGGAAAAAGAAATCACACTGTGGATTGACACAGATGCCCAATGCATGATAATGTCAGCGCTCTTTCTCCTGTGTGCTGCTCACTTGACATATTGTATGCCATACTGAATCTGCCACAGGGAAGGAAGTGCTCACATTCACTCTTGAATGATGCTTGACGTTTGAAATGAAATGTCATTGCACTGTTTGGGTCATGCACATGCAGTGACTTCAAAATTTCAATGTTACTCACCAGTGTGAGCAATGGTGTGAATAACAGTGTAGGGCTGAACAATACATTTTTATATCAAAACTGTGCTTTAAGGAGTGCAATTTTCAAATCACAAGAGACAGTTGGTGGCTTACATCAATGTCTAAATGAGCAGGAAGGTTCAATAAATGCTCCTCCTATCAGGACAAACATTCCCGAATTTATGCAGCTGCAGCTAATAAATGTTAATTGTGCGAGTTTGCCAAATTACGAAATGCAGGTTTTCGCTGTCACCTGTTTCAGCATGCTGCTGTCCATACTATTCATTCTCAGCCAACGGTTGTTCCCAGGGAAAAGAAATACCATTCTGTATTATTTTAATGTTTGAAAACAGAAAGAGTGCTTAAGCAGAGTGGGGAATCTTTTTTGACATATTGGTAATAACATTGCAGCTAGCTCAGTAGTTATTGAGTATGAGAGGCAGCTCCTGAACAGTGAACTGTTTTCAAATCTGTTTAAAATTTGAAGCACAACATATGATTTATAAGTTTGCACTTATCACAGCAAAGGTCAGAATTGTCAAAAAATTGCATCCTATGTTTATTTGTAACTTTTCCTGGACGTCGATGAGAAACGGTCAAGTAAAAATGTGAAGTAGAATTCATAAGGACTTGGCAAAACACACCACCGCTGTGCTAAGAGAGTCCGACTGCACTGACACTGGGCTACGAAACTATGCAACAGTATTTTACCCCGCTTGTTGTTGTTTCATGTAGGCTGTGCAATCATTGACAACTCATTGAAAAATATTACTTCATTTCCGTGGTTAGAATTGACTTTTAAAAAAAAAAAAAGGAATATAGGTATGGACATTGGAACAGAAGTGCTGACATGATAGAAAACTTTCTTTGATCATTAATGTTAGCTGACGGTTCAGTCAGTGAAGTGTAACTCCACTGCAGACAAACAAACAGAAGGACTTAGGCTTTGTTCATCTCCTCTCTGAAACATCTGTACCCTCACTGTGCTGCAGTGTTAGAGAGTCTGATGAACTAGTTGTGGCTCTAGCCATCATCCTGAGGCCTGTACCATAAAGCTTACCTAGCCTGGCTTCCTCTTACTTATCGGGCTTCACTTAACGAGACATCCACCCTCCGGATTTTCGGTACCATAAAGCCGGCTATCAACTCACTAATTCAATTCAGGCTTGTCCAATCTAGATCTGTGCGCGCTCACATAAAAAGGGCGGAGTTTGCTGCATGCGACCAATCGCAAACATGGAAAAATCAGCCCGAGCCGCATATTTCACTACGGAGGAGCAAACAATAATAATTAATAAATACGAGGAATACAAATCAATAATCCAGGCAAAAAGCAACACAGTTGCAGCTGCCAAATGGCGCAAGGATTGCTGGCAAAAAATCGCCGACTATGTCAATGCATAAGTTAGTGCCATTATAATATTACTTCCCCACTATGACTGCACTTGTATATCTGACTACAGTAACATTTGTGTGTTCCATAAATGTATGTGTGTATGAAATTTTTCGTTATGGCATGTGATTGTAGCCTTATTATTTCAGATGCAACCCGAGTGGAGCAAAGAGAACATGGGAGCAAATCAAACATAAGTATAAAAATATACTTCAAAGTGGTCAGTACGCTTGCTATATCTTATACATGTAGCATATGTATATGTAGGCCTACATGTTGGAGGCTATACAATACAATATACAACGGCAAACATCCCAGGGCTTAGTCTACATTATGCAAATTACACATCAACCTTGCTTACCTGCGATGTCATAAAAGCCCTCTTTGACGCATTGCGTGGGCAGGTGGCCGGCAAACACCACGAATGCATCGACAAGCTCAGTCAGGGCCCCCGCGACTTTATGAATAGCTCTACATACTGTGTTTTTCCCGAGGTTTTCGGCATCGCCAACAGAATACATAAAAGTACCTATGAATGAATGAATCAATCCATGATTTACTTAAACAAATCATTGATTGATGGCATTTTATCTGTGGCTTGCTTGTAACCCATCCAACGAGGGATTTAAAGACATCATAATAATTACAAACATCACTAAGAAATATATTACCTGTGGCAAAAAACCTCAGTGCAATGCACACTGTCTGCGGGACTGTCAGCGCGTGGTTGCGGTGCGTTACATTACTGATGTAAGGCTCCAGCAGCTGACAGATGTATTGTAACCCCTCTCCCGAAAACCTGTACCTTTCGTACAGTGATTGTTCAGACAATTCGAACGGATTACAGCGATCTCTAAATATTCTCTCGCACCTGAGTGCTCTTCGCACAAGCTGTGCACCAAGATCCATCGGGTTCTCATAAAACGGACAGGCCATTTTCCAAGAGAACTGATTGGTCAGTAGGTGGGGCTTTTATACCTGCTGAGCTCTTATCCTGAACTTATTCTGCTCCGGAGCAGGTTAGGTGTTCAGCATAGGTTACCACGGCAACGTAGCCCGATAGAAAGTAAGACACCTTTATGGTACCGAAAAGCCAGGGTTAAGCCTGAAGTTATCTCGCTAAGCCGTAATCCAGCTTTATGGTACAGGCCTCAGGTGATACCTCTGCGGGGCTACAACAGTGACTGTAAATCTTGGCATCAAAAATAAAATGTATTGGCATGAAAAGTGTTCCACTGAAGAATAAAACACATACGTGGAAAAAAAAATCATTTTTATATATCTCTGTCTTTTGTTTTCTTCACCAAGTTTTTTTTTGTTTTGTTTTGAATGTCACAGGTTTTCAGTTTCAACTTTCTGTCATCATTTTGCCATGAAAAGGAGGGGTTTTAGAGGAGTGTGATTTATACTTATCATAGCTAACAATAGCTAAGGTCAACTAACATTAGGTTCAATGTGAAAACAACTGGCACGTTCTCTCTGGAATGGGGATATGAATTAGCAAGGCTTGGCAAACTTATTCCTCAGTTCCTCACTTTTCATCACGTCAAGAATCATCCATCCTTAACAAACTGGCCCCCTCCTTAGGGTCTGGGAGCAGTTTTATTTGGGATCAAGCCCACAACAGGGCAGCCCCCTCAAATAAAAGTCTGGGGGCAGATTAATCTGTCAGGGAAAAAACAAACAAGCAAGAAAAAAAAACAACATGAATGAATGAATGAATGAATGAATGAACAGCACCATTCTTTCCTGTAGTAGAGGAGGGTCCTGTCCGTGAAACTAACATTAGCTTTGCAGCTACAGTGCAGCTCTGCTGACAGTCTCATCAAAGATGTGGTATGTAATATGTATGTATGTAAGAATTTAAGTATAAAACATTCCAAAATTAATTAAAATGATCAACAGAATAAGAAGAAATAGCAGTTGTGACATAATGTCGAAGACGTCTATGTATTGTGTTGTAGAGATATTTACTGTCGTTAGCATGCTAACCAGCTAGCCGTGACCATCCCGTCTTGTAGAACGACTTTGTACTAGGTGATAGTCCAGGAGTAAAGCAAATAGTTTGGTCAAAATAAAGCCTTAATTCACCGAGTTATGTGAAAATATTCTGGCTCTACGCCCTGCTCTTCCATGCCGGTCATGCCCAGGCGGCCTCTTGCTGCTTTTCCACTTGACGCCTCCCCTGTCCCCATCTGCTGTGTCTCTGTTGTCCCTGGTGTCACAGGCTCTATTTGATGCCACCTACTATACTAGCAGCATGTACTGATTAGGCCAAAATGTCGCATGTAGTATGCAGTGTACAAATAAAAGCAAAATCTGCAGTATGCCAAAAATACCGAAATGTCGTACAGATTCGGCAAAATTCTCCTCACTCGCAATGCAGTGCTGCAATAACAGCAACCAGCTTGGACAACAGTGCAAGTTTTTTTTTTTTTTCAATTTTCATATGCTATTTCATAAAAAAAATCACTTCTGACAATTTTTGAGGTGAGAAATCAACTGTGTATCTAAATTGAAAATGTGTTCACCGGCGTAGGGTTTTATTGACTGTGGTTTCAACATCAGCACTCCCCCAATGCTCCGAACTCCGAGTCTGGATTCACTGGAGTGGACAATTATGCAGTTGTTCTCAGTACTATTGCATCACTTTCCAATGTGAATGGAATTTAATATCATTTATCATTGTCAGCATAAAAATAAATGTTGTTTATTACTATGTAAACCACCAATACAAGGAGCTCGTTTCATATATAATAAACACAATTTAAATCGCAGTCCCAGTTCTGGTCGGAAGAAAAAGCTTTTTTCCTTCAAATTGTTCAGCCCTACTAGAATGTGCTCATGATGTTCATTTTGATTTCCACAATATACATGTGGAGAAAGTCTGGTAGAACAGCGTGTGACTTCATTCCTCTTCAAGAAACCAAACCTGGTTTTTGGACTTGTGTTCGAAGATTATTCGCTCACTCAGAGGTATTTCCAAGCCTTTGAGCAGTTTGCACCTCACCACCTTTATCTCTGGTGATATGAGGACAGTAATGATGCCTGCCTGGCCATTATCAGATACTGTACAGTCAGCAGGACAGCTTCTCTCTGCTCAGGGTGTTGGATCTGAGACCAAACTTGTTAGTCACTTCACAGAGGCTCGGACTTTAATCACCACTTTCTCTCCTCTTTGTCTCATTCTATCTCTCTGTCTTTGCAGATCGAAAGCTGCTACATGACGTTAAACCTCAAAGTGAGTCTTCCTCTGTGGATTTCTTTCATCTTCAACTCCCCCCCCTGCCCCCGCCCCCGCCACTAATATGTAATGCCCTGAATTCTGTGGGCAAGAGATGATATAGTCTAAGTTTAAAGTTAGCAGAAGTGCAGGAGTGACATGCGTTTACAGTCTCTCAGTAAATACTGGAAGAGAAACGTTTAGTTCACTTTGATTTGAGCAGCTCCTGTTTTAACCCAGTGCTCATTACACATTCAGGTCATTATTCAGTGCCTGACTTTTATGACAACCGTGACATCACAGCTGTGCTTCTACTTTGAGCCAGGAGATATATTGGTTGTGACAAGCGAACATGTGCTATGTTGTGGAGGATTAATGGGTTGTAATCATTGCAAATGAGCTAATTTGACCGATTTACTGCGCTGTCCTCACATTTCTGTGGCGGCTTTCAATCACTTGGCGGAGTTAGCCCGACTAAGTGATTGTCAGATGCTAGCTTGAGTGCTTTCATTCACCTGCCACATTAGTGTAAAAGTCGTGCCTGCTGCCTTCTTCACAGGCTTTAAGGAAAGGCTGAATGATTGAACGGGGAGTGCATGAAGCTGGTGTCTGGCGAGTGATCACCCTAGTAGGAATACTCAAAATTAATTTGCCTCTGATTGGTCCTCGCTACGACTGATGACCACCAGCTACACCGCATGGGCTTTGACTTGCTGCACTGTGAGATATCCATCATAGCTATTGGATATAGACCGGTGGGTCTAAAGGCAGTTAGGCTAATCACCCTCCATGTTAGCAGCTTGAGTGTGATATGTAACAGTTTAGAGTAACGGCTGGACATGTTCATTTATTCCTATCTGTGGTGCATAATGTAGCATAGAGAGATAAGACAGATGGTCTGCTCCATCTTACCACATTCCATCCTTCTTATTTCATTTCCATGCTGCAGCCAGTGTAACACATTGTAACTGTTCCCTGTGCTTGACCTTGAATGTCTTCATAATAGCTGTATTGTCTCCACAGCTTTTTTCCATCCCCTCCTCATGGTTTCTGGGTCTTTATTAATATAACAAAGACTAGGCTCTCTTATGTGCAGCACTTAAAAAAAGCCTTTTCACTTTTTTTTGGCAATGCTGCCATTATCACAGTGAAAAAGGATAGATCCTGGTGCTGAAGAAATCTCAGAAGAACACATTTGCATACCGTCAATTCTCAAATACTGACCAGGGATTAGGAATCAGACTTATATTTCTACTTTACTGCTCCCCAGTCAATGCAAACTCAATACTTTTTCCAGGTTTACCCACTCTATTGATAAATTCAGTGTAATCTACATTTCTACAGCACTAATTCCATCAGAACAGCAAGAGTCTCATCAGGTGTTCCACTTTATCTTTTTCCACCAACGATGGTAACATGAATAAAAAGATGTTAAAATTCCCTGAATGCCTTCCCTTTGTAAGGAGGCTTTTAATGTGGAAAAACACCACAAGTGTTGAGTTTTGATGTCGATAACTTAAAAGTACTGCACTGAATTAGCATTGCGTTCAAAAACATTGACAAACTCACAATCGATTGTTTGAAGATAGGTCTTTTTTATTCCACGCGTTTTTCGTCTTTGTCAAGACGTGGTGCCTGCATCGCCCATAATGCAACTCAACCACCAACAGTTCAGTCAGAGTTTCCAGTGTGTCATACTGGTAGTGGCTTATGTAGCCTCGAGCCACAAGCCTCAAGCAGGGATGAGAAGTGGGCTACAGAGGTCTGCTAAGCTCACTACTGTCTCACTTGAGGCGGCTCATCCGATTTTGCGCAGTCCCCACTGTGGACACAGAAGACCTTGTACAACTTTTTTCACATATGCAGTAGTACTCCTGAATGCCTGTAAACAGACTTTGTCGTATAAAATCATTGGAGATCCCTTTTGACATCAGTTAGTAGGACAGCAAAGAAATAATAAGAGTTCTATTGAATTGGTGCTGTGGAAATGGATATTGTTCTTCAGTTTTGTTTTTTTGTTTTTTTTTTTTACCTGGCCTTTTTTAGCAACTGGCCTTTATTTGTTATTTGTACGATCTGAGACTCAGCCATTATTTGAATGCTGGCTTTCATATGAGAATTAAGCTCTCCTTTTTCATGTGTGTCATGTGCTTCAGGTATGGACAGCTCCAATGATGTAGCCCTATACTCAGGCCTGGGAGCCGGCATCATCGCCGTGGCAATCCTCGTAGTGGCTGTCATGCTGTACAGGAAAAACCACAGCGAGTATGGCGTGGACGTCATCGACTCCTCTGCGCTCGCTGGGGGTTTCCAGTCTTTCAATTTCAAGAACACCAGACAAGGTAAGAAAGAGTGCCATCAACTCCACGCTGACACGCACCAACAACCACAAGGCCAAAAGACAGTGTCATCAAAGACCTCTGCGACAGGGCTGCACTCGTGATTGATAGCATTTGTTTGCATCGAGCAGCACGGTGTGCAGCTCCCAGTCTGCTCAGGATTTATACCTCCATAATCAGTGAAAAGACCTCTCTTCTATTTTGACAGACATGCTCCTCTGTTATTATGACGCAGGAGATAATCATTCTCTGATAGACAGCGGCACTGCTCCACCCCCTCCACGCAGACCACACATTTGACTGTCAACCAATGTCCTCCATCAGATTACACCAGCCTAAAACGCTGATGGATAAATGTGATAGGTATGGAACAGTGAACATCAATTCAATTTTTGTTGTACACAGCAATAACTTCTGTTGGTTATGTGACTGCGGCTGTCCAGGCCAGCTTCGCTACGGGCATTCATATTACTGTCACTGACACTTCTGGGTTAGTGCAAGTGATAGCCATGGTGGCGAGGGGTGATCCATCCTTGCCATCACAGTGACAGCACCGTGAGAAGATCTGCCAGAGCTCACGCTGTGCCCCCGGTTCCCCCAAGGCCCGGGGAAGCAGTCAGGCCCCACCCCTCGTCACGCGATAGGAAGGGCATAAGGAAAACGAGGGGCAGGGAGGTGGTATGAGCTGGGTCTACATTCAGCAGGTCATCAATCCTATTTAAATAGGCCAGCTCTCCGCAGCCTGCCTGCTGTGCCCTCCACCGGCCACAATCACTCCTTTCCATTTTCATCTCTTTTAGCCTGGCCGAGGCTCCCCATGAAATGTAGAACACTTCCTCAGCCCCAGTTTGTTTTGGAGGAAGTTGTCGAGGCATTTTATGTTAACCTACTTCTGCTGTGATTGCATTTTTAACATTTTACCATTTATAAACATTGCAGGAAATTAAACACTTCCTCTCAGTGGGAATACACCTCTGAAATGTGTGTTTAATTACAAATCAGTAGCTTTCCTGTGCCTAATAATTACAAGAAAAACCCCTTAAATTCTTAAAGAAGTTCTTAAATGCTTTCGGATGGCTCTCTGCTGCTGGAGAAGCTGTAAGGCAGAGTGCTGAATGATTCTTTGGACCTGACCCTGTCTCTCCACATTACTTCTCCTTCTGAGTGATTTTTAATCAGAGGCCCAATTCCAAACCTATCCCTCAAGGTATTCAACCTGAGGTACATTTCATTAACTTCTCTCATCTCACCACTGCCATTCCATTTTCGCTGCGCCATTCTTAAAGATGCACACTCAAGCGATAATCAGATCATTCTCCACTCGACCGGAGGGGAGAAAATTTAGCAGTGATCGAATGTCAGCTGCAGAGAGGTAATGTCCACTGGACTGCGGCTCTGACCGAGAGCTGGAATATCTGCAGTCGCCTATAGGGTCGCTGTCACTGCTAGGCTGTTTAGACATGAAAAATGTATCTTTCCATTTTTTATGGAACATTATCTCAGTAACAATTATCTGAAAATGTTATCCTGCATCATATCTGCTCATGCGTTGTATCTGTATTTGTAATGTAGGTGCAATCAAGGAGCATAGTGGCTTAGTAGAAGGAGTACATAAGCGATAACACAGATGTCACAGATTCAATCCCAGATACAATATTTATACTGTATACTGGAATGAAACCATACTCACAAGTGATTGGTAGAATAATAGATTTGGTGTGAACAGAAAATGTTTTCTGAAATGTTTTTCCAAATATTCTGGTAATCAATGAATCAATATATGAATCAGTGTTTTTAATCATTTGTTTTATAAACTAGTAAACTAAATGAGTTTGGGCTTTGTACTGTTGGCCAGACAATACCAGACATTTTTAGGTGAAACCTCACTCTTTCCTGAAATTAACAGTGTTTTATGTTTCCTTTTGTTCCGTTTTCACAACAGTTTCAGTTTGCAAAATGCTCTATTCCTACTGTTGGCCTCAAACTCTGACAAAATTTTTAAAAAAATGAAGTCAGACATCACACAGTGTATAATATAATGTGTTTATTATTATTATTATTTAGTAGTGACATGGGCTTCTGAGCTCCACTAATGACCTCCTGGAATATCTGTTTTTGCGTTAGTGTTACTTCTGTGGCATGGGCGACCAAACCAGATGACTTCATCAAAATCATTTATCAGAGCATCAACACTCATAGCTACATTTAAATGATCACATCATTTAAAAATAGAATGTTCATTGTCAAATAATGCTGTTAAACAGAAACTATAGAAACCTTCCATCCGCTGTGTGCTTTGCATCAACCACATGTTTATTCAGTCATCGAAAATACACTAACTTAGTAACAGCAGTAATGCATTAAACCACATTCTACACTACTGTAACAGACACTCAGTACATTGCAACATGTCCACAGTAATCAAAAGGAAATTAATTGCATTTCTTTTTCCTTTTTCCTGATTTTATACAACATCAGAGTAGATCCACTGACCTGCACTCCATAAGCCATGTGATATGATGTGTTCATATCAGGTGTCTGCATTGTGACACTGAACATGTAATTTAGTTGTATATTGATTAGTAGCTGCCCTATTCACAATAATTTTATTATTATTTTTTATTATTTTGAATAGGAGAGGCAGTTTAATCACTGTACTACTTTAGCATATTATTCCATGTCTGGACATATTCCATGTTTCAGTATGGAAGATATTCTGTTGGAAAGACCAAAACAACAGGAGAAGTTGAGTTTCGAAGTCAAAATGAACACACCCCATAATGCTCATCACAAATCACGCCCCCGGTAATTAACGATTTCTCTAAAAATAAAACAACATTAGCCTCCCGCCTTGCACCAGGCAACAGCTGGGCAGCAAGGACTCAGTGACTTCGCCGTTATCTTGGCACAGCTCATCCAGGGGCACCACATGTCTGAGTCTGCCAGATCAATGCGGCACACTCCTTGCTCCGTTTGGCAGCGACGTCACATCTAATGGCCACAGATGAAGACCCCCCTCCGCAGGCTGCTGGGTCCATACTGGGAGCTGAAGGACTCCCCTCATTTACAGAGCAGTCACCTACACCCCTCCTGGCCCTCCCTCCTGTCCTTCAGGAGGACGACTCAGTGTCCAGAGGAGCTGACTCCAGCAGATGGATTATGGAGATCAAGCTGTGTGTGTACTTGGTAATTAAATCTAACGCTCTGACCGTGGCTCTGAGCCCTGGACCTCCTGCCCAGGTTGTGCTCCCTTACCTCTGATGCACTGGTCGCCTGCCCGGACATGTTGTTTTAATTGGTGCTGGAGCTTCACTGGTCAGCTGCAGGAAATTTCAGGAAGAAGGAGTCCAGAAATGCAGCCCTTCAGTCTGGTTTGAGCTGGAGTAATGTTACCTGAGGATATCCAGGAATTTGTGGTAATGCTTGAGATTAAAGATGATTTTAATCTCAAATCTGCTATGTCTGCTTTTTGGAAAATAGAATAATCTACTGTATTGTGCTGCAGACAGAAATCCCCCTGATAATATTTAATTCATGCAAACTGCGCACTCTTCTTTTATCTTTTTCCTGTCATGAAAAAATGAAGGAATTATTGGCACTTTTTTCAGTTCTTTAGCCTTTCAAAATTTCAATTGTTGCTTTTCTAAATCAAGAAATCACATAAAAACCCAAACATGGCATAATCTTGACCTTATTTAGTTGTATCTGGGACACCAGTGAATTTCATTATCCTATGTGAGTGCTGTTCAGGAAACTCAGGGGTTGGGCTTTGATTCATTAATTAAACAAGTTCCCTTCATAATGTTGGTCCCATGTGAGCAGGGTTTTGACTGTGTGTCTGTGCCGTCTCTCCATCTCTGTAGGCAACCCGCTGCTTCTCAACTCCTCGATGCAGCCCGACTTAACAGGCGGACGGACATACAGTACTCCCCTCTGCTTCCAGGACAGCGCAGACAAAGAGCTCTTTGACCCCCTGCCAGACATCAAGGTCAAAGTTCAAAGCTCCTTCATGGTGTCGCTAGGTGTGGCCGAGCGGGCAGAGTTCCACGCCAAAGCCCCCGCTGAGACCTTCCCGCGGGACCTGAGCCGGGACTACTGCAGCACCGCAGACAGACGCAAAAAAGGCCTGCTCACCCTCAACGGACCCTTCAGCACTAGCAAAGAGCAGCTGAGGACCACTGGTGTATTTGGCCACCCCGGAGGGCGACTGGTGGTGCCAAACACTGGTGAGCTTCACAGGAAGTAGATGAAAGCACAGTCTGAGTTTGTTAGCAGAAAAGCACTGCCTCAATCTTTTTTTGTGTTAATCATGAAAAGCAACTCACACACTGTGCACTTGTTCTCCATAATGAGAGGCTGCAGTAACTTCTCATTATAGTAGCCATTATAAGCCAGCGCTGTTTAGCATGAGGTGCAGCTTTCCCAGAATGTCTCGCAACACAACAAACATCTAACATTTTCCACCAATTTTTCTCCACTTCCATGCTGCTTGTTGTTTTCATAAACGGTCCGCTGTGTGTGCATCAAACAAGTACGGTCCCAAAAGTGGTGCAGTGAACTTTTCTCAGCTCTCGGAGGTGGTACACTCTGCCTAAAAACAGATTCAAATCAGTGGCTTTCAAAGAGGGAATGAATAGAGCAGAATCCGGCTTTATTGCTGTATTTAGCTCACCAAAACATAAAAACAGCACAAGATCATTTAACTTAGAAAATAATTATGTGAACAGGACAATAATTGGAGAATACATAATCAATAAGATAAACAAAGCAAAGACACGTCATTAAAACATGGAATAACATACTAAAATGGGGTTATGGGCTATGCCATTGTCTTCATGAAATCCATCTTTTTAAGCTTAAGACATGTTTTCCAAGAGCACTGACAATAGATTAGCAACCATTCCACCAACTCCAACCAACCTTGTAGAACAACAGCTAAGTCAATGAAAGTTTACTTAAACTGACTGACACCAATGAACCCACATTGGTTGACTAACTCGCTGAGAGTTAGATGAGAAGATTGATAACGCTGTCATGTCTCTAAATATAAAACTAAAACCACCATTGGTTAATGTAGCTTAGCATAAAGGCTGGAAACAGTGGGAAACAGCTAGCCTGGCTCTGTCCAAAGGCAACACAATCCACCCACCAGCATCTCTGAAGTTACCTGATTAAAACTGGTTTGTTTGTCACAATATCTCGTTTAGGTCTGCTATTATGTTATCATCAACAATATATTCTCCCCAATACATACTATGTCCATGTGATTTGCTCAGTCCCTCAATAAGCACACGAACCAGTACATGCACACTCACATGCATGCCAAAGTTAAATAAATACACATTATGAAAAACGGAAAAACATAAAGCAAAAAAAATCTATTCATCACAAAAGAAAATGATTCAATAAATTTAGATATCTCTAGATGACCCGTGTTCCGATCCTCGTCAACCAACCCTAACACCATGCATTTTTACTGCACAGCCTTGAGGAGATACTAAACACAAAAATGAAAAATGGTTGAATGTGCTCTTAAGTGGAAAAGATTAAACAAAAAGAAGTCATGCATACAAGTGTAACTCAGCTTGTCAAAGTTTGTGCTTCACTTAGAAGTCGCCCTCTAACTATACTGTACCACAGCTGTCATTACATCCACACACTCCTTAAACATCATATATTGTAAGCTGTTGCTAAGATCCATCAGTGCCGTTGCCAAGGCAGGTAGCTGTTTGTTATTCCTCCACATCCCCGCTGGCTCTCTCAAGCGAACAGGGGTCACACTGTCATCATGTCCCGCCAACACAAATGGAGCAACTTGAGGAGTATGCATGGACCGTTACAGTTGTCACCAGGTCAACAGTGTGTGCGTACCATTGCACTTACAGCCCCCTTCTGTGGTCCTCATGTGCGTAGCAGTGGCCCTCAGCTGGCGTGGAGAGGTGAAGTGAAATCAGCCTCCTGCGGTGGTCTTTCAGGCTGAGGGTCTGTGTGGAGGAGTCACTGCTGTCAAGTGCACCACTCACACAGCCAGTCTGCAGGGGCCACTATTCATTAGACTGAATAGCCGGCCACGCGCAGCACTTCACTGCAGATTACTGGAGCTTTTTTGTCACCTTAGTGATACGGAACCAAAATAGCGACATTCTTTGCATTTGACGAGTTCAGTAAACCTATAAATGCAGTATTTTAAAGAGAACTACAAATATATATATATTCTCTCACCCATCTTTACTATCATCCAACCATATAGAAAGCTTTGATTTTAACAGCCCAGGTTTTCAGATATCTCCCTCATCCCAGTGGTGATTGGAATCATTTGCAGTGTTCACAGAATTCAAAAGTGACCTTCTGTTTCCAGAGACAATGTCCTGATTACTCTAGATGATCCACACGCCACACTTGAACATTTTTAATCACAACTGCTTTAGAAAGAAATAGATCCACGCAAACACTATCTGACAAAATGTAAGCACATGAAGAAAAGAGCTTTGTCACTCTGACAACACATGCGTTCACACATTTAGAAAAAATTGCAGTTACTTATAGCACAACAGCAAATGAAGGAACACTCACCAACCTGACAACAGATAGCAGCATGAAGAAACATGTTGCAAATCGGAAAAACCCGAGCAAATTTGTACACACTGCAAGCCATTTCAGGGGTACAATAAAAACTGATGAAGCCCAGCACTCATCAGCGATGCTGAAAAATGTGTCAGATTTAACATTGTGATTACATAACACTATAAGATAATACATTTTATATAAATACTATGTATGTATAATATAAACCTATAACCAGGATCACAAGCAGACTTTGCTTTATTTTTAGGGGACAGTCAAAATGGATGGAAACCACTGTTATAGTTGGCGTTTTGGGGTCAAACAGTCCGGAGGACTTCCTGAGAGGACCTGCCCACTGCGGCACTCCCCTGAAAACTACATACCTTCAAGGGCTTTTTTCCCTCTTTGCATTCACACCGCCAATAGGAACACTAAAGTGACATAAGCTGTTGTTAACACAGCTAACGTTTTACACAGGCTCTTTGTAATAGCAGTTGCCGGTGCTGCAGCGCTTGTGTGTTCGACCAATCAACATACACTTACGTATGGACTGATCACTTACATCACACATGGTTTTATGTAAAGCACCCACTCGGTGTGTGTGATTTCTTTCTTGTAAAGCACTTTGAGCTGCAATGCCTGAATTCTTATGTAAGATGCTACATAAATAAAGTTTATTATTAGTTTATTACTATAATGATAATAATAATAATAATAATAATTATTATTATTATTATTATTATTATTATTAAATTATGGTTCCTTTTTGTGCTTGGAACATATACTCAGAAGTAGGAACTAAGTCCCTCAAAATGGTGTTCTTGGAGTGCAGATACAGATCAAGTACTCATTTACTATACTCCATTCTGGAAAACTACCACATTAGCTTGAACATTAGAGGACCCTTATTATAAACATTAAAGTCAAACATGGAATGCTTCCATTACAGCAGAACGTAAGCTGCACATTTGCATAGATCACACACACATTCACACACTTTCCTATCAGGCTGCTGAGTGGTCAGAATGATTTTCTCTGACAGTTAGCATTTTTCAGTCTTTCTAAGCTCTTGGTCATCAGTGACACAGGCAGTTCTTGGCTGCTTGACACGTGATTAAGTCTCTGGTGTATTTCTGCAGGTGACATCAAGACACTTTTCAACTCTGTCTCTCACTTGGGATTTTTTTCCTCCATGGCAGCAGAATATGTTCGATGAGTCAGAAACCTGCTGGTTGAACTGGACTTCCAAACTCTGAAGCCACGCGACAAGCTGACTTGAAGAAACTCACTTGTCTACAGCATCATAAAGGCTACAAATAACCCATAATGCAGCACTTATGCCCCAGGCGTTCTTTCCATTCAGAATGTTGTGAATAATAGTGTATGTAATTGTCTGGTCCTTAAATACAATACAATGTTGTACAGAGCCAAACAGGGAAATGAAAATCGATCAGAAACATGTCTGACTTGTACCCATCCCTGGTGCTGGTAATGTGCCAGGAAATGCAGCAATGGGCCAGCAAAGGCAGGAAAGGAAAACACTACACAATATGGTGAGAAACACTTAACACAGAACAAGAAAAACTCCTCAGGCTACTTTTAATGTGCGTATGGCTGAGCATATTTTTCTAAATGTATACTGTAGCTTTTGTTAGAGCTGAGGTTTTCTTCATGCTCTGAGTGCTCACAGTCGCTGTAGGAAAGTGAGACAATGTGTTTGTTCCTCAATTGATTGAACCAACCCTAATAGTAGCGCAAGGAAATCCAGTTGTGTTTGAGTTACTGTTGGCTGAGAGTCTTCACGTTTGTCGTTTTTTTTCCATCACCCCACTCCATTAACATGTGACCCAAAATGTTTATTTAATGAAAACAGACTGTTTAGAGCGCACATTTTGGAGATGGCCGAGGTATTACAAAATATTCACTTTCAACAGAGCTGCCAAAAACCAGCTTTATCTGTCATCTCCCACTCTGCTGCTCTGAACCTTTTATTTGTAAAGCAGGGCTTTTATATGCTCTCCTCTCTTCAATGTGAATGCCTCTCCATTCACACAGAAGCAGATGAATAGTGTCAGGCAACAGTGACAGGACACTGTGGCTCTGCAGAAATCTCCATTTGCTTCATGAAAGATGATGCATAATCAAATGTGTAGCGAGTGTTGGGAGATCAGAATAAATAGAAAGACTGTTTTAATTCTTCCACATAGTGTTAGACAAACTGTATTTACAACTTAATTCAAATCAGATATCAATTCAACAATGTTCTGTCCCCATTTATTTGTCTCCTCATTGATCAGTCTGTCTGATACTTCTGAGTCCTAAAAGTACCAAAATGTCCAGTTTCCCTTGATAAATAGTGTTCTAAAAAGCTTTAATAATCCTTATGGTTGGTTGGTTTGAGACAAAGTGAAATCAAATCAACAAATCCCTGGAGAGGAAATTAATCGGTTTTAAGTCATGCCCAAATCTATAAGGTCAGTCTGCGTCTGTTGTTTTTCCAATCCACTTTAGATGAAACCACGCCCACTTGCATTTGACAAAAGCCTTGCCAGCGGTGCTCCCTTTATGTCCCTTCAGTTGCTGTCATAGCAATGCTAGTTAGTGGATTCCTGTCTCATTTGCAGTCTGATAAACAGTCAAATAATCAAATCCAATGCCCCATACTGCAATTTTCCAAGCTACACATAAAACTGAAAGCAGTGAAATTAGTTAAAGCTACAAAACATTTCAGCCAGTTGTTGGGCAGCCAGTGTTTACATTCATTTGTTCTATATCATTTAGCATCTGACGAGCTTAGCTGAGTTTTAGAATGGGTTCAGCTGGACTGAACTGAGGTCAACCAACCCACATGGTGAATCAGGGGAACACAGAATAATAACACTCTGTATGCACTTGGAAAATGGTATTTAAGGGAATTGTCTCCGCTGTCTGATTTTCTCACCTGCTGTGGAAAGAATTTAGAAAAGAACAATATGCTGACTTTCATATTTGACAAAGTTACGGCATGTCTGCAGGGACTGGACGAGGTTGCTATGAATTGACCTTTTCAGTTGCTCTCTTTCAGCAATCCAGCATGAACTGAGGCCAGAGTGACAGCTTTATAATTACAAAATGACATTTATTGTGGTAATTGTTTCCTTTTTAATAGGCTACATACAAGAACGATTTAAACTTTCAGCAATTAATAAGAATCTTGCTTGATGTCTGGTCACAGCAGAGAGTGGCAGGGAATGATTCTATGGGAATGAACTGGATACAATGGATGCTAAATTTCTGTGTTTTAAATGCTGCTGTGGCCTGGACTTTATACTGAAGTCTCTATGATTTCTGCAGGACACTGGGCTTCAATTAAAACTCAGGTGAAGTTTAATCCTTTGCTTTTGAGCACATAGCAATGGGACTTAAGGAACCGTGTGGTTTTGTTCCAGAGAACACATCTTAAACCTTGAAGTGCAGCTAAGCTGATGGCAAAGCAACAGCCCTCTAGTGACAAAGTCAAATATGACTGTTGTCTGTCACAAGAGGTGGAACTACTGTGACAGCAAAATCATCCAGGGAGCAGGTCGAGTCATACATTCAAGGTGGCCAGGGTTTGCACGTGCCACATTTTTTCAATGTATTCCCACCAAAGATCATATTGGATCATTTGCTTTGGACATCTAAGTTTGATTCTCTTTATTTTTTCTTAGGCCACAGTTCATTCAAATAAAAGGAGGCTCTCATATTTACATAACCCCTGCATGTGTGACATGCTGTAAGCCCTTGTTTTCCCCTATACTGTCAGGCTGCTGGAGTTCTTGATGTTGATGCATTTGTGTGTGTTTTCCAGGGGTCAGCCTGCTGGTGCCTCATGGAGCCGTACCTGAAAATATGTCCTGGGAGATGTACATGGTGATCAATCAGGGAGAGGCAAGGTGAGGCCAGAGTTTACCCAAATACCATTTCAAGCATCTGTCTGTCTGTCAGTCTCCCTCTATCTTATCATCCATCTCCCCTGGCTCTCCATCCTCTGTCCTCACTGTCCTGCTTCTCTCTAATTATTCACTATCCGCTGTTGCTTCTATTACAGCTGCAGCGTTTTGTCAGTAGCCGCTCAATAGGACCTTAACTGTTGTCTCACTAAGGCAGATTGTAGAAGTTATACAAAGTCAAATGCCCTCTATCATCGTTCCAAACATGCCTGAAATATGCCATATCCTGCCTATCGATGTGTATGTCAGAGGCAAGCAAAATATTTGAATTTGAAAATGTTTACAGCTGTAACGTACAAAAGCAAAAGAGCTGAATTGACAGCAAAGATTATGGGTAATGAATATTCAGTACATACATATTTTGCTTGCAGCAGGTTGTTTAGCTTATAATCACTTGGTTGAGCCACTAGCATCCACTTTTTTGCCTGTTTTTTCAGCAGATGAGCCAGTCCATCAGTAACTTATTTAAACCATATGTTTAAACATTCTACTGTGTAGAGTCTATAGTATTTACCAACAATAGATGTAATGTATGTATTCTAATTGAGGGATGACAAGATATTAGAAAAATGTATTTCTCAATTTGAGATTACACAAAAATTCACGGAAATCCCAGATGTCCCAGTTTTCCATAAGAACTTATATGTAGCATACATTTGAGAATCTGTGTGGAGCAGACAGTGTTTCTGTGTGGAGCTCCACACACAAATGTAACCTGATCTGTGCATGTCAGGCAGTCGGTGCACATGCATCTAATAATCTGTAAATAAAGAGTGTCACAAATACTTTAAGACATTTGTATGTATACACAGGAAGCCTTTTGAAAGCCAAAACTGTCAGATCTGTGAAGTTGAAGTTAAAAATCTGGATGAAAAATCTGAATATTTATTCAGGTTGTGATGTGTGCCTTCGTAGAACATAAAATTGCTTGGTGTTTGTGCGTGGATTGGAGCACACATTTGTGAATACCCAGAATCATTGCTCACGTTTGTAAATCTTATTTTTTATTTGCAGATCACGTCATACACGTGTGACCATTTTGAGTCAAATTCTCTCCGTAGGGATTGAGTACAAATAAATTACAGTGTGTGTGTGCGTTCGTGGTAAATGGACTGGATTTCTAAAGCACTTTTCCAGTCTTACCAACCTCTCAAAGGGCTTTGCAACACAAGCCAGCATTCACCCATTGACACACACATTGGTGGTAAGGTGGCATCTACTCATCACACCAATGCCACAGCATCTTGCCCAAGAGTACTTCCACATGTAGGCTGCATGGGCCAGGGATCGAACCACCGACCTGATTAGTGGACGCCGGCTGTACCTCCTGAGCCACAGCCGGCGGTAATAAAGGAACATGTCAGGCAGTGCGATGCATTAATGTGTTTTTAATAGTTTTTGGACACAGTGGAGCTCTGTGGCACAGAGGAATAAGATAATTCACCCCTTGGATACACACAAAATTCCTGATGGTAGGACACATTCATTGTTGGTGTGGGTCTTTTCATGCGATTTGTTGACACTACGGAAAATATAGAATATCAGCAGACTTGTCCTTTGACAAATATTGCTTTAATAAATCATTGATAAAACCGATAAAAAGATCATTTGGTAGCGCAAGCAGTTGCTTGTTGCCCACACATTTGGCACAACAATGATATTATTATTCATGCCACTAGTAGTGGTGGTGGTTGTACCAGTAAATTGTGGTTAATAAAACCTATTGGTAGGTTCACTGGCTCTAAAATAAATACATAATAAATGTATTTTGGGCAGTAGTTCATACAGAGGGTAGATGTGTGACCCTCCCTATGGCCATCCCCGTATCTCTCTGTTTACCGGCAAGCTGTGTGACAGATGGGCCCAGCAAGCACTGCAGCCTATCTCCCACTCCCCATAGGAGTCCTCTAGATGTCACGATATGGGTGTTCATTTCCAGAAGCCTCTCACAGGTGGTAGTCTGGGCTTTGATGTCCCAGCTGCTGTGGAGAAACTCAAGTTTGTGCTGTGCGACCCCGGGGAGGGGGGGGCTCTGCAATAGAGTCCTTCATTTAGGCAACAGACTCATAGGAGGCAAAGTCAAACCTCCAATCCTCCAATCTCTTTTTCCGTCGCCGCCACTCTGCAGAGAGTCAATATGTAGTTATGTACTCCACTCGGTGTCAACAATTTGGCGCGCTGGGAGAGAGTCACGACCCGGGAAGCTTGTTTAAACGATGATGAATGTACTGATGAATGGAGCGTGGTGCACTGATGGACATGCACAGCGGAATAGATGGCGCAGACATCTCCAGAGGCCTTTCATCTTGGCAGGGAGAGCATTATGTATTCTGATCACAGCTAGGTAATGACCCTAGGATGGACTGAGCTTCTCTCCAGGGGGGGGTTTGCACACACTTCCCCACAGAGAGTCACAAGGGTTTCTGGTTTCCTTCTGAAGTGTCAGTGTTTATTCACACTGCTCTGCTTGAACAAAGTCACAAAAGAAAAGAGGAAATTCACACATTAGTGGTAAAAATGACAGGGTTTTGGATCGCAGTGACATGCCACTGAATTAATAAGATGCAAACAGAGCCTGTCATGAAAGAGAGTTTTTGTTAAAAGCAGTTCGTCCTTTTTCCCTTTAAAGATTCAGATCAGCTCTCATTTGTTCTCAACAGGGTTACCATATGCTATAGAGTACACAGACTGCCATGAATTGCTATCTTTTGCCGCAAATTCTCTTTATAGTACATACAGTGTTGTTGAAATGTATAGTGCATCTGTAATCCATGATGCCTTTATCAGTCTTTACAAGAGGGTCTAGAGCTGCCCTCATCTCTGTTATAGATTCTTACCTGCCAGCCTAAAGCATCCGGTTTCTCCCACTGGTTACTCATCCTTTGAAACACTTTAAAACATTTCAGGCTCCATCCTGACAGCATTTGGTTTGGACCACAGAGGTGCTTTTCAAGTGCTTATTTTTTCCGTCGCTCTGTGTGAGCAGAGAGGTGTTTACTGTAGACACCCATATTTCTCCCCGTGGTCTGTTTTGCTTGTCATCTCGCCAGCTGTCAATCACTGTCTACGTCCTGGCAGGCCAGGGGACATGCAGAGAATTGTATCCTTTCTTTCCCGCTGCAGCGTCCAGCCTCAATCCCTGTCCAACCTACTTTTCCACACCCTGATAGAGTCCCATTAAAGCTTCTTTTAAAAAAGATGTGTTCTTGGAGCTTTTCAAAGGCTCATCTAAATCTTTTTGAAGGTGTGGTTTTGCTTAGGTCAGACATATTCCCTTTGCCTCAGAGGTTTTATGAGCTCTTTGTATTGTGAGATAAATCCCTCAACCTATTGAGGCAGAAACAGTGTTTGTCCTGCGAGGAAAAGGGCTTTAATGGTGAAACTGGTTTCCATATGTGTGCTATATGAAAGATTTTGGACATACTAGTATTGTGTTTATTTACTGTTGTCAGAGGAGGAAAATTTGTCAGAACTCACAAAGTGCATTGCAGTTCCATAGAGTTTGAGGGCTAAAATGATAATCTAATAAACATGGTTGTCAGTAGAAGTGCACCAGTGCGTAGGTGTGACATGGCTTCCTGCTTGGATGCCTGGCCTTCTCGTCAGAGCGCTAACTGCCCACAGTGGCTCACCCAGATGATCTGTTTTTCTGGAAGCTCCTGCTATAAGCCGTCAGCTCTCATGGTCCACGGATCTCACAGCACAGGTCCCTGGATGGACGCACGGTTCATGATTTTCAGTCCAGAGCTCACACCTCTATGTCCCCACCAAGGTGACAGGACACATTGAGAAGTAAGAGCTGTCAAGGTTCAAACTGGGATCCATCTTGATTGGAAATGTTGGACTGCTCCAGAGGCTGAAGAATCCATCTATCCATCAACAGTGTGTTGAGGGCAACGATATGTCCCCTACTTGCCCATTATATAGCTGTACTTTTCAACATGTTTCTCTCTGAATAACTGAAATATATTGCAATTCAATTGCCAGAAATAGCCAAAAATTGACACTTACCTTCAATTCTCGTATAGTTGCCATGACGTTTATTCAACTCAAGTACAGAAAGTAAAAGAATAACAGTAACCCGTGCCCTGTTTAATGTACTGCTCTCATTTCTTTTACTGTTTATGCTATTAGCTATTCATGCAGACTCCAATCTTCCCCATTCTTTACCTGTTGTCTTGATATTTTCAACATGATGTACATTTCTGCTGCATAAATTCAGTACAACAATAGTCATATCATTACTCACCACACTGTTACTCTGAGTCCTTCATTTAACAGAGATATCAAAAAAGAAAGAAATTCACTAAAGCTTTCCAGTCAGTTCCATTCTGCTGTTTGTTCATTGTTAAACTGCCATCAGGGACACTCAACACCTCCTCCACAGAATATGCTAAATGTCTTTGCACTGTGATCCACAGTAAAATGTCTATGTACAATCCACAGACGAAACAGAAAACATAGTTGCTACAGATGTTTCTTGTGGCTGATTAGATGTCAGTGGGCTAGTTGAAATAATCAGATCATGGAAATTCAAACATTAGCCTTTGAGTTGGAATGCCAAATGTTTGCATTTTGGATTGTTGGTGATGTTGCAGAACAGTTCGTAGAGCATCCAGAATTGAAAAGACTCTTCCTTTGTTTATTTAATGTTAATGCTTTCTGCCTGTTTGCATATTTTGGCCTAATAGTGGTGGTCCACTAAGGATCATGGATATTAACACCAAATCTCATGAAAATCTGAACAACTGTTGAGATTTCTTTTGTTAAATAAAGTGTAAACAGATGGGCTGACTGCCCAATATCGATTGACGTTACAATCCCTGAGGCTCCACAACAAAATCAACCATATCTTCAAAATAAAACCTGCATTAATGACATGTTTAAGGTTTTTATTCTTTATTTTTAGGGCAATAGTGTTTGTAAAAGGTTGAAAAAGGAACACGGATTAAACTGGACATTGATTTTCAGTATGGTCATCATCTTTTCCATTTTCTGTTGAAATTGACCCATGACTCAGCTAACATCCACACACACACACACACACACACACACACACACACACACACACACACACACACACACACACACACAGACCTCTGTCTTTTATAGACTTTATCAAAACAAGAACAGACTTTGGAGAGTGAACAGTTGATGTAAGGTATTCAGGTTCTTTTGATCAACTCATTACTAACACAGCAATGAACATACTACCGTACATTGATAATTCTATCGACACTGTATTTTAGTTGGAATGGAAAAGTGTCTGAAACAGCAGCTATACCACAAGACAGTACATTTCTCCCTTCATTGCAAAATCCTGTATTATTCTGATCGATATGAATGCTGGTAGTATTAATAAATATATAATCACAGCTCATTGTTCAACATCGGCCAGAAGCTGGCCTTAACAGTAACTATCAAACATTTTATTTTCTGTTTGCTCTGGAGTCAAGAATCACTGTCTGCAGCACAAAAGCAAGAAAAGTACAGAATAATGCCTCAACTTGGCAAAACACCCCCCTGTCTGCAGGCCAGTTGGACAAGTGCTTAAAGTATTTATTCAACTTGTTCAGTGATTTCAGAGATTGTTTTTAGATTCCTGAGTAGCACTCTCAATGATAAGTGACCAAACAGCATGGTGAGGTGTTTGAAGTGATTAGCCTTGTTGCTTACATTCCTTTTCCCAAGTGAGTTGTACTACACCAAGGTCTGGGACTAGAGATGAAGTGGTATCAGTTAGTTGAATAGTCATAATGATGGCATTATAAATCAAGGCACAGGGCCTTTGACACAGATCAGTGATTAGTTTAAGTATTTGTTAATGTTTTAAAGAGCTGCTCTTCCAATCAAGTAACTTTGTCAGTCCTTGGTTACTGAAGTTGTTTTGACCAACTTTGCAGTAAAGACTTTGCAGTTCAGAGGAGATAGTTGCCATGAATGATCAAAGCAAAAGAACTGAAACAGCATGTCTTTGCTGGATATTATAGTGATGCTCAAAGCTTCACCTCTAGATGTCCGTTTGATTAATTATCCATGCACTACATAAGGTGTCTGCATCAACTTAAAAATGGACAAAAGCACAGTGGGACAAACAGGTGGGAGACTACAAGCAAATAAAGGTGAAGCTAATGGAGCGTGCTAATGTGTGCATCTATTAAGTCTGAAGTCTCCTCTCTCGGCCCAATCTGCCACTTTGCACAGCTCCCTGGGTCCCTGAGGAGTGAGTCATTGCTCGCTTTAAGTAATGCACCTCCTCTAAGGGCTCAAGAAGCTTCCTTATAGAGCCCTTTATCGTGATGACAAGTGGAACTGAGAAGAGTCGGCTAGCCTCGGCCGCTTCTTTAAGGTTGCTGGACTCTGGGGTCTAAGTTTCAAGCTATTTAAAGAGCAGGTAATCTGCTCCTTGCCTACACTTTACATTAAATGTGTGATCAGGCTCAGTGCTGTTGGCTGAGGGATCGAGAGTTCTCTCCAGACCAGTCAAGAGCAGGGCTGCTGTTGACATAACAGAAAAGCTGATTGTGAGTGAAGAGACACTGCAAAGAGGGTGAGGTGGTTGTGCAAGGAGATGTTACCTGCAAGGTCTAATAGCTAGAGAAAATGAGTTTATCACCACCACTTCCTCCCCAGGTCAGATGTTGAGGCAGTAATTGGGAAGTCTGGAGTGGATTTCAGCAGCCCAAGAAACTATGAAGCAGCTTTTAGTTCACACAAGCTACCATAATACTCATACATCTGTAGCAGGACTGTTCCCAGTGGGAAGCAAATCCCCCAACCACTATGGTGTTGATACTGTATTACGCAACATAAGTCAAGTCTTTTTTAAATTATAATAATAAGTAAGTAGTAATATGTATACGTAGTATAAGTAATAAGACGTCTGTGAACTTTATAGACTTAAAGGGCTGAGAATGACAAAGTAGCAGATTTGGAAGAACATGCTGAATTGGCTTTTATTAGCCACTGAGAATGTGGACAGTGGTATTCAATATGAAATGTCCTCTTACACAATAAGGATAATTCTGGTTTATTACAAATTAAATGTTGTTTTTGTAGTCATTGCCACCATTTCAAAAAATTCATAATGATGTCTTTTAGTAATTGTTGAGATCTGGGGCTTAGCTGACATCACTGAATAGGTAAGCCAAGAAACATAAGCAGATAGACAAGTTATAATCCAACCCTCAAGAGAAAACACAAGCAAAAGGTAACGTTTTTACCTGTCTGTTGTAAGGGTGCGTCGCAGTTTGGAGAATCACTTCTTGGTTCAACCTAGGGCTGGGCAATAAAACAATAACGATATGTCTCGCGATAGACACGTAATCAGTATCAATAAAAAATTTGTTCGATAAAACATTTGATAAGTTTTTGCGAAGCAAGGTTGGTTGCATGAACAAAGGCACTCGCTCTCAGGTAATCGAGCAACGTAGGGAGTAATCACTGATCAGTGGGAGTGACACGCCAATCATGTAACAGTATCAAGTTTGTTTGCGCCATCTCGTTGTCTCATATTTGATTCTTCGTGAGGAGATGAGTAATAGAAAGTGAGCACTGCAGCGAGCGAAGAAATTGTCGATGAAACAGGGAAAGTCAGCTCGCCAGTATGGCAATTTTTTGGATCGGACCATGTTGTGTTCACATTTCCTTTCCTTTCTGCCTTGATAGCTGAGGGGATTATAATCAGAGGAAGGTTAAATTTAAAATAAAAATGTTTAAATTTAATGTGTTTTTCTCCCAGTCCTTATTTTAAATAGGTCATTAAAAATATCAATAATTATCAATATCGACCGATATCACTTAACTCACCAAACTTCACTTTCCACTGTTGTGTGTTTGCAGTACACAACCTGCTGCACCTCAAAACTACACCATAAATGATACTGAAGAGCAGATGCACTGGATCTGTAGACAAAGTTAACCTCAACACTTATATCGTGATACAGTTTCCAGCCATATCGCCCAGCCCTAGTTCAACCTTGGCTTGCTTACTTGACTTGCTGTTGTGTGTCAACAGACATTTTGGATGTGCTCACTGCCTCTAGACCGAAAACCATACATCATGTTGATGTTGCTAATGTTTGATAAAAACTCTACGGCCATGCTGTCTGCTCTGTAAACACAGCAGTCCTTTGGCACAAATGTTAAAACCTGAATGTTACATTTGATAACTGGTACTAAACATAAAGTACAGCTGAGTCTAATAGGATGGTCTTTAGATTTGCAGGTAAATAATATCATGTATTGGACACATTCAAATTTTGACCTGTTGATGGCAAGAGGGGAAAGGTTGAGGGATTGCCAGGGGAGTCATTTTGGGTTAACTCTCTCGGGATCATAACTGATTCTACTGTCCTTGGCCTGTTTGGATGCAGTGGCAAATATCTCTGTCCGAGTTGGTCCCCTTTTCCCTGAAACTCTCCTGGCTTCTCCTAACGTCTGACCTCAAGCTACACTGTTTTTTTTTCTCTCCCCTCAAACATACATCCCTCTGAACTGAACTGAACCGAACTTACACCCCCCCCCCCACACACACACACACACACACACACACATTCATACTTCAGAACTGAACTGAAAGACACCCAACTATACACACGCACACACACATCCACATACACACAATTTGCATTCATCATTATTATTTATTAGAAGAACTTTTGATTTTTTGGTGATTATCTCTGAAATATCTGAATATTTCATTTGAATTTGGTTTCTGTTTTATGAATGGACATTTATTAACTGAGAGACATTTGAGTTTGATTATTGACCTGATATGTTTTGATTAATTTTTGATTGAATATAAGAAAACTGACTAACTGCATTGATTGGTTGTGTTTTATTGTGTGGTTTTGTAGCTAAAAAGCCAGTTGCTGGGTTCTTTCAGTAGTATGTGTTTTGAAATATTGTCAGGTTGATTTTTTTTGAGTATTCTCCTGTCTGCCGCCCAACATTATTTTATATTTTGAGAAACTTCTATAGTGCAGAGCCAATGAAACAAAATCTTTGGTCAGTTTGAGGGACAGCTTTTATATGTCACAAAATACAAACACAATATAGACATCAGCACAGAAATACATATGAATAATGTGTATTTGGTACACGGTGCATCTTGATACCCTGCTGGTTAAGGTGTATGTCACATAGCTGCAATGTCCACAATTCAATTGCAGCTGAGGACTGTGAGCATGGTCATTTTTGCAGAAAGAGGTCAGGAGATATTCTGTCTTCAGATAAGGATATTTATTAACACACTGATAAAATAGAGAACATGTACATGGATCTCAGTCTTTTGGGAAATCGCAGTTTGCAAGCAGTTAGCTGCAACCACCCGCCAGAATGAGAATGCCTGACTTGTGATTATACAGAGGTTTAAAAAAAAATGTGTAGCTATCTGATTGGTCAAAACAGGTGGTGATCATCGTGGTTTAGACTTTAGTGCTCCCTCCTTGGTCCACAGGCTGGTCCCAGCCTCTTGGTACACGACCCATCCAATCCATAGGAGACAACGCCCTGAAAGAGAAGATAGCTAGACAACCCCCCCCCCCCCCCCCCCCATATGTAAATTATGTGTTACCTGACTCGAGATATGTTAAATTTCGTTTTCTGTGTTTTCTGAGGTTACTAAAGGTCATATTGCCTGTGTGGCTATGTGTGTGCAGCTTATAGTTACTGGAGGGCATGTTGGTTGTGTTACCATGTGTATGCAGCTTATAAAGAGATGAGAGTAAATATGTACCTCTAACAGGGCCTGTGTTGTATATCATAGCCTAGCTTCTTTTCTATGCAGGGTCTCTTCAACAGCAGATTGTGTTGAATCCTCCACTAACCCTGTACCACACCATTGTCCAATAGTGCAAAACACTGTACTTAATTATCCATTCCTTTCTTTCTACCTTTTTTTTTTCTTGAGCAAGATTATTTTTAGACCCCCGGTGATCTAAAAATAATTGGTATATTTGTATAGAATGTACATACTGTATATATAGTCGATTTTGTATTTTTTATTCTCTTCTACTTTTTTATTCCTGCTACTATTGCTGCTGTCTGTAACAACCTAATTTCCCCTGCAGGGGATTAGTAAAGTTTTATCTTATCTTATCTTATCTTATCTTATCTTATCTTATCTTATGCATTCCTCTTCATTCTTAACCTGTTATGTTTAAGTCATTATGTAGCTTACTGTACATTAAAGGTGTTGCTGCCATGACGACTATAAATCATTTCTCATTCAAAGGAAGAAACCTTAACAGATCAACACTCTCAGATCCCTGATCTGTCATGACTGGTGTGAGCTTAGAGAGCTTTGTTGAGGTGTTGATCCCCTCTGTCACGATCCTGCCTGCCCCTTTTTCTAAAAACCAACCGCCGCCGCTGCGGCTGCCACCATCCACTGGCAAGACATATTTTTGTTGTAAGCCGCTTTTAATGAGTGCACTTCAACTCAGTGGCAAATCGCTGTGACTTTTTCAACTACGCTGGAACAAATTCCAGCAGCCTAGCTATGTAGAAATAACTTGAACTTGAGGAGCAACAGTCTACAAGGTGTTCGTGCAAAAACAGCAACAGCAGAACATATAATGACTCTGAGATAAAAAGTAGAAACTCTTAAGTATGGAAAGTCATGTAAAGATCAGAGCCTCGAAACTCAACAATGCCTACAGCAGGAAATATGCTGCCTGCATTTACAACACCAGGCACAGTGTGGGTTTTTTGAGTGAGAGATTCATTTTGATCACAGATTATGAATCATGTAAGTGAGATTAAAAGATCAAAACTAAAGGGACACATGCTTAATTATGAGAATAAACTGGACATGATATTCAACACAGTACATTTCAGTTCACAGTGATGCTGGAGAGTAATTTGAATAGAATCAACTACCAAAAGTCACAGTTACAGGACGCCTAACAATCATTCTGCTGGCGCATCATCACATAACCACAGACTGTCTTTTCTCCGCAGGACCACAACTTCATTTCATGTATCTTTTACAACGTGCCTCATTCTTTCTGTGTGTGCCTATGTGTGTGTGTCACTGTGTACTTAGTGTCCAAACACTGGAAGGCTGTGAAATCCTCCTGGGCCCAGAAGTGACGTATGGTCCTCCAGGTCTGGACCTCTTCTGCCCAGTGGCCATGACCATTGCTCACTGCGCTGAGGTGGACGCCGAGAACTGGAACATCCAGCTTAAGAGGAAAACACAGGACAGCAAATGGGAGGTGAGAGCCGCAGGACCTCACCTGTCAAGTACAGTATTGCACATCAAGATCTTACTGTAGCTTGGCTCAGATGTAGTTCTCTTCGCTTCTCTTGTCCCTCTATGGCTCTATCGGTTTTTTGTAGTTAATGTCAACAGGAATGACGGCGGGGTTAACTCACCAAACTTCACTTTCCACTGTTGTGTGTTTGCAGTACACAACCTGCTGCACCTCAAAACTACACCATAAATGATACTTAAGAGCAGATGCATTGGATTTGTAGACAAAGTTAACCTCAATAATAGTAAAAAAAAAAGTCACTGCTCTTACTTTCAATCAGTATTCTCACTTCAGATGAACTATAATAGTTTAATGAGGGATTTACATGTCTGAGCAACCATGCTGTTCAGTGCCTAGAAGTAGCATGTTTTTCCATGCAACTTCAGCGTCAACACCTCCATCTGGAAACCTGGTGAAAAATGGCCACAATGCTGAGCGACAAAACCAAGAAAGACTAATTAAATAAATCAAACAAGCAGCAGCTGATGTGTCCACACGTCATAATGATAGCTATATGTTTTCTCTCAGTTCAGGTTAAACCCACAATGAGGTCCATCTGTTTCTTAATTAGCTAATGCAACTACTGCAAATGTCTCAAGTGGCTGCAGGCTTATTTTACCCTAAACTTTAAAGCTGCACTAATCTATATTTTTATATCACCAAAGGGTGAAATGCCTCTGTGTAGTGTGAGAGAGATCACTTGCAGTAACTAATACAGACAATTAACACCCACCTCTGCAGTTTGCCTCGGCTTTAACAAGCTTTCCAGCATTAAAAGTTAAGTTAGAGTTGACTTCTGAAATACGAAAGTCATGAATAATATAAACTCTGTGGGCTCTCAACAACTCAAAGCCAAACTCATGCACTGTTCTGTCGGTTTATCCACTGCCTCAGCGCTGATGTCCGTAATCCTTCTGATGTTTATTGAATGGAATGCAATGGAATTTAACCTTGGTGCTTCTTTCATTTAGCAGATGTGTGAATATTTGTCTGATTAGATTGTCTCATGTGAAACTAGCGACCAGCAGTCAGTGCTAATACAACAGAATGCTAGTAGGGCAGCACGTAGCTCACAATATTGTCTCCCTGGTGTCTCCATATGGCAGCTGTTCCAGACAACTGTAAGACCTCAGAATCACCAGCATATGTCATTTACCATTATCAGTTGATATTTACCTGGTTGTTTACTCTCTCTTTCATAGATTCCACACGTGTTTTCTCCCTCTGTTTACTCACCTTTATATAGCTGCTTTATGTGGTAAAAGGTTAGCCAGTTAGTCACTGTGACATGTGACTGCTGAATCATACAGTATGTGAGTCTGTTGTACTGTTGGGGTTTGTGGGTGAGCTGAGTGATCTGGCCTCACGCTCTCTGTGAGTCTAGAGGGTGACATAAGGCCTCACGAAGGTAAGGGCTGCCAGCCCGGCAGGAGGAGAATAAAGAAACAATTACAGCATGTAATGGCCAGGAAGAGGCATGGCTGTTGTCACTCGGTGTGGGGGGGCGCGTTACAACAGGGGGGTATAACGGACCGTTAGACAAGGGAAGTATCGATTAGTGGATCAGGAAAGACGGCATGGTGAATTCAGATGTGAGGCAATCAGGTGGAGAGTCATGGAGATTGTTTCTCTGCTGACCACGACTCTCTATTTGCCCCTCACCCACCCACACACACACACACACACACACACACACATCCACTCAAACCTAGCACACCACGGACACCTCACACAGCCAAGCAGTGTGAGTCTTACCCGTTATTTTGCCTTTCTTGTTAGTTTCACTCCGATGCCTTGGAACAGGAGACATTGTATTTTTCCACCTATTTATGTGTTTGTGTTTTCATTCCAACAATGTCAGCCTTTTCTTTTTTCCTCTCTCCACTGAAGAAGATTGTTTGTACTGGTCTGGATGAAGTCCCAAGAGTTTAATCCCAAACCCAAAGGCATAACAAGCCCAATCGCTGTCGTCGCTTTGCATTAGTCGCTCGCGTTTTTGAGCAGTAACCAGCAAGATGATAACAAGACAAGAGAAGAGGAGGGGGGTGGCGAATAATGAAGAGAATATTCAGTCAGGCGGTAATGTAAATGGAAATCTGATGTAAAGTTTTGGCAAGCCAGGCATGGGTCAGGATAATGAATACCGCAGATTTGCCCCCGGCTGTTGTGGTGGTTGTCAGTGTTCAAAAGAGCATGTTATTTAAAGGAAGACCAGCAGGATTTGCCTGCTTTCTACATTGTCTTCTTTTGTCCTGAATAATGTTTTTCTAAGCAGCAGAGATTGCTGCCATAAAGCATATTCAAGAGCTGCAGCGGCCTCTGCATGCACACCTCTGCTAACAGCAACATAATGGAGCTTCTTCAAGTAAAGGAACAGTTTCTTTCTCAGAGTGTTCAGACAGTTTGCCGGGTTTGGATGGTATCCCTGCACCTATACAGAGCTCAAAGCCTGAGATTCATGTCATTTAGTCCTAGTTGCAATTATTATTTCTTTTTCGTTGTTATGTTATGTTATTGTAGTAGTCGTCCAGTAAAAGATTAAAACCTTGCTTTTTGCACATCCAGAACTCATGCTGGTAAACATATAATGTATCCGTCGGCTGTTGAATATACTTTGGAATCCAGTCTCTCATTCTGAATGCTGATTTGCTAATACACCTAGCGCCAGCGTGTCACTACCCCCAAGATCACAAAGTTTAACACAAACGACAAAGAAACATGTTTCCACTGCAGGGCACAGCTCGACTCGACTCGACTCGACTACTTTCTCTACCTCATTGTCCGCTGTAGATAGTACTCCCTCTGCGATGGCGGGATTCTAAGATGGTCATCATGGTGACGCAGCAGTTGTTAGTCGGCATATTGTTCAGTCAGGCGAGTTGTTTCACCCTCCCTCTCGTCAGCATACCAAACTGACCACGCGCTGACTGTTCACCTCAGTCTCTCTTTAGCTTGTCTAAGCCTAACACTGATCCTGGCTCAGGTGTTTTTTGAAAAAAGTGCTGTGAATAAGTGAGACACTTATTCAAAGTCAAACGTGCAGTACTGGAAGTACAAAAACAATCTCTGAATCCGCTGTCGTGAAGCTTTTGATCATATCACAGGATCTTCCTCAGCAAGCGCAGTTGCCTCCTGGTTGTCATGGAAATGTTTTTCTTTCTTTCTTTCTTTCTTTCTTTCTTTCTTTCTTTCTTTCTTTCTTTCTTTCTTTCTTTCTTTCTTTTTTTTAATTTCAATTTTATCTGAGTGCTATTGAGGTCTTAATCTGCTTTTCAGCTGCTGTATCCAAGGTCAAGAGTGCAATCTCAACTAAAGCGAGGCTGCTTCTGCTGCCACAGTAGAATGAAAAATTACAGATAGTCAGTGCAAAACATGCAATGTTGGATTTTGAGCTACTTTTTTTTCACTCAAAAAGTACAACTTTTTAAGCAAACTTTTTATTTAAAGTTATTATCTCATCCAGTCTTAAAAGATTGAAAGACCCTGAAAAGTATTTCTGTATCACGTTCAAGTTTCATGTGTCATGTGTTGTGATTCAAAACCAAACTAGAAGAAATGAAAGTTAAAATTTAAAAAGAAAATCTTTACTCATGATGAATTAAGAATTTAACACTCATAAACACAGCTAATCTGTTTCATTAAGATGCAGGTGTGGTTTGATCAGATTTGATTGACCTGGGACAAAATTTACGTCACATTTTGAATCAAATATTGCTGAATGTTGATTGGTGCAAATAAACCTCCCCCTTTCTAGTAAAATAGTTATGTGTATCAGCATTAAAGGTACTAGACCAAGTTATCTGACAGGAATCAAGATTGAATCAAATCAATTGACTGACAATTTCCCATTTTAGTTACCATCTTATCTACACTTTATGTTTCACCCATGATCCTTTGCTTCTCAGTAGCTCGGCTTTGCTACTCTGACTGACCAACACATCATCTATGCAGAGATCAAGGGTGGGTTCTGTACCCACAGAATGGTCTGTTCCAAACACAGTGACACATCCAAAACAAACATCACACACACCCATGCTAATTTATTATGAGCTATCCACTCAACCACTTTTTATTAGAAGTCCCCATTTCAAATCGGAATTAAACACATGAATTGTGGGTGCTGATGGGTGTACTGTTGAGTAATCTGCGCGCACTAAAATATGGCTTTATTTTAAAACACATTGTTTTGATGTGATCATCTGAAGTGAATCTGCTTAGGTTACCATGGTGATGCAAACTGGTTGAAAGTGAGCTACCTTAAAGATACTCAAGTCAAGCTCAAAGATGCTGGAGCTGGCTAACCCACTAATACACTAACACAGGGACCTTCTCGGTACGTAACGCGCAGACATGAGACTGATATCTGTCTTCCTCTATATTCTATATCATAAGTGCCAAAATGCAGAAAACAGAAGTTGCCCTCTCTCCCCTCATCTGTTTTCTCTGTTTTTGTCACCTGAAGCTTCTGCAAATTAGAGACTATGCTGACTGTCTTCAGGTCATTCAGTCAGAGATTAATGTCTCTTTAATGGGCCCACATCTTATTTGCTTGGTGTCACCGCTTTCTGTCAGTTTCTCTATCTCCTTCCTCCTCTTTTGAGTTCAGCCTCATGTTTGCCTATCCTTGCTTTTTCAAAGCATTCGAGGTTTGCTATTGTGCAGCCAAAAAAAAAAGGTTTCTTTTCAGTGTAAGAGGGCAATTTCTCAAGATGTGCAAGTGTTAGGAAATCGTAAGGGAAGGGGCCAGGAGGGAATATGAATAAATACAAGATTCATGTCGCTTTGAGATTTTACTCTAATATTGAAAGGGTGCAGGCATCCTCAGAGCCTTTTGGTTAGAAATAATGACTTAACATTGAGGTCTAACCTAAAGAGAGAGAGAAAGGGGTTTTTGAAGATGCATAATACCTGCAAATGCAGAGTGCCATTAAAATACCCTTACTTCGGCTGTCATTAATGTACAAGCTACCCACAGAAGACTACACAGCACTCTCAGCCACAGAACATTATTATTCAGCACCATATTGCCTTGTGTTAAGCTGTGCTGATGAGGATGCAGAAAGCATAAATACAAAATGCATAAACATAAGTATTCACAGAAGGAATCCCAACACCTGACATGGATGTGGCTGAACAGAGTGGTAACTTTTCTCACTTTGTTTTGCATCTCATTGAGTTATACGGTGCCTGATTGTAATGTATGAGCTGAAAAACTGTGTTTGCCAACAGAAAATAAATAGTATTCTGTGTATTTAGCTCGATACTTTTTTCTAAGTTTTTTTCTCTGATGTGTTGTGATACAATTCTGGTCAGACATCAAGCTGGCCAAGATAATTCATTATTCACTGAGCTGTAACATTGCTTCCAGTGCACTTTGTACTTACACTGTGGAGTTACATCCCTTTATGCATGATAGAATAAGGGTGGCATTGTTCAATATGTCTCTTATTGTCAACAAATCCCACGAAAAGACCAACATCAACAATGTATTAATCTGTCTCTCAGTATTTTTCTGCGTACGAGTGAATCTTAAACACCAAATCCTCCAGCTACACTGAGGATAAACTGTACATCAGAGGTTTCCCAGGGGGTTGTGTGAGAGTGGGATGTGGAGGGAAAGCCATGAGCATACTGCGTGAGGTGTAAGGGACAGGTGTATGTCTGTGTGTTCTGTGAGCAAGACAAAGTTAGTTGTTTGCTTGGCTGCTGATTTGACTCCCTTATCAACACGATTGGGTTTGTGTTCAAATGAAATACTAACCATTGGTTTTGTTGTGTTTTCATGCCTTGTTCCAATATACACGGATAATATTAATGAATTATTTTCACGTGAAAGGGAGCATATGCACTCCCATCGTCACAGTATCTGTACATCATGTACACATTGCAAACAGCAACAGCTAAACAGCTAAAAAACATCTTTCTGTGGACTATTATCATGTTTTGGACGAAATAGTTTTACTGCAGTGGATCATGTGGATCTTTGTCGATGTCACCAGACCATTTTTGTCAGAGTGTTCTTGACCTGTGGATCAATGTTGTCTCAGTTTTAAAAACGGTTGTTTGTTTGTTGTTGTTTATTGTGCCTCCTGTCGTGAGTGTGTCTTGCAGTGGTTTGCATCAATGGATTCACAAGAATCTTTTTAAAAGTGTATAATATGAGCATAGCTTTTGTGTCAATAGGCAGGATGAAAAATAAACAACAAGAAATGCTCCTGTGGCGCCCGCGGGCAGGCCGTCGGAACAGTTTTAACTAACTGGTGATGCAGTCGCTTGCTGCTTGAACTAATGTTCCAAAAAGCTAAATTCTGTGACAGCACAAAACAAGTTAACACAAACTAATGTGGAGAATCATAAGTTACCATGAAGCGTCTGTGGAGGATGAATGCTTGCTTCAGCTCTCAGTACAGTCTCATGCTGCGTTCAGATCACATCAGAATTTCCTCTTCCTGCTCATAAATACGATTGTCATGAACTCAACATGGGAACCTGTCCTGCACCTCCCACACGACTGTATTGCTGTAGTTACAAGAAGTTATTTGAGGTGCCACAGTTTGACATCGACTCATCTGTAAAGAGTCAAGCAGCAGGACAGGGGCGCTTCAGGGGCCACTGTTTTCTCAACTCTCAAAAAAAAACCTTAAAATTCAAGAAAATGAAGGAACATCAGTTAAGTATTTCCATGTTGTTGCAATACTCTCTTACAGGTCAAAGCACATGCTCGCATAATGAGATAAGGCAACAGATGATAAAGCACTGTGGGTATGTGGCTAACACTGTTCTGAAGCAACTGAGCAGTGAGTGAGCAGGAGGAGGTCTCCTGTCTTGCAGACATGATGGCCAATAACATGACTTTAGATTGCCACGCTGGCAGTTAACTTGTGAATATTTGTGAGGCAATAAATACTGTTCCTCAGGCTTTGTTTTAGCACCCTGTTTGGTCTCACAGCTCCTCATTAAATTGTATAATCACATGTATTTCATGGATTCCATCTGCTTGAAAGGGTGCTTGTGAGATAGTTTGGATAATGACAGGAAGATATTTGAAAGTGAATTCGGTGCACTCTGCCTTCCTCGCCCTGGGTTATCCTAATGCAGGAAACCCTCACCTTTTGTCTCCCAAGAAGGTCGAGACAAATATTTACTAATGATTTATCTCATTTGCAGTTTTTGTTCAAAACATATTTCCCTTGACGTTTTCACTGGAAAACATTATTTATGATCTCCGCCACAACAACGAGCTCAACCAAGAGCCCTCGAAACAGCATCTGGTGGAATGAGCTCACTCACTCATTGCAAATACACAGACTGAAGTTAGCACATTCGGGTAATTGCTCTGGCTTGTCACTACTTCCCATTGGTATAATGGACCTCCTGCCTCCTGCTGGGTTCGTTACACTGTCTTCTGCTCAATTTCTGATGATTGAAAGTAAAAGATTTGTTCATTCGAGTTGGAAATAAAGAAGTGTGGGGTGGCCTGGTATCTCACCTGGAGGAGCGTGCCCATGCATGCAGGCTGCAGCAGCCTGGGTTTGGTTGCAGCCCGGGCCCTTTGCTGCCTATCATCTCCTCTTTCTCCTCACTCTCATGTCTCTCTTCAGCTGTCACTATCCATTAAAGGCAAAAAGCCTGAAAAAAAGAATTTGAAAAAGGAAATAATGAAGTGCTTTCTGGCTTCTGTTGTCATCTCATAAATAAAACACTCTGTATTGTCCATAATGACTATTTTGTGTTCTGCTGTGTACTAACACCATCACTCATGTAGGAAATGGTTTTTCACATTCTCAGGAGACTGCTTACAACTTGTCTGGGTTTTTGCTTTGTGATTGAAAGCAGCAGCAGTGTACCAGAACTCGATCCATAATACATTCTACTGTATACAGAAGCTGATTTGCGCAGTTTTCTAGTTTTGATATCTATGTAGCTCTGGGCATGAATATTTAGTTCTACAATAGGCCTCAGCAACAAACTGTGCTGCTTTGAGTATCACAGATGCTAAAACATGCTGAAGGATTTCTCTTCAGGTCAGGGAAGTCTCAAACACTGATCATTTCTGACTATTGGAGGTTGCTCTAAGGTTTAACTATTGTTATTTGGCTCTCTCTAAGGAATTAGAATAGATGTTTTAATTAACTACAGAAACTTGATATGTTTCATAAACACTTCTGAAAGAGAAGAACACTGAATTGTATTGTATGCAATGAATGGAGAGATACAAACTACAAATGTAAACATGAATGATAAACCTTTGGGCGTGCCTGTTGTTAAGTGGTATAGGTAAACTTCTTAGGTTAAAAATGTACTTGATTGTTGCAGGTATATAATTTATGGCACAATTATTAACCCAGAATATGCAAACATCGTATCTTCATGTCTGGTAAATGAATCTGCTATCTTTGCTGTCATTTTAAGGAATACATAAAGAAGGTTTGGGGAAAGTGCTAATCTAAAGACAAACCAAATATGTCCAGATTTCATTAAAAGAACATCCCTCAGTCAGCACTCCTTCCATCCAGTGACTGTGCCTGACCCTACTGACAGAACCAGCCTGTGTAATCCTGGTATAGATATTTATGACATAATGTGTGTATAGAAGTTGAGTCTGTACTAGCTAGTCTGTTCTAGCTGAGAGTTATAGGGTCAGCATCACCAAAAGCAGCTTTAGGCCGCTGACATCAAGAAGATACCTCCCTTGTCCTCACCACCTCTGTTCTTTATTTCAGGAAGTGATGTCTGTGGAGGAGGAGTCCACTTCCTGTTACTGTCTGATGGATTCAACGAGCTGCCACCTGCTGCTGGACCAGCCGGGTTCATACGCCCTGGTGGGCGAGCCCCTGACGCAGGCTGCCGTCAAGAGGCTGAAGCTGGCTGTGTTCGGGAGCATGGAGGCGGGCTCCATGAGCTACAGCCTGCGGGTGTACTGTGTGGACAACACGCCGCACGCCTTTCAGGTGGGGGCTCATTGTTTTACCCTTTTGGTTTGTCAAACAAAGGTTGAGTCATTACCACTTCCTGCTGCGCTGTGTTTCACAGTTCTCCACAGTGTCATTTATTTATGAGGCCAGTAAGAACAGCTTAAGTAGGAAATACTTCGGCTTCCTTGATCCAAGTTTGAGCTCATAAACTGATCATTTATGGGGCAAAAGCTAATTTAATGCTAGACTGGTCTATTTGAAATTGGCCAAGCTGGAAGGTGTGCTTAGATACATTCTCCAATGCCTGTACTTATGTGGTTAAGAATGCAGGAATACTATGCCTTTTCCCAGTGCTTGAGTTAGTTGTTAAACCCATAAATGACCTTTTCATGGTAGTTTCTTCTGTAGCTGTACTTGCATGACATGACACCTGCACCATGTTTCAGATTTCCTACAACCAAAGAAGAATGTGTGCAATGAAAAGTGCTTCCCTTTGTGATTCTGTGCAGCCTTATTACGTATAAAAAGAATGAATGTAAAAGGAGAATGTGTCATGTGGAGGGCGTCACTCGTAGTGAGAATTATCACCTGAGTCTGAGTCACCTGAGTGTTTGGGCTTCTTTCAGCTCATCTTTTTTTTTTTTTGGATTGACTCTCACTTGTCTGATCAGTCTTTTTTTAAGTAAAAAAGCTCCGATAAACCCACAGCTCACTACCTGTCAAGCACCAAACAGCAGACAGACAAAGTAAGCAACTTGCAGGTGAAAATTTGTGAAGCATTTAGCAGCTAAAGAGCTGTATTTCCCTCAGGAGGTGGTGGATGTTGAAAACAAAGCCTACAAGGAGAGCAAATATTGGAGTGACAGTAGTCAGGTTGCCAGAAACACGACTCCAAATGAATGTTGCTCTGTGTCTGCAGTGTCTTGCTCCAGTGTCCTTGTGTCTCTGGATAATCCACGAATACACTGTCAAGTTCTCGCAGGGACGCTTTCTTAGTCCTAAGAAAACTGTTAATGAGGTTAGTGGATTATCCAGAGTAAGTGGGACGTTATTTCTCAAAAGACACTTTGCTTTTGAATGTCATTTTTCAAAGATGTGAGCGCCACAAATTAAGTTTCATTCAGTTCCATTGTGTTGCGATGGAGCCAGAAATCTCAGAGGCAAGTATCTGAAAACATGAGTGAAATACTAGAGGCTTGTGAGAAAGTCTGTTTTTTGTGACCCTTTAAATGAACAGGTCATCAGAGGAAGACAGCTACAATGATGGTGATTTGATCGTGTCTCAGTCTGCTGTTGGCCAATGTGTGCTTTTATTGTCACTTATTGCATTGGGGATGGTTTTGTTGAGAGAGGGAGAAGATCATTTCTTCCTCATTTCCCCCAACAGTGCAGAATTCAAACCAGCAAATTCAGCAGTCTTTCTGCAACTGTGCATCACAACTTTGGCTGTCTGTGACCTCTTTCACAAAAACGTGAGGATGCACATTTTCACTTTAGCAATTCCTACTCAGTTAGGAAGTACATATTGTAGGTCATGGCCTAGATTCAAACTGAACATCTTGTGTGTATGTGGTTTTTGCCTGGGCTGTCTGAGGCAGCAGGGACCTCAGCATGTGCTGTCTGCCAGTTAAACCATGAGTGATTGCAGACTCATTACCACTGTGAAACAATACTGCAGAGCTGATAGTGTGGACTCTGTAACAGCCTGACAGATTCTCTTGCAGAGGTTTTACTAGACTGAGACAAAGGCTGCCGTACTGTAATCACTGCCATTCACATGTTAACCAATCATTCTTTATTCTTTATTTTGTTTGATTTGATTATCCTTCTGCGACCTATAGGCTTTTTACGCATTGAGATCTCATCAGTGAACATCTGGGAAATCAAGCTTCCTCTCCTCCCAGGAGAGACTAGACTAACAGAAGAGCTGAGCCAGGCTGAACGGGGAACGGCGAGCCTTGTGACTGACTCTGCCTCCCTACCGCCTCTCTGTCATGTCACAGCCGTCAGTGGCAGCTGGCTTTAAAATGCATCCTGGATTTGGTTTATGAATTCCCAGCCTGCCGAACAGATGCCAGACTTTTGCGCGTCCCATGGGCTCCTGTCTGTTAGCACAACATCTCTGCTGTGTCTTTTCCAAGCTCCGGCACAATCACAGACTGGATTCTGGATCAACGGGAAGCCCGATGCAACCCAAACACTCGTGTTAGGGAGACATTTTCTTCAACTGACACTAAAGAAGAGTTGTGATTGGCATTTTTCTGATATTTTCTGTGATATTGCACAATGCTGCCGTCTCTTTTAGAGGGGTACCTCTGCAACAACTTTCTGAGTATTTACTGTAATGTACTTTTTCATTATGTCATGTCAGAGTTAGCAGATACAAATTCAGTTCAAGTTCAAAAATCAAAGTGAATTTTTTGGTGACATGGAACATCTTGATGATCAGGAATGAGCAGAAATAATGTCCCCAGGGTCACAGCATGCACGTCAAACTGCAGACACACTGGGTACAAGCTCCCTACCTAAACTAGCTGCCATATCAGTTCATTGCTGCTGCAGACGTTACGTGCAGTGTGAATGCTACCTGGAAATACTCCTCACCTCAACCTTTAACCTTTAGCTTTGATGAAGGGTCATTTCTACAATGTTCTGAATTCTACTACTGATGTAAATTCAGATTTCTAATTTTAAAAAAAAATCTTTTCAGTGTTCATCAACATAGAAACACTGGATGCTTCGGGATAGTTCTGTAGGGTTACCTTTATATTTTGGCCTGCAGTTATAATTCGTGTTGGTGCCTAAACATAACTTCAGCAAGCTTTATTTTGAAAGTGTAACTGGACGTTGAGAATGTGTTCAGTTTGACTCAGTCACTGCAGTAAGAGCATAGCCTTACATAGCTTCCTATAGCCATTAGCAGCACTGCAGTGATTTAAGCTGGGTAACTGGATTCTTCTGACCTGAAATGGGACTCATAGTTAACTTCTCTCCTTCAGTTTTTGTGTACACAGGTTTGTTTGCCTTAGCCTTTTTGTTAAACCAAATGTTTCCTTTACGGTTGCTCATCTTTTGTACTGATGATTCAACTGGGAGAATTTCATACCCATCGTGAATAGAGAATATCCAGTCCCTGGGATGAGCTCACTGTTGTAGACAGTCTATTTTAAGAGAAAATACGACTCATAAAGTCAAGTTAAATCACTTAGAACAAAAACAAAGGAGGAGAAAGAATGGGGATCAGTGTTTGGTAGTTGGGGACACACATTCACAGCTCGTTCACGTTTCCTGTGGCTGCTGATTGGTCAACTGAAGGTGCTGCTGCTTTGTTGCTGAAGGGGACTTCAAAGTCCCACATCTGCAGCCTCCTGCAACTTTTACCACTGGAACCCTGAACTCCCAAAATAACTCCACCACATTTGCAAGTCCTTTGTCTGGATTTCTCATTCTTTGTTGGCATTGCAACACTCCTCAGCTTTAAAACACGATCTAAGACATGTCATTCGTGTGCGATGTGTCAAACAGCAGACCAGCAACAGTCTCAGGCCACACAAAACTTCAGTCACGGAGAGTGAACCTTACAGATCCAAGCTAGCTGCATGCTATATGGGGAAAACTAGGGCATTGTATTTTTATTTGAAAATTTTCAGATTTGCAATGATGGACCAGCAGGTGCCAGAAGACACTTATCAGGGGACAGTGAGGGAGGGAACACACAAACTCCAGCAGAGTCCGGCTGCTCGGTGTTTTGACGTTTGTTTTGATGAGGCAGATGGCAGAGGAGGAACACCATATTTCATGTTCCCTGCTGCCACATGCCAATAACTGATTGTTCTCACACCTGCAGCAATAGGTATGCAATATGCAATACGCGCCGGGCACACTCTTCTGCAAACACATGTTTAAAAGTGAATACTCACACTGCACCATACACACAGACATGCATAACCATCTTGCACGCACAGACACTTAGTCAGAATCAATCAGTGTGGCCTGGCATTAGTCACAGCTCTGTTCTCTGTCTTTTCCCTTTGTGATTGAGATGGCTAAGGACAGACAGGCCAAACACGGAAACCATCCCACCGGGACACTGAACAATGATGACAGATGAATACCTGCGAGCGACAATCAAAGTGCTCTTTCATCATCACAAATTCAATTTGGGAGATGGACGTTTGCCCCCCCGATGCATGCATTTCCCCAGCATTAAATTCGAGCTTCAGTCTGTCAGGTTGAGGCTGCAAATGTGATGCTAATGTGAGCACCAGTGGTATGATTTGTTCAGCGGAGACTTAGCGTCACTTCTTGGCTTCTGTGTTAATATTTGTGATGAGTCAATTAGTGGATGTGACAGAGGAAAGCATTAGCAACAGGTGTTAGTGCTGATATGCAAAGGTAGTTTACCTTCAAAGGAGAGGATTCTTGTATCCTTAGTTTTCTCTCACGGTTGTCTCATTTCTCTTTCCCTCCTCTTGTTTTTTGTTTTCTTCTATACTATCTTCCTCTCCGATGCCCTTTTTCTTTCTGACTTCCTTCCTTCCATCCCCTCCTTTCCTTCCTTCCTTCCTTCCCTTCCCCTGCAGGGAGTCGTGGCCACAGAGAAGAGCAGAGGGGGTCAGCTCCTCGAGGAGCCAAAGATGTTGCCTTTCCGAGCGAACACCTTCAGCCTCCAGGTGTCCATCCAGGATGTTCCCCAGTTCCTGTGGAGCATCAAACCCTTTACCACATGTCAGGTATCCATGGCAGTAACTGAAAAGATATCTCATGGAAACATCCATTGGATACTCAAGTGTTAATTTGCAAGAATTAATTACTGCAGTGTTATCTGCACCGCTCCTCCCAGGGTTCACCTACCAGTCAAACAGTGCAAATGTTATATATTGTTGGATGTATGTTAATGTAATGTTAATCTGGTATCACTTTCTAATAAGGCACTCTGTAAGAGGATTTCAGATTTGTAATGTTTATTAGTTTTTAAAAAACCTAACTAATGGTTTACATTAAATACATTGAATTTCTTTTTATTTAAGTGTCATGTCATCTCCAGGTCCATCCCCCACTGGATTCCCAGACATCAATACTTAAAGTACAACAGTGAACAGCTTTCAGCCGTACTGGTCATACATATCCATCAGCTCATCTGTATTCATGATGCCATTAAACCAAAGATCACAAAATGTCCAATATAAAGGCCGGTGAAAAGCAAAATGATGCTTGATGAATTTCCCTCAGATCACACGCTGAGCACAAATCGACCCTTTTTCTTTCATAAATTATTTTCAGAAAAATAATCAAATTTCATTAATATTTAATGAATAAAGGTTCATGTTTTTCTCACTTTCAAATAAGTTATCAGGTCTGCATCTCTAAGGATAATTAAATCATTAGTATTGTCTTCTCTTTTTTCATTCAAGTCATAGATCCATCCAGTCTGATACATTTTACCAATAATTAATATTGCAGTAGATTGTTATTATACAGTTATTATTGGAAATGCTAAATGATCTACAGTATGTATTAGACTTCTGAAGATTTGTTTTTGTGATGATGTAGTCTGACTCACCAGATTGTGACTGTGGGGGAAGCCTCCACTGGCCGCCTATTTTAGATGTGCCTTTACTATCTTTTGATTGGTTTTAGGGAATTATTCAGACCCCAAAAGTAGAACTGAGACTCAGAGACCATGTAAAAGTTCAACAAAGGGCAATTTATTATAAGATTAGTGGTATTGAAAATCCAGAGTGATGGAGCTGGGCTGGCTGGATAATGTATTGTGAATCAGAGGCAAACAGTTGAGCAGAGCAGGCAGTGGCTGGAATCTTTGGGAGGAACACTGAAGACTGACGAGGATCAGGGTGTAGCAGGTAGACTGATGGGCAAGAGGCAGTGGAGCTGAAGCACAGGTAAAGTGGGATTAGGCTGGTTCAAAGACAGCAAGAGGAGATTTCATAGAACTAAGAGTCAGCTATGACACACTGAACATCTGACAAAGAGTAGAGCGTGTGGGTGTGCAAGAAACATTGCCACACCCTGAATGAGACACACACACCCATACACACAAACATCCATCCATCCATCCATCCGTTTTCTATACCTGACTATCCCTTTCGGGGCTGCGGCGGGGCTGGAGCCTATCCCAGCTGTCAGCGGGCGAGAGGCGGGGTACACCCTGGACTGGTCGCCAGTCGATCGCAGGGCAACATATACACAGACAACCATTCACACTCACACCTAGGGGCAATTTTAGTCACCAATTAACCCAATGAGCATGTTTTTGGTCTGTGGGAGGAAGCTGGAGTACCCGGAGAGAACCCACGCATGCACAGGAAGAACGTGCAAACTTCGCACAGAAAGGCCCTGCCCGACCCGGGGATCAAACCGACGACCCTCTTGCTGTGAGGCACGCGCACTACCTGCTGCCCCACCGTGCCGCCCTACACACAAACAGAGAGAGACAAAACAGGACAGACTAGGGAGGGGAAAAGAGCAGAAACACTGGGGATGAGGGAAGAATCCTGCTAGTAATCTGCAGTTTTACTGTTGCTATGGGAAGCAACAACAACAACAACAACAACAACAACAACAACAACAACAACAACAACAACCACCAAGCTAGCAACTTACTTGCTGATCTAGGCTAAAAAGTGCAAGTGACCCTAACCCAAATCAGCTAGCAGCTGCTACCTTTTCTTTTGCAGGGATGTATTTTTCTATGGCACTGTCACTGCATCCTGGGCAATCCTGGAGATAATTGTGATTGGTTTAAAGAAATGTTTTTTACTCCAGTGTTGACACATCGCTGTGGAGACAGGTGTCACATACCATATATTGTTTCAGTAATATCTATTCATTCTTTCCACAGCAGTTAGTGTCAGGTTAAGTGAAAAATCTGAAAACTGAAATTCTAATTCTGAATAATGATGAGCTGAGCTGAGCCTGTGCACTTGTTGACACCGCAGCTCCATCTTATAGCGCTCACCTGCATCTTAAACCCCTGATAGCTCTGGTTTAGCTGAGCCTGCTCTAAGCTGCAGCTAAGCCAGTCAGATGCTAAGTGACACAGCAACAGCACCCCTGGGTTTAGAAAGCAGCCTTCATAGCATCAGGCAGTGATGTTTGGAACCCACTGTTGTCGCTTATGCTCCTACAAAGAAGACACGTCGAATCCGGCTTGATGAAAATCATTTCTCTTCAGCTCATGACATTCATCTGGTTTTGACTTCACGTTTGTGTCTGCATGCACCATTTTGTGTGAATACCGCTGTCCTCTCTATCAAGACTCACGCCGACGGACGTGACTTGAGACGAATAGTTCAGTGTTTGTTCTGCTTGTAGGAGCATTAAGATGCAAACTTTACTGGAATGAACTGCAGCAGTCAGTGAATGCTGTTTCGTACCTTTTGTTGGCATTTGCAGAGCAGCTGAGCTGTGTCCCCACTCGTACGCTGTTGTTGCTTAAAGATCTGAATGCGGGGTGAAAGCTCTGTGGTTCAAAGACACCCACCTTCTCCACAGCCTTATTTATGAGGGCCTCGGGATGACAGGCAGGCAGGCACCGCCAGCCTGCTTTGGTGGAGCAGGTGTAGAATAATAGCCGAGCATCGTGCCATACATCAAGTCAGCTTTTAGCGCTAAAGAGCATCCAAGCTTTCCACGTCCATCACCCCTCCCCCTCTTCCTACTCTGCTACCACTCCCAGACTCCATTATCTGCTACGGTGAGCCGCACTGGGCAGCCAAGATCAAAGCCACAAGGGTTAAGTCATCAGTAGGCACACCGGTCACCACTTTTAATGTTGCGGTCTTCACTAAGAATCCTTTACAGGTCACATTTTAATATGCAGATATGGCAGACATGGAATCCTCAGAGGTCAAGGACGTTTCCCCACAGATGTGCCCGTTCTCTGGAAATTAATTATACATCAAAAGACAATCTTCTCCCTGTTCCCCATATTCCTACATATATTGCTTACAGCAGAAAGCCTGCAAGCTGCTTCTGCTGTCGGAGTTATTGTAAGAGGGAATGAGGGGCTGTATTTGTAAATGATATTGCCACATCTTCTGTCTCACCTCAACAATAGTTGTTTCTATGCATAAATATATCAAGCCACAAGACTTCAAAGCCAGCACTTACCTTTTATCTTGCTGTAAGTGGCTGAGCCTGTGACAGCATGGCCTCATGTACTGTAGAACAAGGAGCTGAATCATCTCATTTAGAGCATATGCTAACATTGCTGTGTACTGTGTTAAGTTTCTGTTGTCCCTCTTTTTCGTCTGCCTCCATAGGAGTTCTCCTTCCCCCAAGTGTGGTGCAGCAACCAGCAGCCCCTGCACTGTGCCTTCTCTCTGGAGAGATACAGCCCTGCCACCGCCCAGCTCTCCTGCAAAATCAGCGTGCGCCAGGTCAAAGGTCACGAGCAGATTCTGCAGGTCTACACGGCTGTGGCCGAGGTGAGGCTCTGCAGCTGCGGGAGGCAAGGCAGGGGGGACGTTTCACTTTCACGCTCAACCTTTATGTAACCTTCCTGGAGTGTGTCCACTGACAGCAGGGCCAGCTCTCCTGAGCTTGCATTGTGTATTATTAGAACAAGGAGGACACTCTTTCTTTCTTTCTTTCTTTCTTTCTTTCTTTCTTTCTTTCTTTCTTTCTTTCTTTCTTTCTTTCTTCACAGATTTATGCTAAACGCAGACATCACAGATCTAGGTGTTCACCATGTTCACTGTACATATTTTTTAACCTTTATGTGTTCAGGGAGACATGTGTTCCAGCAAATAGCCTGCATCACATTCACATGCACTAACACCTGGGAGCTGCCTGGTGTAACAGCGGTGTTCTGTCAGCCGCTGAGCAGCTCCACTGGAGCAGCTAGGAGTTAGAAATCCTCACTCAAGAGCACCTTGACAGTAGTTGTTAAGGTAGAAGAGAGTGCTACTCATTGATTTTACCCAACTGCTCATTCACAACCAGCCACAAATGTCCTTGTCCTACCTCAAGGCCACCCACACCATTTAACCACATACTATTACAGCAGGGACAAATTTGAACCACATGTCCAGACAATTGGCTAAAGAAAATGCAAATAGTTTTTATCCATTACTGTTATGTAAATATTAGGAGATCAGTGCAGCAAGATAAACAGTTGGCAGTGCTAATTCTCCAGTCAGTGCCATTGAACCATTTCAGTGAGAAGACATCATTAGAATAGCTCCAATCAAATCTCAAATGGTTAAAATATGACATTTACGTTTGTTTCATTGCTTCCAATATGCGCAAATTGAATATTTGCATAAGAGCACACATTCTCCTGTTTAGATCACTTTTTCATTGGTTTTATGATTATCTGTTCGTCGTACCTTAAGAAAGCTAGACTATTAATAGCTTAGCTTACTGATTGGCAAAAGGGCAGTGGGTCAGATCGGCTGTGCCTTTTTGGAGCGCCCACACTGGAGAGCAAGGCCAGGCCTGTTACACTTATACACTGAGAATTTTGAACAGATGATTACCATTTAAATATATTACATTTTTCCCACTTTTCCAGCAGTTGTGTGAATTTGGAATAGAGAGTGACAGTTTCCACCCTGACATTGACCTTTCAATAAATGCAAAGGGGCAAAAAGGTTTAATGCATCTAAACTCCTCATTTACTTCTTTTGCTCTTAAACCTTTTCCTTATTTAAAAAAGAGGTTTAATGGCCTCATTTACTTGAAGATTCAAACAGTAAATCTTTTCAGGGCTCGTTGTTTCATTTGTCAAATTTCACATGCACACATACAAAGTAAAACCACACTAAAATTTGCCTCCACACTGTGCTCCACACTGTACCTTGTGGTGAGCATATCATGCTGTGTCGATCAGTGATGTCAGGGTTCCAGTGGGTAATAAATAAATAGTGAGCAGAGCCATCACAAACTGTAAACAGTGTAAGAGAGCCATGCTGTTGATAGTCTGCCAATATGATGTACTAAACAGGTTGATGGCACACAGTAGAATAATGACTGTAATTCTGTCTTTCCAAACACAGTTTGGTCAGTGTTTTTATTGGCACATCCGCTCAGTCGTAAGTGAACTGCGAGTCCACTGGAGCCCACTGGAGATTGAACACAAACTGGATGCCTCAATTTATCAGTTACATGGGCTTCAGTTGAAGCAAATCTTGGAGTTGGGTTGGGCATTTGTGAAGGCATTGCCTGCCAATAAAATAGAAATGAAAAGGAACATCGGGAGACGACAAACATGCTTGAGGTATCGAAGAGTTCGTGTGTTGAAGCTGCTGTGCTGCAGTTGGAGAGTCAAAGTGGCAGATAATAGAATGTTGAAAGGCCAGATCGAAAAGTTGCTGCCAACATAAAGACATGAAGCAATATGATGTGTGGAAAATGTGGTCTTTTAGTTATACCTCACCCTGAATCCTGAGCGCCAAACACACCTGTAGGCTTGAAATGTGACTTGAAGGCTTACAGTCTGCCTCTTTGTGGAAGTCGATTCCTGCTGATTGAAACAGACATTGGATGCATTTCTTGCCTGCAAGAGGCATCCTAATGTATAGAAAATCGGCACATTGGCTACCAGATGTTTCCACCTCCTTCGTCTAGCAAATTTTGTTCGCAGTCAGATGTTTTAAAACTTGTCCCCAGTAAATCCCACCCATCTGCCTCTCCAGTGTTGTTAAAACAAGCACAAAGCCACATTTGCAAATCCTATCTGACCCTGGTCTGATTATTGTCTGTTTCTGCTGTGTTTCTCCAGACTGAAAAGGAGTCAGTTCCATTTTTTATGCAGACAGACTGCACCATCACGTCCCAGACGGGGCCCAAGGCCTTCAAAATCCCCTTGTCCATCCGCCAGAGGATCTGTGCCACCTTCGACACTGCCAACGCCAAGGGCAAGGATTGGCAACTCTTAGCCCAGAAGCTCCGCTTAGATCGGTGAGCGTATGATGTGCATCCTCCCTGAGATTTCATGATCTGTGCACCCTTTTTTCTGCAATGGCCTCGCCTAGAACGCACGCTGACGAGAATCTTAACAATCCTGCGAGTGTTGTTAATCTCATGAATGTGGCTTTACATGCGGTTTGTCGCCAGGTATCTTTTATTCTTCATAACAGTTAATCAGGAGTTTTGGGGGGGTTTTGAAGTGTTGTATATGTACTTATCTAACACTTCTGTTTATGTTGATTAGTCAGTCAAACACACATCTGATTACTAACGTATCACTTGTTTGTCCTTTTTTATCAAATAAGAATATGCATTTATGATGCAACACTGCTAATATTTAGTCAATCCAGTTGTTGTCTTTGCTTGGTCTTAGCTTGTGGCAGCTATAATCTCCTGTTAAGTGCATGATTCATGAGACGCTGGTATCTAAGAGTCCTTTGGGATTCCAAATTATCCAGATAAGCTTTCCTCTCCAAGTTGGGCAGCTTTGAACTGAGCCTGATGTGACCAAAGGCTGCAGCCTTTTATGTTGCTGGATGTTTTTCCTCTTGTGACACACTGGGGAGCGGCAGTGAAACACTGCCCCCAACTGGATTCTACACAACATGATACGTGCAGGCAATGTATTGGCATGGCAACAAGATGTCTTTAATTTTGGCAGCACCTGAGAATTAAATCTAAAAGTGTGTGTGTGTGTGTGTGTGTGTGTGTGTGTGTGTGTGTGTGTGTGTGTGTGTGTGTGTGTGTGTGTGTGTGTGTGTGTGTGTTACTAATTACTAATCTTCTGTCATGGTAAATAATTTAGATTACATTTTTAATAGTCTTAAAAGGTTATAGTTTTTTTGTTTTGTTTTGTTTTACCTCCATGTAAAACCATCTGGTTTCGTTTACTACACCAAGACAGTTTGTCCTAAACTATTCAGCAACAGATAGATATCATGAGTAGATTTCCTAATAACTGAATGACGGGGACTCAAGGGTCCAGATGGGTTTTGTTAGTATTGATTGTGGGACTGATCTGAGTGTTGTGGGACATGTGTTCTTTGTACAATGCTTTCTCAACCAAGATATAATTATAGGATAATTATTTTTAAAACCTAGAAAACAAATGTTTGGGGTCTCAAATACTAATTATTTTGTGTTTCCTGTGAAATTGATTTGTAGTTGTTGAAATGTTTATTATTTGGGCCTTTTACAGCCTAGCGTTTACGGCATGTAATCATAATTTGCAGTATTTAAAAAGACTGTAATTTATAGCATGTACACCATGGCCCTGCCACATTACAGAAGAGACATCTTCCACAGTACAAACTGTATGACAAAATCTCTAATAATAGACACATTTGTATCGTTTGAGGATAGACGTTATCATATCGCCCATCCCTGTGAGCCACAAAGCAGTTTCATGGCATATAGAATGTTTGATCTTTTGTCAGCTTGGCAAGTACTGTGCCTGGGCCCCGCTGATTATAAAATGTACTCAAAATCATCACTGACTGGTTCCCCTCTTTAAAGGATAAGTCTGGTGATATGCTTTATTTTTCTTATTGTCAACAAATCCCATGAAAGCACCCAAACCAACAATGCATGAATCCTATTAACAAGTATTGTGTGTGTATAAAGGCTTGATATATCTTCTTCCTTTGTGCCATAGAGCTCCATTGTCCAAAAACGAAAAAGCACATCAGTGAGCCTCACTGTGGCGCTGGCTGACATGTTCTTTCATTACCATGAACACACACACTGCAGTTTGTTTTGACTCAATCCCACATGCATCATCCCACATCTGTCCTAAAGACTCACAAGAGCAACAAATGTGTATTAATCCATAGCTGAAAATAGTCCCCAACAAATGCACTATTTCCATTTGTTTGCTAAAAACTACAGTACCCAGCTAGGATTTTAGATTTTGCTTGAAAGTGTGTATTTGTGACCTTTCTAAAGATTTTCACTGAGAGCCAGCAGGCTGCAGGCTGAGTGCCACAGAAAGGGAAGGGGAAAGTATTGAGAGACAGACTAACACATTGTTGGTTTTGGTCTTTAAATGGAATTTGTTGTCAGAAAGAAAAAATAGAATAACATGAGCCTTATCCTTTAAGGTCCACTGTTTAAGATTTGCTGGCCTGATTTCCTGTGCATCAAAATGACTGCTGTCTTTTATGAAACAAATGTATCCATAATTACCAAGCATACGGTCAGTATCTGACTCCAACATGACACATTTTCTCCATCTCTGATGATGACCCCTTCCTGTGTTCATTAATCCAGCGTTGTGTGCTCCCCCACAGAAACCTGGGTTACTTTGCAAAGCAGCAGAGTCCGTCAGCAGTCATACTGAGCCTGTGGGAGGCTCGCCACCAGGACACTGCTGACCTTGACTCTCTAGCCAGTGCCCTGGAGGAGATTGGCAAGATCCACTCCAAAAGCTCCCCCAAGGACCAGGATGAGCCAGAGTCTGACTTCAATCACATACAAGCGGGCAGTCTGTGCGGAACGGGCACACTAACAAATCAGAAGACAGAGGACTCTGCTCCTGAATACACAGGCTGAGCGAAAAAGATACAGTGAGTGAAACTGACAAAACAAGGCATATATCTGTGTATGTGCACGGCCAGTGATGGACTACACACTGTGGCGGAGCGCTGGAAGATCACCAGGTTGTCTATGAGTCGATGGTGCGAGCAGTCAACAAGCTGACCAATCACAACAGGTCGAGGTGAGCCAGTACCTGCTGTGGATCTCTACCCCTCTCTTTTCAGAATCCGTCCTAGGATGGACTGTAAATTTTTTTCTGCCTTTCCACTCGACACTTCAGTTCATTTTTAATTTACTTGCTCCTTGCTTTAAGTTGAAGAGGGTGAGTGGTGAGGGAGGTGTAGAGGGGTAATTCCTTAACTTTTCTGCCCATTATTTTCTCTTGGAAGAGATGGGAGCTCCTTTTTTCCTTGGGACTGTCATGCTGTCCCCCTGTCCTTTTCCCAGTGGTCAATATGGCAGCTGGACATATTTGCATAGAGGTTCTCATATGCAAATAAGGTAATCCACCTGTGGTGTCATTTCAGAAACACCTGATCTATTTTCTCTTCTATTCCCCCCACATCATATCCCTGTGTCAGTGAGTGAATGAGGACTTAGAAACTACTTTTTTGATGTTCAATATTATATTTTTAAAAGAAAGCTGCTGATTGCTTAAATGTTGTGATTGTGAACTTTCAAAGCCAAGTATCTTGAAATTTACCCATTTTCATCTCTTAAAAAAATCAAAAAAATGTCATCTGTTTGACATTTGGCACCTCTAATGGACAGTCAGTGTTGTATGATCATTTATAGAAAAAAATCCTTGAAAAAATTCAGTATTAGCCCCAGTCTTAGCTGGAAGAACGGCACAGTCAGAGGGTGACTTCCCAAGTGTTGTATGGAAAAAAAAAACAAAAAAAACATGGTTGTAGTGTAATGTGGCAGAGTGCGATTTCTAACCATGGAATTACAGTTCATTACAGTTTCCTCCACCAAGAGATAGAGAGGAAGGAAGCTGTAAAACATCATTTCCTGGCACAGCAGGGAGTATATCCCCGCATCTTATCACCCAATTCCCACCATTAACACCCGTCCCATAGACCTCATATCAGGCCCCTACACATCCGACTGCCCCCCCCCCAACACACCCCACCCCCCCACCCCCAACACACATGCACACACACATTGGCATTTCATGGCTACAGAGGTCATGTGCACATGGACTGGGAGCTTGCGTGCTGTGCAACAAACGAAAAAAGGAATATTAATGGTGTCAGTGTCAGAAACACACCATGCAGTCACATATCTGTTGAAATCAATGCTAAACACACTCATCCTAAGAGAACAATAAGGGATGATCTGGGTGTGAGGCTCAAAACAGCAAAAGCTATTTGGTGTCAACCACTGAGGCAATGGTCAATGGAAGCATTAGCTCAGCTACAGGGTTAGCAGTCGTACTGTATGACCTTCTGTGTGGAATAATCTTTTAGGAAGATGCCTCCAGATAAAGAAGATCTGTTATCGTTTAAGAAGACCATTAAACTTTTAACCTCACTGAATTGTACACTGTTATTCTATTCAACTGAACAGGACAGAGCTCCGAAAACTGATTTAATTATATGCTGAACCACTTTTTAACTCACATTTTAATTCATCCCTTTTACATGAAATGTATCTAGAAATAAAATCCAGCCTTCATACCGCAGGGAGGGTTGCATACTGTACCTCAAATCTCAATGGGTCTCTGCCTTCACTCTGCCAGAGAGATGCATGCTGGGTAAATAAGGCCACCCAAATTATGCAATAATGTTCTCTCACTTACCCCTAGTCATATCTAGCCACTCAAATAGTGTTGTTTGCCCTCTCCAGGTTTTGAGATGTCTGCCTCTGAGTTTTCTGCATCGTCATTCATGGTGCTCATGGTACTGAAACACTGAAACAATGTCCTGGTACTGGTACTCTGGAAGTGTTAGCACTTTTCATACGGACTATTTCTCATGTAGAAATAAACAGCACCACAAATTAAACTGCATTTGCATCCATTTAAAGTCAGCGGCAGATGTTTCAAAACCTGGACAAATTAAAAAATGAGTATATTAAGTGTTTAAGTGTCTTCAGGTTTCCTACTATGGAAGCCTAAATGATGGGCTCGCTAATATATACTTTAAGAAGTAGTCAGTTTATCACAGACACACGTGGAGAGGCAGGTTATAAAAACAGCTGACTGTATCAAATGTCCAACTTTTTCCTCCTGCTGTCAAACACTGAACAGCACATCTGCGCCTTTGTCTGAGGTGTTAGCAGGTGTTTGCTGTGTGGAGGTTAGCCTCATTTGTGACTTGAGCACTCCGTACATACCTCTGTGATTTAGTCACACAGCATTATGCAAATTTTAGGAAAACATTTTTTTTTAGGAATTTACCCATCTGTCTGCCCGACGTAGTGAAATGTTTGCTCGGGATGAAATCTACATATAACTCAGACTGCAGTGCCCGCTGCCTCGACCTGGCACAAGCTCGAGTGCTGAGGTCACAAATGAGGCTACGTTGACTGTAGGTCTGTGTTTTCACTTTTCAATGAGGGTGTACTTTTAAAATGTAGCCTCTTTTTGCTCTTGTAAATCATTATTAAAACAAATAAACACACGGAAGCTAATTTTGACTGTGACACGATGCCATCTTATTCACCTTGACTCCTCCTTAAGTAAAGAAAAAAAGCCATCCTTTGTTCAGTACAGCAATGAGTTATTATCAGTCCTTTTATGGTAAACATCAGTGATCCCTGTGGCTTGAGTCTTGGCTTTTCACAATCTCACCACTACTTTCATTCAGGAAATAAGCTTACAAATCACAGTACCTGGAACCATGTGCAAACATACAGAATGAGTAATGTGGGCCAAATGAACGTGCTGGCTTGGATCTTTGTTCTCCCTTACACACTTGATATCGTTGTGGTATTCAGTTGAATCAGTCTTTTATCTATACCTGAGTGTATTGTGCCCACAAGTCCTAAATCATCTCCAATCTCTGTGTTGATTCTTCCAATCTCAATTGTATAAGAATCAAAAGAGGTAATTCAGAAAAAAAGCCAGTGTCTATTTCTTTATCTTCAAATTGGTACCTCCAACCACTGACTTACATAACTGATTTACATAATTCTGTCGCCTAGTTAGAGAGATAGAGAGCTAAATGTATTTTCAATATGTCTTTCAGAGGTTTATCAGGAGCGATATGGCACCTTTGAATATGTCAGAGTATTTCTGACCTGATATATGTGAATGATTTCATCTCGCTATGACAAAGAACCATTTTGATTTCTCTGCATCATCTCTATGCATTTCTAATCCAATTCTGTTCATCTTTTTATGTAATTTAAACTGGTAAGTGAAGAAAGTGAAAAGTAATCTCTTTTTTCCCCCCTCATTATGATTATTGATTGATCCTTAATTGTGACTAACTGGATTCTCCTTCTCATTCCTGCAAGCAAAGAATGTCAAAAATGGAAATGTGTGCTTTTGTAACGCTTAGCGGTGGCTTATGTTGCATCAAGAGCAACCTGTCTGTGCGGTACACCCCATCACACTCAGCATCCGCTGTCATCCTGGATGTGTTTCAGCTCTGTCTACTGTATCTCATCAATGTGTTGAAATTCTGTTTTTTAAAAGTAACTCAGACACACACATACACACACACACACACACACACACACACACACACACACACACACACACACACACACAACGTATTCTCACTATGTATAATGCTTTGGTGTAAGACTAATCCTGTTTCATGAGATTAAAAGTTCACTGTTGAGTCCATGATTTTCTGTCACCTGAGTTGTTCGGTCTCATGCTCCTTTTTGCTTCACGCATGGCCTTTGGCTTCATATCACTATTCTTGTGCCTTGTTTAACTACTGTAAATGGTGAATGTTGTAAAGTACAGATGGGGATGAAAAAAAAGAACAATTAATCATACTGACATACATTTAAAAGTATTAGTTGAAAAAGTATTTAAGATTATAATATTGAATAGGCTGCAGAGCTTTTCTAGTGCTGAACATCTATGTTTGGTAATGCCAGGGCAGCTTTGTGGTATATTGTATCTATAATTATGGACATTTTGGATGTTTTCTGTACAGTAGAAATTTGCAAATGTATATGCAGCCTTTTGGAAATAAATGTACAGTTGAAAGATCTCAACTTGTCTAAACGTAAGTTATTGTGCAGTGAAGCTACCCATAAGTGGAACTGACCTGGAGTGGATTATGTGAATGTAGAATATGTAGAGAGCTGATATGTGGCGTTTAAGCTTCGACCTTGTCACACACCGCAAGGAAACATCAGGGTGCGCGCAGTTCTTTTTTTTATAGCGGTTTGAATATGATGTAGTTTAAACATCTTAATATATTGCTTAATCAGTGTAATGTTATATTGATTATATTGCTAAACTAACATAATGTTATACTGATTATTGATTTAGCATTACACTCCAATCACACTGTCAAACGCATAATGGAATTTAAAAAAAAGATCAATATCAATGCAGCTGAGCCATTGATAAAATCTCTTGGAATTCATGTGTTCTTTTTTGTTAAAACCTGGCACCCGCATTACCCATGATGCCACTGTCCGAGCAGCAGCTGATGCAGCCTTCAGCCTCTAACCTCAAGCGGAGACGAGGGGCAGACTACAGAGGTCTGGTCAGCTCCATACTCTTGGATTTTGTTTTCATTTGACGCAAGTGACATCACGTGAGGCAATTTTTCAGACTTACAACAGCTCCTCCGGAGGCATGAAAGGCTTTGTGCAGCTTTTTCTCTCGTTTGCAATCATACTCCCCAAGACCTGAGAACAGACTTTAATGTGTGTAAAATCAGTGACCTCCCCTTTAATGTTGATTATTAAAAATGAATAACAACACATTGAACTTACACTACAGTTCATGTGTTAAAAGAGAAAAACATTTCACCCCATTTGTCCATCACACTGACTGAATGTTGCACTTTTCTGAAGGTGGGGTGTTACTGTAAACATCCGTTAACCCTGAAAATATTTCCTAATGTCACTGCAAAGGAAAAAAAGTTCCGGAAGCAGGCTCACTCTTCCATGTATGAGGAATGTGTCAGTAATGGGGAACAGTCAGTATTTCACAACTGCAGGTGTGTCTCCGGATGTTACTGCTGTGAGAAACAGCCCACGGCTTTGATTGAAATTATGGCTTGGATGAAGGCCATTAAACACAATCCCAGAAGAATGGGACGACTCAACTCATGTTTGTAGGAATGGCACAATCTTACATGTTATCTTATCTCTAAAATGGAAAGAATGAAGGCAATACTGAAGCCATTCAGGACTGACCTCAGCTAGATTAATACAGCTGTCATTACAGAATTAATTGTTCTTTTTGCACATGGCTGTAATGTTCTTGTGCCAATAGAACTACTGTACGTTCTGGCTCTAACTGCTAACGGCGAAGTGGCCAAGTCATGGTCATTTACGCCACTATGGGAGACAGGTGGGATGATTTAGCTTGATGTTCCATTTGTCACAGCATTTACTGCCAGCTGCATCTTAGTTAGTGAAAAAAGCCCTGGTAGCCTCACTGACAGCTACTTGAAATTGACAGAATCGTGTCCCCATAGCGGTGGGCTACTGGCCAGTGCATAAAGCTGCAACATCTTAGCAGCTGTAAACTTGTTTTTTTTGTGTGTGTGTGTTTTTTAAACAACTAAAGACACAAACCATCCGTTCCTCATCATTACAGTAATGACCACCTCAGCATCTTCCACTCACTGAAGGAGAATTTTCTCTGAACCTTGTTATCTGAAGGATGATAATTTCCATTCATCATAATTAAGCTGTTCCCTTCTCTGTGTCTGAGTAATCTATGTGGTGTTCAAAGGCTGTAGTACTGGTCTGTAGCATGTTGTTCTGGTTCTGTGAGAAACATTACATCACTGCTGATGAAACGACATATTGTACAACGTGTGGGCTGAAAGGAAAGGCTTTGGCTTGTGGCTGGAGTATCATCAAACACATAATAACAGGATCATAGCATCAAGATTCAAACAGCATGCCAATAGAACCAACCTTACACTATATTTTCTTCTACTTATTTTCATCAGAGACAATATTAATGTGCTTGTTTAAATCAATGAATCAGACGTCAATAAGACAGAACAAAAAAGACAACCTTTAAGTCACTCAGATCTGACACACAGCAAGATTAACTCAACAATCATGAGAACATTGACTGTCTTTCCGGCACATGGCTGTAAGGCGCTGTGCCCATGGAATTACAGTATGTTCAAGGTCTAACTGCTAACATTAGCCATGTGGCCAGCTAAGTTATTGTCATTTAAGTCGATATGGGAGCTGCTCTAAGGTCAATGCTGAGATCAATCAGCTTGATGTCCCAGGCAGCCATGGCTGAAAAAAGAATTGAATGCCATTCAGCTATATCTAAGCATAACTGATGTCCCCATGCAGTCAGTATGCATTGGCCAGTCTGCTGGCCTGCTCCATCTTTTCATTACTTCAGAAATGTGTTATAGTATCCCAATGGATGATTGCATTACCTGTTTAACATGCTGGTATGATGTGGCTTTTTTTGCATGTTCTAACCAGCTGTATAGAGTATACGTCGCTGTGTCATTTATCCCTTCGACATATACTCGACAATATATGTCGAAGGGATATATATGTGTGTGTGTGTGTGTGTGTGTGTGTGTGTATGTGTGTGTGTGTGTGTGTGTGTGTGTGTCAACAAAATATGTCAAAATTGTGCTTTCATTTACACATTTACAACTTGAAATCTCCAGTGCACGCACATTACATTTGCATATTCAAAGTTGTTTGTTTGTTTGTTTGTTTTTTAATGAGTAGGAAGAGGTAATAGATGTGACAGATATTTGAGTCTGATCAGGATCTTCCTGAATCAGACGGTAGTGCTCTCAGTGAATAAGCCAGGGAACCACCCACACTGCGGTTAAACAGTAACCCACTCTACCTGCTGAGCCACCACGCCTTCCATTGGCAACTTTACCATGTTGCCAAGTTGACACACTGTATTGGAATGCCGTCATAGCTGTATTAGCTGAACAAAAATGCTCAAATTAAAATGAAGAAGGGCTCTGGTGAACAAATGGCTTTCCATGGAGCAATTATAAACAGAGTAACCACTGCATGGTTACTTTGCAGCCACTCATTCTCTTAATGTATGACCCCTGACTGAAAATATATGTATATCAAAGCAATATGAGTGGATTTAGAGTCACTGGATTCATTCTTGTTCCTCTTGTTCCCCCCATCAGTTTGATGCCACTCATTGTCATGCACATGCACATTAACATTTCCTATCACCTTAAAAGGTGGTTAAGCTCTATTCAGTGTGACTGTGTGTACAATGGTCAACTCTGTTGACTCCAAAGGACCAATGGTACAGTCATACATGCTACTCTTTTTCTGGTTGTACTTTTCATTAGTTGTGACGCCCTACACACTGGCGTGCAGATTATGTACAATTCCTTCAATGAAATGGAGGGAAAACTGACTAAATGCAGGCTTACATTTCACTACATACCCTTGACAAAAAGATTCCCTTAAACCAACACAACATAACTTTCCTCTCATTATACACAGAAGAGCCTGTGAGAAGGAAGAAGTGATATTTTCCATATCATTTGAATTGATCTTGACCTCAGTGCAACAGATGAGCAGACAGCAGACTGAATACAAAATTCATGTCTTATCTTGGAAAAAAGTGACTCAGAGGTTTTAGCCCCTCCCTGGCCTTATCGTTTCAGCAGTGTGCAGGGGTAAACAGTGCCTCCACGTGCTGTGGACTGATTCTAGAAATAAAACTGGTAAAACAGAAACGCAGTGTTATGTTGTAAAACTTAGATCAAGATGATGAGCTGCATTGCACAGGGGGCTCATAGAGTGCCTGTATGATCCCTGCAGTCTCTAAGTCTGCCGCGCAGCCCATGAAACCATCAGTCACCCAACTATCAGCTCAATCTTTGCCTATGAGTCTAGAACAGCCCCATCAGGTCTATGGCTTTTTCTCAAACTGCCATCATAACTGTGACAGTTATCTGAGCACCACAACCAACGGACTGAAACTGAGGATCAAGCTTTATTTCAGTCTCATCCCATTTTCTCCAGCCTGCATCAACACGTATTCCACCACCCAGCCAAGGATGTTCAGCCCACCCCTTCCTGTTGTGCTGCATATCTGTGTGCTGCAGACAACTGCCCATTAGATAATGTTAAACTGGCACACAAAAGAGAAGGAGCTTTGCTGAAAACTGTGATGATGGCTGACATCACGCAGTTTGTGATGAGAGACTTTGTACAATAGTATGTTTCCTCCATTATCCTGCAAGGTCTAACAGCGAGAGGAACCACTTGGAGCTGGTACTTAGTTTGCACTACAATACCACTGGTGACGCTGTCCTCGTTCAGCCTGAAAGCTCTTATGCTTTTATATATTTTCAAGTTGACATACAATGGGGAGCAGTAGAGGTTTTTATTTGCATATTTTAAATGTGTAAATTAACTGGGGCCAGAGGAAGACTTAATTGATGGAAAGGTGAAACTCCAGCTTCAAATCATTATGGTGAAGCACAAAATATGATTTCAGATCTAAATAAATTTTTCCATCAGATGCACCATTATTAATACTGTGCAGCGACATGAGGGGCTGGACTCTTACCCAGGAAGCACTGAGCGACAGCAAGGAATAAGCCTGGACATGTTTTCAGTCTATTACACAGACACACACTGTATGGACAGACAACCATTCACACACATATTTAGACTTATTGATGCTGCCCTCTCATTTTTCATTTGTTGCATTTTGGTTTTGTCTCGTCCCCATTGCTGGCTATAGGTCACACAGCCTACTATAGGCTACAGTTCACTTGACACTACCAAAAACTGCATATACATATATCAGTCATGTATGGTGAGTTTTATTCTACTCGAGTTATCACATCATATTGTTAGAAAAATTCACATTTGAACATCACTAAGCCCATCACATTCTGACCTTTCACCATGATCATTATAACAGGAACAAACCAGCAGGTCCCAGTGCTGTGCAGGAGCATTGATCTAAACGCTGTTGATGTGAGACTGCCATGGATGAAGGTCTCTCATTTACCTCCAGCTTTGCCATGCGGTACGTCCTGTTAGATAGCTGCACAGATAAAATGAAGGCAGAAAATTATCACAAGCAGCAGGCATCCACCTACACATTGCCATACATTCCCACTTGTGGTGCAGCAAAGTTAAAAGACAAAAGAACAGTTGCTGAAAAGCAAATAATTTGTTTTCAGTACACCTGACTTTAGACTGTGGGAGGATATTACCGCCTCTGTAGGGTATAATGCAGGGGTAGCTTGGTCTTTTTCATAATTGTATGGCTTCAGTTTTTGTTTTTTTTTCCAATATAGCCTAAAGCCTAAATCGTGTGTGTATTCTAAAGTGTACAGTCCGAATAATAAGCTCTAATCTATTAAAGCCCAAAATCACAGACAGTCAAAGTGACCTTTGCAGACTCACCTCAGCAACAGTTCCAGACTGAACCCAAGCTTTCTAAGAACACTACAAAAAGCTCTCCAAATCTCTGCAGAGAAATGTGTGTAAATGTAAATGGCGATTCAAAGCAAAATCAAGACAGCACAGAAGTATGTGAAAAAAAGGTTTAAAAGATAATAGACCTACAAAGTTCACTAAAAATCATAACTCCAATACATTACTTTTATGGTCTATTATCTAACTATCCGTGTTATGTTTATTCAGGTGGTTCATGTCCATGAGTGACTCTGTAGCTGTGGCCACAATTATGTCATCGATGTGACTATGGGCCACAAGAGTGAACATGTGGTTACTCATATGAATCAGTCATCGTCATAGTTAGCCTTCAGCATTGGCAGTTTTCCTCCAGGAGTTATACAATAATAAAATCTGTGATAAAGCAGTTTCAATTATGGCTCTATTTTTAAAATAGTCAGTAGATAGAGGGGGACTGTGTCATTGATGAAAAATAATGTGTGTATATCTTCCAGATATTGCTACATCACATAGTTGAGTGTACTCTAAATCTAAATCCACTTTGTCATTAATGAGTTTCATTTTCATTGCAAATATGCTAAGGCAGTGGATGGGAAAAACTCATTTATTCAAGTACTGCACTTATGTACAGTTTTGTAGTACATGCACTTTACTTGAATATTAATGCCACTTTACTTTTACTGCACTGTATAGCTATAGATCTATATCTATAGTTCTATGTCCCCCAGTTACATTACAGCACTGTTTGCATTTGAACGCATCAATGATCCTAATAAGTCATTTATGTAATACAGAGCCAAAGAAAATACATGAAGTACATATTCTTGATAATATGTTTTTCACTCAAGCGGAATGCAGGACTTTTACTTGGAAAGGGGTATGTTTAATTGTTGTATTGTTATTTTTACCCTGATCTTCGCGGTCATGTACTCTCTGTGTGGGACGAAGAGCAGCTCTGGGACATCAGTTCAGGACCAGCCCAGCCAGTGACGTCATCACAGTTACCTTGAACTCGTCACATTTGCGCTAAACTTTGAGACAGAAGCACACGTTGGGCCAGGGCTCGGGATGAGTTAAATGAAGTCTGTGGATTTTAACATCTCTATCAAACCATGACCCAGTCCCTACAATGTATGGTAAGTGTCACTAAACGTTTCTTTTTGCTCTGGGCGCAGCTGATGTCACTGCTTGGTATCAGTGGAGTTATTGAAATACGTCTGTTTGGGTCGTGTGAGGGCAGCCTGGCATTTCCTGAAAGAAACTGAATGTACGGTGACTCCAGTCAGTGTCCGAACGGCCGTCGATAATAACTCGTTTGTTTAAACGGAAAGGTGTTGTCTCAGGTAGCGAAGAAGCAAGAAAGGCCACATATTGTCGAAATTCTCCAGTTTTTCAATACGTTTCTTGAATGGGAAATTAAATTGGCTGACTTGTGGGACTTCCCAGTAGTCTAGTTTGTGTCTACAAAAGTTTCCTCCCAGAATGTCACGTTTGTCTGTCAAAGCAGTCTCATGGCGTCTGAGCTCAGGTGCCAAATTCCTCTTAGGCTTCCAAAGCTCACTTGTTCATTCAAGCTCTTCCCTTCACTCACGAGCTGCTCCAAAGTTTCTATGGTTCACTGCTGATGGTAAATTAACAGTTACCATTTAATTAAAAGAAAAAGGTGAAACAAACGTTTACTACTAAAACCTACATTGGTCCAAACCGGGTGTCTTCCTGGTGTCTATATAAGACAATATGAAGCGCACTTCGAAACTGACACAGGTACACATCCTAAATATCTGGATATGTACTGAGTACTACTAATACTATGAATTATTAGTAATTCCCCCTCTGTTCGGCTTGGTAATAATCCGCCAAGCAGCTTGACTCGGTCAAAATTGTCGCTTTCATGTGTGATTTGCGTGGTAATCCTGCTCCTGGTCACTCAGCGAGCGGCGGTGTGAAACCTCCAGAAACTGGAATTTGGTCAAAATGAAGCGCCGTGTTGCTGATTATATGCATGCCAATTTAAAGCATGGCTCACAAAGATTCAGAAAATGTCTTCATGTTGTAGTTGAAATTTCTTGTGTATTTCTGTGCGGTGAACGAGGCTGCATTCATTTGTTTTGAATAGAGGTTTGTATGATTTTTCCCCTTCGTGTCAGATAGTCTAAAGGTTTTGTTGAGCAGTATGTTATTATATTTGATTGTCATTTAATTTGTTTAAGCACGCTATTTAAATTTAATAAAGAAGACGGGAGGTAGGCTGAAATGCTTGGCAGGTGTGTTTGTGCATGCTGGGGAGATGCCCCTTCATGATTGAGGCAATGTGGATAATGTGACGAAATAAGGGTGTGGGCAACAATCTTGAGGCCTGATTGCCTTGGTTATTCCCTCAGCCAGGTCAGGTATTGGCTGTATTTGGACACACGCTGACAGTGTTGAGCTGACATGTATCAATTCTTGTAAGACTTGTAAGTTTACGATGACAGTCTCACATTACTTACGATGATTTACACAGTGCGCGGTCATCAGGCTGTACTGGTGCTCTGAACATGGAGTTGAAGCATGTCTAAAGGAAATCCCCTTCTCCAGTCACATTCACCTGCTCAGCTCTACCCTTGTTTATTAACCTGTGGCCAGATCAGAAGTGCATTAACATTGGTTGGCACGGTCTTATGAAGTGTTGCATCATCTTAAATACCTCTTGTAAGATAAGGAAGCTTTCATGGAAAAGTGACTCATATTTTTAAGTATCTGGTAAACAGCCATTTTCCTGTGAGCGGAACTGATGTGTTTGTAAAGGACTTTAGACTGCCATTACAGGACCAGACACAAATATGAATGATGAGTCGTCCACATTGAGAGATGTGTCTGATCTGTTGCTGGGGGTGCTGTCCTCAGGCCCAGTCGGCCCGGCTGGTGGGGAGACTCCCTACCTTGGTGTGGGGTGGTCAGGTGGTCAGGTGGGCCCGGGTGTGGGCGCCCCCTGTGCTCACAGTCCCTGATGACTGTTCTAGGTGTGGACGACCCGGTGGCATCTTCTCAATCATTAGCGCGTCTCGTTACCCCTACTACTGTCGAGAGAGAGAGAGAGAGAGAGAGAGAGAGAGAGAGAGAGAGAGAGAGAGAGAGAGAGAGAGAGAGAGAGAGAGAGAGAGAGAGAGAGAGAGAGAGAGAGAGAGAGAGAGAGAGAGAGAGAGAGAGAGAGAGAGAGATGGGTTTTTAGTGTTGTTCTATTTTGATTTATATTGTTTTTAACTCTTGTAAAGCACTTTGTGTTGCATTTTATTACGTATGAACTGTGCTATTTAAATAAAGTTTGATTTGATACACTGACATGTAAAATATAAGATTTACAGTAATGCAATTAACAAAGGAAAGCACCAAAAGCGAACAAAAACAAATGATTAAGTAGTAAAGTAAAGGTTATAATATAACCTTTACTTGCTACCCTCCTGAATATTATTCATTATCAATGAATCTGCTGATTAGTTTCACAATTGATTGATTAGGCATTTGATCTATAAAATGCCCATCACAATCCATGAGACTTCGAGGTGACTCAAATATCTTGTTTTTGCAGCCCAAAGATATTCAGTTTATGATGATCTAAAGACCACATTTGAAAATGTCAATCCAGAGAATTTCTGCATTTTACTTCTTGAAAAATTACTGAAAGAAGTACTTGCTACTTCTAATTTCATCATTTGGTCCATAAAATATCAGATTATTTACTGATTTGAGATCATCTATAATATAGATAAAGTTGCCTATTTTAATTTAGTAAAGTAGAAGCTGGCATGTCTTGTTTTGACAGATCAGCAGCCCAAATCTCAGAACTATTCAGTCTAAGAAATTAGGCATTTTGCTTATAAATTACTAGAATTATTAACTATTTTAATTGTTGCTGATTAAGTGCATTTGTAATAAAACTGATTCTAAAACAAGAGAAAAGGGAGCAAACAATAGCTAGATTTTTTGCTTTTAGCATGTTAACAGCACTCATCTTCTTTCCAAAGGTTCTTGTGGTATTGATCTGGCTTCTTAAGCCCATGGGGTCTGGCCTTGGTGCAGGTCCAGGCAGGACACGGCGAGACATCCGCTGCAGAGACAACCTAGAGTACCCGAATGGCAACATCTGCTGTTTAAACTGTCCAGCTGGTAAGACACATGGAACCACGCTTGATTTAGTCCACTGAGACTAAAGTTCTGTCAGCAGCTCGAATCAGAAATCCATCACCAGAGCTATGAAGCAGGTTGAGTTTGACCGTGATTGGATATTATTCAGCCAGAGTGACAGGTTCAGTTGAAAGCTTAATTCAAGTAGGTGTATACTGGTATTTTAGGGTTATGTTTTTGTGTGTGTGTTAGGTACACGGATGATATCGCCTTGCACCACAGCAAGAGAGAAGGGAACGTGTGAGGAATGTGACGATGGAACATACACCGAGCATGGCAACAGTCTGAAGCAGTGTTTCAAGTGCACACAGTGTCGCTCAGGTAATTCTGCTTGACGGCTTTACGCTATCGATTGGAAAGACTGTGGAAGAAAAATCAATAGTCAACCTTTTCGGAGTGCTCTGAGCATAAACTTCGACTTAACAAGGTCTTTTTCATGTTGCTTTCACAGATCAGGAAATTGTAAGGGCATGTACTCACACTCACGATACGGAATGTCAGTGCAAATTGGGAGTATTTTGTGCTCCTGACCAGGCGTGTGAGGTGTGCAAGAAGTGTTTAAAGTGAGTCTATGCAAGCCAAACAGGCTATGCCCCTGATGCTTAATCATTTTTTTAATCTGTTCATGCTTTAAATCGTCTTTTTTCCTCCCTCCAAACTAGGTGTGAAAAAGATGAAGAGATCGTGAGGAATTGCACCTCTACTTCCAACACAGAGTGCAAGAAAATTCAGCCCAACTCCGGCTCTGCCTCTGGTACACAACTCAGTGGAAGCCATGGCTTTTTGCTCCAATGAAAAGATATATTCCACATGACAATATTATGAGCTTAATATGGCGCTAATGGTTGTCAATTATGTTTTGTTGTTTTGTTCTGTTTTTTTAATCAGCAAAAGCCTCTGTGATTGTGCCACTTATACTGTTTGCTGCTGTGGTCATTGGGGGAATTGTGTACGTGTACGTGTACGTGTGCAGACGCAGAGCAGCAGGTAAATGGAAATGACGACACAGTATCTTTTAAAATGTATGTAATGTTTGTTAATGCTTTCACAGGCATGAGTCTGCTTCAGTGCTGTGTGGAAAGCACCTTGTTTCTTCTTACTCCTGTAAAACATGCAGCCAGGTGATCCTGTAAATCCGTTGCCATGTTTTATGCAGGTTGTGCTTCCACAGACATAGCACAGCTGAATTTGATTGAACCAAGCTGACATACAGTGTCCACTTCTTACTGTCCAGTGAGGCTTGATGTCGAGCTCACCCGTGGAATAAGCCACTGAATATGTAGGGGTCCCCACACATAGACTTTATCTCGATGGGCAGCTACTAACAGCTTCCAGAGTATATTTGGTCACCCATTGTCCAAGCGAACGACGCTGTCTATGATTGATTAATCGATGGACAATCTCCCCTTACTCTGCCTCTCCATCTACTGACAATGGCATATGCTTTGCAGAGAAACAGAGAGAGAGATGTCCCTCCCATGATTACACTGCTTGTGTAGTGCACTGTGGAGTAGCGTCTCCTGTTTAATGCAGGCCTGCTTATGTCCTTGTTTTGGAAAAGCTGGTTTCAATCATTTTGATTGGCTACATCGTTAATAACAAGTCTCCCCCCCAAATGTGGCTCACCTGCTGTTGTGAAAACTGAAATGTGAGTTGCTGATGAAGAAAGTCAACAAAGCAGATGGGCGGGAAATGCTGTGCGTCACACTAACAGGGCGAGCACAGTTTAGCTTTAACACAACAATAAACAAGTTGTCACATCTTTCCAGGTAGACATTTCCCTTTCAAAGGCATGCCATTCAATAACCACAGTTTAAACTGTGATTTTGCCACTGAGATTGTAGTTGTTGGATTCACAGGACGTATCACACAGAAACAACTTGTGCGCTGAATGGTTTAGGATGTAAAGTGGCAAACGGTATCACAGCAGGCTTTGTGGCTTCGTCACACACGGGCTGTGCTTCACACCACCTTGCCAACTCGCTGCATGTTTGTGTAGCAGTATGGGCACAGAGACCTGCTTAACTGGACTGCAAATGGCATGTACAATGTTGATTGTTCAAGCTGATGAACACACAGCAGCAGGTGCTGTTGATGACGTGCTTACACTTCCTGCTGACGTTGGAATGAGGTGTAGTAGGATAAAACGTAAATGTTGGGTAGGCCTACATAATGATCCCGTGCCATGCTGCCAGCAAGGGTGTACGTCGTCATCAGACAGAACTTGAAACTGGACTGCTTAAATTTTTGGCAAGTAAAGCAAAGGAAGTGTTCCCCTCTGGTTATCACGCTGGTTATAAACTCACCCAATCCAGCATAAAGTGGTGCTGTATCGCAGTATGAAAATCCCCTGCTGTCAGGTGCTGCACTGAATTCCCTTTGTTTTTCAGTGTTGATATACCCACCAACAAATATTCATGTCACACATACTGTAAATGCCTTCAAATAGCTGCATGTGGCCTTCTGGGGGATGTCTTAACATTGCATACTTCTTTCCACACATCTCTTCAGATTCTCAGCGAAATCTACCAGATGGGCTGAAAGCTGGGCCGGTGAGTCTCTTATGATAAAGCACATCAGTAAAATGAGCTGATTGCAATGACAAGTTTCCTCAGACTTTATAGACAGATTTAATTCAAAGAGTAAAGATGAAAACAACAGCCTGTACTGACTGTACAGTAGTCTGAGAAAAATAGAGGTGTTTAAGGATGATTCTCTGTTCAAAAGGACATAAAGGATGTGTGTTTGAACACCTCTTCCTCTCCAGCACTACAGGGACAACCGTCCCACTGAGGAAGGAAGGAGTGGAGAACCCCAAAGGCTGAGCTGCTCAAGCCTGATCCTGTCCCGCCAACTGGTGAGAGCCAAATCCTCCGCTCGAATGGAGGATGAGCGTAAAGTGCTGTGCGAAAGCCTCAACAGCTCAGCCAGTAACTCCCAGCACAGTCTAACTGGCATGCCCTCCTATGCCTTCCCCGCACCCCTCCCCCAAGCCAGCCCTGCGGTCCCCAGAGAGCCCAACAGGAGGGTGAGAGCAACCGCTCATTTTCAACACTGCCACTATGCTCGCTTGTTTCCTACTCACCTGCTTACGCCTTGCTTGTTTCTACTTAGTAATGCTTTGCTGTCATTACAGCTGGTGCCCTCACACTGGTCAGACTATGCTCCTCCTCCACTTTGCCTCCTTTGATTCTTACCTGACAAAGTGCATGAAAATTGTTCAACACAGCTGCCTTGTTCAAAGATCACAAAGCTTCACTCAGCACTGACTTCTGTTTCCAAACTTTGACCATTCACTGTGTTCACCTACTGATATTATGCAGGCCAACTATATGTTTACTGTGGAAATGATTAATATTGTACAAGTTAAACTGAAATTGATTTGAACCACTTTTGTTCAGATTGCATAGAAATGCACAGTTTATTATTGCTATCATCATTATGGTAATCACCTTTTTTCAAGCTATTTTGCTTAAGCTTCCTGGAAATGGTGAATAATTTACATTCATGTAAATTAAGTTTTTCTCTGTCTCCTGTTATATAAAATCACAGTGACTTGCTGATCGTCATTGTGAAACATGATGATTTCACAATGATGTTTTAAGCTTTGTGTAACATGTACTAGTCTGCGTTGTGACACATTTGCAGGTCAACTGCGACTGTGTTCAGGGCTGTTTTGATATTGTTGGGAGTTGATGAGTCACATGTTCCGTGTTACACCTGTTAAAGATTACCGTGAAGAGAGATTTCCTTATTAGCCTGCATTCTTTCCATTCAAACCTGAAATTCCTCTTTGCATGTTTTGAAATGATAGCTGAATAAGAGATGAGTTGTATTAGCCAGGGATACTATTTATGACTCATGAAGACTTTCTGCAGACGTCTTTGGATATTAATGATTGTTTCTCTCTTTTGTCATTTAAGGAGGATGACCAATTTCCCAAGCTTGTTCCTGTGAATGGTAAGGAGTTTTTATTTTCATCCTGTCCATAAATTGTTAGGCCCTCTTTATGTTACTCAGATCACACATCAGTGTGATGCATTGCATTGCACTTTAGTCAAAAACCACAGTGGACATCAGCTTCAGTTTTTCTTGTAGTTGCAGCCTTGCTTTGGGATTCAGTCCCCTCAGTCAGGTGGATTTACTTATATACAGCTTCTGAATGTTCAAAATGAATGTTATTAGTACAATGATGACCACATACCTGAGAGAAGTCAGGATACACGAATGAAAGTCTTTCTCTCTGTCTGCAGGTGAGGAGTCTCTGAGGGGATGTTTTGAGTATTTTGAAGAAGTCGACATCGACTACCACAAGAGATTCTTCCGTCACCTCGGTGTTAGCGACAATGTGATCAAAAGCAAAGAGCACCTTCTGTATGAAGACAAGATCCATGAATTGCTAAATATTTGGGTGGAGAAAGTGGGCAGAGAAGCCAGCTTAAATGACCTGCTGAAAGCATTGCTTGAGTTGAATCAAAGGCGAACAGCAGAGACTGTCAAAGAGAATGCCATTACTTCTGGTCATTACGTCTTTGAGGATAAGTGAGAGGTGAACTGTTTTCAGGAAACCCTGCAGAATACGTGTATTCTTTGAATATCGCTTATGGTTTGCGGTCCTTGTTGCTGAAAGCTTGTGTTCCATCCAATACTGGTTGAACAAGCATCGCATAAGGCTACTAGGCCCATAGAGGTCTTTGACAAAACAAAAGTTCTCATAACAGAAAGTGTGAGTACTCTAGTCTCATGAATATCACTCATGGTGTCAGGTCCTTGGTGCTTCTTGCAAGCTGCTGCGTCCTCCAACACGGTTTGGAGGAGCAGTGCACAAGGCTACCACCCATGTAAGAAAAAACCTCACCTGTACTTTTACTGAAGCTGTTCCTGCTTCAGGAAGAGCATTTTACAGTACTGTACAGCTCTGATGGTCTGATGGAGTAATGTAAGGTATTGTTTTGACAAACATGGCTTAATGACATGTCTGTTTGACCTTACACACAATCCAATGTGACATTGTTTTTGTCTGACTGAAAGGGATTTATTTCCTTCTGTCGATAGTATTTAATGACAAAAAAGTGTTTGCTGTCTTGTATTCTACATATACAATGATTGCTTTTTACTGAAAGAAAAATGACAGGTTTGATTGTTTCACATAGTGACTGTGATGCCTTGTATACCATTTTGGTTCCTTAAGATGTTTTGTATTTGTTCAGAGGGAAGTGCAGTATAACTGTTGCCAATCCCCAGGAATGAATATCATAATGGTTGCACTGATTGAGCAATTGAACATGTCAAGCAATAAACAAATTACCTAGTGATCAGTGGAATTGCTAGAAGTATTTGAAGTTCTTATGGTGGAGAGCAGTTGTGTTTGAGTTTGTTATATAAATCATAGGTTCTCTGCCTGATTGTGTAAACTTGTTTATAGAGAGAGTTCATGGCTCAGATTGGTTGTTGGTCAAAATGAATTCATGTTTCTTATCTCTTGTCTGCGTCATGCTTCTGGTTTATTGTTACACTTCTGTCATAATCCTGAGCACAACAATGACAGCTTTGAAGTTTTATTAAACTCCAGAAGGTTGTACTGTTGACAGGGTAATTACAATGTTACCTATTTTCTGTTTGTTTACAGTTTAGCCTGTTGCCTTGTGTTTCACTTCCAGGCCCTGAAGTGTTTCAAATTCTTTGTTAAATTAAGTTTTGTTTTTTTTTAAATAGATTTTACAGACCTATTTTACAGATTAATTACAGCTTGATAGCTCTGAAAAATCCAATTCACAATTATGCCTATGAGAAAAAAAGTGCAAAAATAATAAACACTTTTCACTTCCCCTCTCTCCCTTTTTTTTCTTTGACTGAAATGATGTGCTTTTAAGTTGTAAGTACCCCGTACAGTGCTGTTGCTCAGGTTTGGCTGGAGCTGAGTGTTCATGCAGAGAAAATATATGCAGGAAACTGTGCACTGATGCAAACTCACAGGCTTGTATTGAATATCATTTAAATTCACTGCCACCTGTAAATTGAGTTGAGCCAGTGTGCCTGCTAGATAACTGGGCCACACCCCAACAGTTCCAATGCTCACTCAAGATAAGTGTGAGATATGAATAACAGGCGAAATGTTGCGACATAGAAAAGTAATTGTCAATTTAGTAGAATGGGACGTCAGTTCTCTGTTTCTTAGTTGATCAGATGCCTTTATCTCTATGGAGAATATAACATACGTAATTTAGCATAGAGACACAGGTAGAGAATGTGTAGTTAATATGGGATACTGATTATCAGTATTACAACAGTTCATGCAACAAATCTATGTAAGTACATTTGTTTAGGTGTAAGTTATGGCCAGAATCTTAGTTTAAAACATTAAAGAAATTAATAAACATTATGAACAGACTGTGAAGCAAAAGTTCTGACCTTATGTCAAAGATGTCTATGTACTGTTTTGCAGATGTAGCTACTGAAGTTAGCATGCTAACCAGCTACTGTAGCCTCAGCCTGTCCAGACCCGTAGTATAGCCCCCTTTAGTTTCAGGTGAGAGATGTATGCAAGCAGCAAATTTGTGACATTTCACAAGCTGTCATAACTTTTTTTTAAGTCTAATAAACAAACAAAAAAAAAACTCACAAAATGTCAAGAAAGGATAGTCTTACACTGTCTTCTTTGTTAAACACAAAAATGCGACATGTACCTCCTGAATTCAGGATCCTCCCATTTAACCGAAGTGCTTTGATTTAAGGGAGTTGCCAATGTTTGCTGGGTTGTGAGGCACTTACGCGTTGTGAAGTGCCAAGTCAGATATATGAGAGCTTTCAGAAAAATCTTAAGTTCCCAGTCGTAATTATAACTTTTATGTTAGTATGAGCCATGGGAAGTCAGAATTACCGGAACTCTGGAATAGCATGAATGTGGCATAAGAGTCTATCGCATTGCTATAGCAGCTCTGTGAGGCTGCACTGAACAGCAGTGCTTCAAGCTAAATGCTAATGTCAGCATGCTAACATGCTCACAATGACAATGCTAAGAGCACCAGGACAGCAGTAGGCTTTAAGAACACCACTGAGCAATATAGTCAGTACCCAAAACAGAAGAAACCTCTGTTCAGCACCTCATACCCCTCAGACACCTTTGGTCGCCATAGCAGTTGCTACATGTTGTGGTGGTGACTCAGCAGGAGACATGTAGCATCCTGCTAGACATAAGCACATGCTGCAACTGGCCAGGGTTGATGGGTGGATGCTCCTTCCTCTTCTGCATTTGAGTTCATCCAAATGGAATTCAGAGAGATTGGCCAGATCTTTAACATCATTTTATCTGAATGTTTCACTCTGTACATTTCTTCCCTGTCCCGTAGCTGTAGTTAAATTGACAAATATAAGTTTCACATCCACTCATTAATCTGTCTTCATGAGCTCATGAACTCAGACATCCCTTCACTTGCCAATAATTTCTGCAGTTTGCTGCCTCATTTTCTCCTTCATTCCTCATTCAGCAGTCTGCATAGCACGCTGCGTTAGCTGTTCATTTACTCTCATGACAAGTGGCTTTGTCTTACATTACCATTATGAATGTTGATGCGATCACCGTGTCCGTTAATTCAGATTCCAGCCCTACGGTGTGTACTCAGAGCCAGAGCATTTAATAGAGGTGTCGCTGAAACATTCAGTTAAATGATACCCCTGCTGTAACCAATCAGTTTTCTGACTCTCATGAATCAAACCAATGCTCACTGCAAACATTCAGTCGTGGCCGTCTAGTGTACCAGCCAAATTACCACTCAGGAAAAGGTGATTTGAAGGTACATATATATTAACGATCTGAGAGCTCAGCTGCTCGGTGGCTGTGTTATACTTTGTTGCGTGAAACACAAAGGTTTTACTTTGAAAAGTCAAGTTTCAAGCAGATGTCTTTAACACCAAATGCACCTCCTAAGCATAAATTCTGTACACGTACACTTCTCTTGTACAAAGTACTCTTCTCAGCCTGCCAGTATGGTACTGTATTACGGTCAAAAGCAACTGAATAACACAAATGCAATTTCAGTGTCTCTCTATCGGCTTCCCTCATTGGTAAGTCAGCTCTACAACCAAACCCCATTTAGAAAACACTGACCTCTGCTTGAGACCCTGGACTGCTTTTCTGCGATATAAGAGAAAGAACCCAACGAATGGAAATGAGATGTGCATGTTGGCACCAGAGCTCAGCTGCAAACACGAGAGGGATGAAGCACCTGCTGACCTGACATCTCACAGAAAAAAGAAAAGAAAAAAAAACAGTTTGATTGAAGACTACAACTGAGAGAAGATGTGGAAAATCAGTCATATCAGTCATAGATGCACAGCAAGACACCAAGACGTTGATAACTGAGTGAAACTTTGATTCTGGCATGTTTTCAAAGATAGATTGGATCACAGCACTGCAACAAAGGGCTTCAGTTGTCAGTTCAAGTAGTATAATTATGCTTTTGGGTATCTGTAAGCTAATTATGATATTAATATGATATTACACACATTAAATATGAATTGCCATACTGAATGATACAAATAATTACCAGATTTTAAAGATGAGATCCCTAATATAAATATTAACAGTATACTATCCCTTTAATGTTAAGTATGTATGAATACAGCATAATTTCTGCTTGTGCACATTTCAGTAAGCCTCACCATGGAAACAACTGCAAGTAACTGAAGTGTGCTTAATCCACTCCAAATAATTCATCCTCAGTGTTACTCCATGTTTCATACCCTACAGTACTGCATCAATTGGTAGATTGTCACAATTATTTATCATTTACAAATGATAACATTTTCTCTTATATTTAGCCATGTTGGAAGTTCAGTTTTATGTGTTCTGAGATACAGTATAATAGAGGTGAATTGGATTTGGTTTGCAGTTATCGCAGCCTTTAAAATTTCAATTAACTCTGGGTCAGTGGTTAGAAGGAATGGATGATCTAAATCTTGCCCCAACTAAAGACCGGGACAGAAATCTGTGGGCACCAGCAGGAACATCCAAGTTGGACCACCTTAACATGGCTCTGGTTACAAGAGCTGAGTAGAATCTGGTTTTAAGAGCAGAGGATCAAGGAGGACATTCATGTCAGATGCCAGAGACCATCATTGAACAGGGTCAGAGGTTCTGCCCTCCTCTCCACATCTGACCTGCTGTTACCACATGACAACACCTATGTCTCATGATAACACCTGGGACAATGGCAGTCACTGATGAAGGCTGTGATATGTGATTGAAAGCTCAGAAAAACAGTGTGAGGAGCAAGCTCTGTGGATTTATCAAAGCTAGCAAAATTCTATAGAGCGCAGTCTCAAAACCTGGACAAATTAAACCAAATCTATTTTTTGTTATATGGACAAATCAGCATTTTAATGGTTCATATTCTATCTTCCTGTATGCTGCTGCAGCAACCAGGCCTCTGTTCTAATCAATATTTTTATATAAGCAATGGATCAAATGGCCATGTGTTATGTAGAATAGGCTGCTGGTAGTGACAAACCCACAGAGAATTATCACAGCTGTCCTCTTGTTGTTTTTTTTTTTTTTTTTTTTTTTTTTTTTTTTTTTCCTGTTTTACAACCCATAACTTTACTGTTTGGATTCAGTCTCACTGCTCTCATCGGCGTTGTTTGAAACAGGCAGTTCTTATCAGATAAAAAGCTGTAAAAACCAAAAAAAAAAAACCAATCAGCAGACAGTCATCATTAGTGGCTAGTTGGTAAACACACTGGTCTTAAATTCATCTGGTGGACAGAAACATGACTCCAAATGAATACTAATGCTGCCCTGCATCTGCTTAAAGTGTAAATAAGTTACTGCTCGCTAACACGTTTGCCATATCAACAGGTGATATGTCAATTTTGCTCCTAAATGGCCAAAACATCAATTAATACAGCTTTCTAACCTGCTTTCATCAAGCCCTCAACAGGAATCTGACTCTTTCACTGAAATAAACTTTCGACTCTTTTAGCATATTTTTTCCCTATTTTAGCACTTTTTGACTGCAGTTTCCTGTGATTATTGGTAAGACCCCAAAAAACACCAGCTGCCACTCTGGAGAATTCATTCCCATTCTGTGATAACAGCTCCATTGGCTCTCCACAGCTGCCAAGGACTTCATGAAGCTGAGGGCAGAGACCCAAAGCCTCTAGTGTTTGTGATCGGGAACCAAAAGGTCTGTGGGATCACATTGACATCCAGTGGCGATATTACTACTGGTTTCCTTTGTAGAAAACACACTTGGGTTGTCTGTCATTGTTACAGCACAATACTCATAATACAGCAGTGTTCAATTAGAGTCCATTCCATTTGAAATCACATTTTCATGACCATTGTACCTACATTCATGCAAGAATAATGAATTAGATTTCCTTCAAAAGTATCTTCCACAATTCCCCCCACATCCATGTAAGTGCTGCTCCAGAATGGGTGCTGGGTACTTCTTGTGTGCAATTTTGAGTGAATAGGGCCTGATTTTGATGAAGGCTATGATCACTCCATTCAGGCCAAGTAAGAAGGAAATAAAATGGCTTGCAAGTCTTCAAACCAAGAGCACTGTTAATCAGTGTTGAGAAGGGAATAAAACGGCATTCACTTTTTTGGCCTTCAGAGCTACTCCATAGAACTTAAAGGACACTAGAAGTGAAATTCAGCTCTAAAATATGAAGTTGCAGGAAAGAGTGTAAAGTCCTTTGCTGGAAACAAGCAGAGATTTGCCCTGTTCCTTAATCTGAATTTGCTATACTGATGTACAACTCTGCAGAGAATAAATTGTTAAAGGTAGAAAAGGTCACTGTGACAGAATTCAGGATGACTCTCAGAATAAGAGGGGGTAATTTCTGATTCTCAAAGTCAGCCCTCAATCCGCTGCCGACAGAGTGGTTCCACATTGTATATCAGTATGACATCACAGATTTGAGTCTTGACTCTTCAATTTGCTTCAGGATAGAATCATTCATTCCACTTACCCTGCAGCATAATAACCCAAATGTCGGTTTCAGTTGGATTCCCAGCCAGGACTGTATTTCCTTCACTGAGCTGTCTGACCTGAACTGCTGCAGAATGAGGCAGTCCTGCATGTCAGCAGTTCATACACAAAAGAATAAAAGACAAAAAAAAAAAAAAAAAAAAACATTTAATATGCACATATTGTGAATTACAACATGAGATCTGAGCATGTGTCAATACACAAACTGGTGAAAAGTGAAACCAAGTGATGATAGAAAAGAATCCACCTTGCTGCAGTAGCTCTGCACTGAACGTTTAAGCATCCAGCTTATCAATGCATAGACATTCAAGACAATTGTGGTTTCCATTAAAATCTCATTAATACTCATTTTTGACTGGCTCAGCATAATCACATATGTTATTAGACTCTGAACCACAAGTTAATTTTTCACTCAAAAATAACATCACAAATGGGTGATTGACCTTTAATTAATGTTTCAGGTTTTTAACCACTTGTTAATTGAGAAAAGAACATTCAAGATCCACATTACGCTCACAGTTAAAATGTTTAGAGGATGACTTTATGACCAACTGTATTGGTGATTGTTGTTGAACTGTATTGTGTCATGCTCTGTATTACAGTTTGTAATATCTAGTCTGCCCTAATTGATATAAACAGAGTATGCATTGGTGAAGTATTAGTCTTTGCAATTGTGGCTGTAGCAGGGGAATTTGAATCTGAGCCCCCCCCACACATGCACACACATGCTGTGCTTGTTTTGTTCGGCAGTCAGTGCATCTTTTTCTCCCTCTCCGAACAGTATGCTAATTTGCTTTCTCACTAAGACTTAGATGAGAAGATCGACACCACTCTCACGCCTGCATATGGCTGTATCATGAGCTGCCCATCAGCTTAGCTTAGCATAAAGACTGGAGACACCTAGTTTGGCTCTGTACAAACAGAGGGGAATCCACCAATCAGTGCCTCTAAAGTTCATAAATGAACATGTGACATTGTTTAATCTGTTTTAAAAGCAACATGTAAAATGACACAGGATATGTGGTGGACTAATCATTGGTTGGGAGCAGTTACTTCATGAAGTTCCCACTAGTTGCCTGGTAACCTTGTGGTGATGAAACTCCAGGAAGTTACTGCTCCCTGCTAAAAAGGTAGGCTGTGTTCGAAATCACCCTATTTACTATTCAGTGCACTAACATTGTATTCATTGTCTGCAGGTTTGAATGTCGTTTCATAGATGTAAAGATTACAGTAGTGCGATGATGAAAAAAGATGGTGATCATTGTCTGAAATCTCAACCAGGCCTTGGAGACTCATACTCGATTCAACTTTATTGTCATTGTGAGAGTGCAACACAGTGACAACGAAATGCAGTTTAGCATCTAACCAGAAGTGCAAATAGTCCATCCATCCATCCATTATCTATACCGCCTATCCCTTTCGGGGTTGCGGGGGGCTGGAGCCTATCCCAGCTACAATGGGCGAGAGGCGGGGTACACCCTGAACCGGTCGCCAGCCGATTGCAGGGCCACATGCAAACAAACATTCACACTCACACCTACGGACAATTTTAGAGTCACCAATTAACCTAATGAGCATGTTTTTGGTCTGTGGGAGGAAGCCGGAGTAGCCGGAGAGAACCGTGCGAATAGTCAAATATCCAAAAAATATATAAATGCGGGCTGCACGGTGGCGCAGCAGGTAGTGCGTGTGCCTCACAGCAAGAAGGTTGCCGGTTCAATCCCCAGGTCAGACGGGGCCTTTCTGTGTGAAGTTTGCATGTTCTTCCCGTGCATGCATGGGTTCTCTCCGGGTACTCCGACATCCTCCCACAGACCAAAAACATGCTCATTAGGTTAATTGATGACTCTAAATTGTCCGTAGGTGTGAGTGCGGTTGTGAATGTTTGTTTGTCCTTGCATGTGGCCCTGCAATCGGCTGGCGACCGGTTCAGGGTGTACCCTGCCTCTCGCCCATTGTAGCTGGGATAGGCTCCAGTCCCCCGAAAGGGATAGGCGGTATAGATAATGGATGGATATATAAATGCATGTAAACAGTGCGAGTGGTATGAGGTATAAACAGTATGAGGTAGGTGCAGATAGTGCAAGTGATTTCTTTTACACAATAAAAACTTGTGCAACACGGTATGTAAGCAGGTGACATGTGCAACCGGTATTAAGTGGCAGTGCAGTAAAAGTAAAAAAGTGAACAGATGGGGTATATATAACCTCAGCTGTTCTCTATGTTTTGAGTTAATTAGCAAAAGCTAACATATTAGCTAAACTATGGTGAACATAACCTGCTTAACATCAGCATGTTACTGTTATTGTGACCATATTAGCATGCTGATATTTGCGTTTAGCATTCAGTTCAAAGTACTGCTCTGCCTCATCCTCACAGAGCAGCTAGCATGGTTGTTCATAGTATTGCTTTATCTTTACTTTGTTGTGAGTTCTAATTCTTGCAGCTTTTCGAACAACTTAAGGCTGTATTCAAGTTCTGCATCTCAGCAAGGAAGAGACACGGCACGACTGTAAGGATGAGACAGAGTCCATGCCGTGCCAGAATCTAACAGGGAGGAAAGTATGGCACATTAACTCAGATGTCCCCACAAAAGCCTGGAGCTGTCCCACTGTGTCACACAGCCAACTCTGCCCACTCTACTCAAGCATCCTCATCCCCAACAATGTACTGCTGGGGTGGGTCATGCTGTGGGGGGACTCGGAGAAGCATTTGAAAATGTCACTTCAAGGAGTGTGTCAGAGGATCTGAGAAACCTTGATAATATAAGGCAGGGACTTGACTTGACCGATGACAGCTTGATTCTTGTCTGTTTTAGAGAACAGCACTGGAGGACAGGGACCCAGGTCCTCTGTTTGGAAGCTACTGTACACTGACGCACCTTCACTCAGATGATTTATTGTTATTTTTCCAAGAACTACTGAATGAAGTGAAACTACAAAACAATGATTCAAACAAAATGTGGTTGATATAAAAGAAGCATATTTGGCGCTTGCTTTTTCCACACTCCTTTGCAGAGAATGCGGTTAGATCTGATGTGGGATGAGCTTGTTTAAATGTAAATGTTCATCATTAAGGTGCTTCAGCTAAAGTGAGCTCAGGAAAGCTTCCACCATCTGCTGCATTGGCTGAGTAAAACAGCACAGAGTCCGCACACAGCAGGGCAAATCTGGAGTAAGAGTACAGGCAGCACAAACCTGGGACTACACATGGTGTGTGCATTATGTTGTGGCAGTGAAGCAGTCAGATGTGCAGAAGACAACAAGATTAACCCTGTATGCATACCAGAAATCTGAGATATGGTCCCATGATAGTCTTATTCTGTTTCTTAGTGTTGTTATTGGTGTTGTGTGCAACCCTTTCCAAACATTGTATCTATAGATCTAAAGATATGTCTTTGTTTTTATCTGTTTTACTGATGGATGAGTCTGCTTTGGTGTGTCTGTTTTTGCCACACTGCAAGCCAAATTTCCTACTGGGGACAATAAAGACTGAGCTGAAGTAGACATGCCATATCTACTCCAAAACATCAGGATGAAATATAATGACTGACTATTAAAATACATAGTACATAAAATACATAAAATACACAGTAATGTTGAAGCTAACAGCTGTTGATTAGATTGGATTTCAATTACATTTGCAATATCATATACACACACAAACTGGGCAAAGCAGGAATCTGCTCTGGAGCCCAACACATTCAGGAGGGCCTGAAGGCTCCAGGTTCACTGTAGTAATAAGTTTGTGGTCATTTAAATAACTGCAAATGTGTTTGGTAATACTGTGTGCACCAGTGAAGCACAGTATCAGTTGAAATGATAGGGCTCGACATGTCACTCCAACATTTACACATAATCTTGAGGGCCCTTCATGCTAAGGGTTAAAAGCTAACTTAAATGACAAAGGGGCAGATGAATTCAGCTCTTAATTTATTTCAGCATTACTTGAAGGTAAGGTTATATATGTTCTACATCCTGGCCCTGCATTATCAGAGGGAGGACAGTGGGAGAGAAGGGTAAAATACGGGGAAATCCTGGAGGGGTGAAGTCTGACTTAAAAGAGATTTATTATATTAGTTTATATTGCCCTTACATGCTGCACTTTCTGAAATAAATTGTGCTTAATAACAGGGAGGTCAATGGAGGCCTATGTTTTACTTTTTGTTCGCCGGGGGCTCCTTAGAGTTTTTATCTGTCCCTGGCTGAGCGTTGACAAGCAAATCAACAAAATTGTACAAAAGGCAAAATAAATATTCAAGCTATATGTATATGTTTTTGGAACAATATCATCGTTTTTATGACCAAAAACTCCTCAACATGCACGTTTATAGCATGCAGCATTTTAGGAGACACCAGAGCATCAAGTTAGAGCTTTCAAATGCATGAAAGAGACTACTAATACGCAGCAGAGCAAATATGATACTGACTGATAGTGCCTCCAGGTGGAGCTGAAGGACAACAGATGTCTACAAGTCAGCCCACCATGCAGCCATAGCCGTCTCCACTGAAGTCCCTTTTCCTATATTTTTATACAGTCAGTCATTGTAATCACAGCATGTGAGCCAAAGCTTTGTTTATTGGCCATATAGTTTATAGCTTTATTGTTGTATTATTTAATTGTTTTCTTTGTTTTATTGTTTGTTTAAATATTGCATGTGTGTGCTTAAATTCTCTTTTAGCTTTCCCTGCTGAGTCTTATAGCTGTAAGTGCTGCACCGACCTTATTCCTCCTGCTTGATCAATAAAGTTTTATCATCTTATTTTATCATGAGGCTGACTACTAAGAGCTGAAGAAAATAACTTCAGAGGAACTGGAAGGCAAAGCATCACATTTTACAGCAAGCGACTTTGAATGATTCAATTCAGTTGTACAATTATAGAACCGTGATTTGATAGAGTTGATTACACAGTGCGGGGCGCTGTCGTATGGTGGTGACAAATAAACCACATTACCCACAAGGCCTTGCATTGTCAATAAGGAAATGGGTTAGGTAAGTATGCTTTGCTGCATAGGGAAAGTGTTTAACCTGGAAACGCAGCTTTTATTGTCGACATTGTAGTTATCGTCGGTCGTCTGTGTCGATGAGTGTTTGTGCATGAGGTACACGACTTTACGCTTTTTGAACACGTGAAATATTCAGACTTTTTGTGTATGCTGGCAGCTACGTAACTTACGACGTCAGTTCTCCTTACTTCATTTCAAAAACACGCAAATTTAACGTTGCCCTGCGTGGAAAAAAGAGACGCGTATGGCGCCACATAAGTGAAGACATTTAAGGAATCTTTAAAGGACAGGTTTTATTTCGGTGTGCTTAAAATGTTTACAATGGAGTAATAAATCACCAAGAAGTGGTTGAAAGTTTAAAGTTGGAATAGAGGAAGCGTCAGAGGTTAGCCCACCTGAGCAGCCTGCCCACTCAGTGGCGTCTTGAGTCACGAGTTGTGTCCCCTTCGCCAGGCAGCAATGACCTCTTTCCACTGACGTTTTATGACTGTAGTCACTCGATCACTTATGAAAGTCTCTGCAAATGTCTGATATTGTTCTGTGTGTTTATTCGACAGCAGAGGATACTGTTTTCAGCTGGCTGGATGCTTAGTAATTACTAAACACCAGAGCTGATTAATGTGTCTCACTCCAGCTTTCCATCTTAGTTATAGGCAACAGATGCAGCGGGTTGGCCCTTCATCCCCCACCTGCTCCTCCACCTCCGACCGCTTCCCCCTCAGCCTCCTCCACACAGCTGAATGTGGAAGTGAGACTTCAGCTGAGCCGCAAAAACACGAAGTGAGAGCAGATAACTCTGTGAGTAGCAGTCAAAGGTTGCTCAGGGAAAATCATGAGGTGAAGCAATAACACTGTAGTATAGTGGAGGAGGAAGTGAGTTCATTGTTACAGCAGATGTGGACGAGGTAAGGCATGCTGGTGCAAGTAGTGGATAAGTTGTGATTGTTTCAATGAATTTAGGTTCATGTTCACACGCTTTTATGTGTTGTTTCTTGTATTCATTTAGTTAACATTCAGTGTTTGCGGTTAGCTGCTGCTTTTGTTGCAAATGGTGAGCAAGAATGTATTTAACACTGATTTGGTACATGCTCCAAAATTAAAACTAGGCTAGATTTTGTTGCCATGTCAACTTGTTTCCAACGGCATTTCAAGGACTGTCTGTCAGTGAAACTCAGATATCATCTTTGAATTGCAGGTGAAACAATGACTATTTCATTTCTCTTCATTTAATGCTTGTTTAATAGGGACAGATACAGTATACATAGTTATCTAGTGTCTAAAAAACTACCACTTCTATCTCGACATTTGGATGTCCTTTGACCTGCAAATGACCAAATCGCGCTCTTCATCTTGTTCTTTTGATTGGTTTAGCCTACAGATCTCTCCAGGATGGGGTCCATTGTGAGCTTCTACATATACTACCTGCTGTGCCTGGGCCTGGGCCTGGCCTGCGTGGTGTGTGTGTGTCTGTGGAACAGCCAGTGGCGCGGCGGGTTCGCCTGGGATGGCTCAGTCCTGCAGTTCAACTGGCACCCGGTCCTGATGGTAACGGGTCTGGTTGTGCTCTACGGCAATGGTGAGTTTCATTTCTCTTTCTCACTTGTGTTAGTCCTCATGAAAGTCAGACTGCATTAAGGTAATTACACACTGTATGTTCTGTCGAGACCTAGCATATAATTAAATGCGTCATTTCGGCAGTGTGAATGTGAGGTAATGCCCACTTTAAGGCCCACACCTCAGTGACCGCAGTCACAGTCTTCTTCTGATGGAAAGGAAAGGTTGATCAAATGAAAGAAGGTGCCTCTAAGCAAAGGACTGTAATATATGTCTGCCACGGTATGTGATGCACTGGACATTGTGTTGTTTTGATGGCTACTGTCTGTCTCCGTGTGGATGCATTCATGTGAACACAGTTATTCAATTCAAGGTAGGAACGTCACACTTCTGCTAAATACATGTTTGATTTTGCAGTGCTTTGCTGCCTAAGTTCACATATTAATATGTGAAACCTGTGTGGAAAAAGTAATACTTGCTCATTAATGCGTGAATGAATCACCTCACCTGTTTAGGTGTAATAAAAATGTCATGGTGAGTGGGTGGCATAAGGCAGCCCCTCTGAACAGCGTGAAAACATATGAAATGTGTCAAACATTGAGGCAACAGTGAAGCTAAATGTCAACAGATAAATGTATGTTATGCTCACCCATGTCATGCTGTTCGTCGTGAGGTGAACATTGGGGAAAGTATTTGACATTTCTATGTCTGTGTTTGTTTGTTTTTAATGTTTTTCCAGAGCTTTATCTCTGATATATAACCTTTGTGCAGTCATTCAAACTTTAACGACAGACTGCCTCATTAAAATCCATCAACAATATGATGGAGGATATTTAAACCTGCAACAAGCTCAGCTGCTGCTGACGAGAAGAACAAGTCCAACATACAGGCTTAGCAGGTTTGAGCTGACAGCACTAGCAGTTACTTTGTGTTACTTAATTCAACATGTTATTAGTGATGCCTCAAGTTCCAGAGACTGTCTGACCTCGTTGGGTAGCACATACTGTAGCTGTTTATGCAGAGGTTCACATAAGAGAATAGCAGCTCAAATATCCTGCAAAGAACTGATGATGAGTCTTTTTAGTTGAGTTCACTTTTCTGGACATGTTGAAGATCCACCATGTTTTCTATAGTGAGTGCTTTTCTTTGTCATCACAGTGATGAGTAACCATCTGCTGTTAAGAGCCCGGAGAGTCTGAAGTAAAATGAAAGTAAAATTTAAATGTGGTCTAGTTTTTTGCATGTTGTTTTTTCCATTTTGAAAAGTTTACAGTTACCAAGATCCATTGCAGGCAAGGAAGTAACCTCAGCACCAAAATAAAGACCTGAGATTGAACAAAATAAGAAAAGACTGCATTTACAGGATCAAACATGCCTGGAGGAAAACTCATCATAAATTCAGCAGAAATGTGCCTGGGGGTTTACCAGGTTCCTTTTTGTTGGTTTTGGAATGTTTTAACTGTAGTATTATGCCGTTTTATATTATGTTATGTACCTTGATCTTTTAGTTTTTTGCTTTGACCATGTATGTTGTGCAGATTTACCATATTTTTCATGCTTGAGCCACACCAGAATAATGCATCCACAAGCACTTGAACATAAACAATTTCTTATCAGAGATTTTTTTAAGAAAGCAGATGATTTCCACTGTGTTTCACTTTGAACCACAGGGGGGCTACAACCTATGCGACCCCCACCTCCCACTGAACATCCACAGAGAGTTGCAAGATGAACCTAACACCAAAAATTGAGTGAACCACAGTGCATTTATAATCCTGGTGACATAAACGGGACCCTTGGCTGAGAGCTACCATGCAAAGTGCATGGCCATCGGGAACAGCTTGGGGTTCATTATCAGGGTTCTCTCGGTGCCCTCCGGAGCCACAGAAGACATCATTCTACAACGATGCACAAATGCACATATTGCTAGATCATTCAAATCAATTTTGCATCTCTGCTGTTATTGCCTCCTCCCTGCAGGAGCTGTGTTGTACCGCATCCCCCTGACCTGGGGTCAGAATAAACTCCCCTGGAAGCTGCTGCATGCTGCAGTGATGCTCCTTGCCCTGCTCCTGTCAATCGTAGGGCTTTGTGCTGTGTTTCAGAACCACAATGCCAACAACATTCCCAACCTCTACTCGTTGCACAGCTGGATTGGAATCGCGGCTACAGCGCTTTTCGCCATGCAGGTATACAGCCTGGGGTGCAGAGACAGAATCGCTTTATGTCAAAGTACAGTAAGGTGGGCATTCTGAGACATTGAGCTTTGGTTACCTGCTTTTGTGTTCCATGTTTCGGTGAATGTCTGCCCCTGCATTCGTCCGTCCAGTGGGTGGTGGGTCTGGCTGGCTTCCTCCTGCCCTGCTCCCCCATATCACTACGTAAACTCCTGAAACCCGTACATGTGTGGTTTGGAGGCAGCATACTGGTGCTCAGCATTGTTGCCTGCATCTCAGGAATCAACGAAAAGCTCTTCTTTGTCCTGTGAGTGACGTACTTCTCTTACTTTTTATTTTTTTCAGAAAAGTAAAAATCTCAGAAATTTCAGTCCTGGTTGATTTAGCAACACCTACTGCCCTATTTTACATTATATATGGCACATAGTCTAAAGTGCCTGGTGCAAGTGCATTTATGGTGTGTCTAACTTCACTTTTGCTATTAAAAGGGCACGAAATCTGAGTGCAAAGTAAGGCTCAAGGCACAAGGAGGTTTCATTTAGACTGCATTAGGTGTAGCTTGCGCATAACATGAATTAGACCAATCAGATTGTAATGTCCCCTCCCCTTTAAAAGCCATGCGTGCCTGGTGCATTGCTATTTAAATGACAGATTGGGGAAGTTGGAGAATTTAAATGTTTTCTGCTGAGGAAACAGATCTGCAGATCTTCTGCAGCAGCTGCAGAAAACCACCAAAGCTCCCACGGGAGGATCTCACAACCATCTGAATAATGTGGATTGTAGGAATATGCTGTGCCATTCACTTAGATAGTAATGCACCACACCACACCCCCACAGAAACACAGCCCAAGTTCATGCACACAGCAGGGCACAGTGAAAGCAGTTAATGACATCATAGAGAAGTTGGTTGTTTGCAGCCTGTTGCCTGCAGCTCTACACCTGACAGCTCACTGGTTGCTCATTGTATCATTACTCTGCAATGTTTCAAACTGATCCGCTGTCAGAAAATGCTAAGCTGTCTGACAAACAGCTACCTCGTGTTTCACCAGTTAAATACTCTTGGAGCAGCAGGAGGAAATGATCAGTTTGCATTAGCAGTAACTGAAAACTGCATTTTTAAATTAAAATTTCCAGACCAAGGCCCAGTTCATAATACAGCCAATATATATACATATTGCAATACTTTCATCAGCGGGCCATAGGCTCCGTCACCATTGTGTTACCCCATTAGGTGCTAGATAGTTATTTAACAGACAGTTATTTCAGTGAACATCTTCAGGATTGCTGCTTTAAAGATAAACTGATAAAATTTCCCCTTTACCTGTGTTTTTCCACAGCAAGGGAAACAGCACTGGAACTCAGCCGTATGCTAAACTTCCACCTGAGGCTGTGTTAGGAAATTCATTAGGAGTTTTGATTGTAGCCTTTGGCCTGGTTGTCCTAAAGATTTTGTCCAACCATAAATGGCAGCGACCAGAGGCCGGGCCTGAGGACATGGCATACACGGTGAGCAGATCAGCTGACACGCAGTGAAAGATATTGGAGGATTTATTTTGATCAAGCATTTCATAACCATCCTTATCTCCATTCTTCCACAGCCATTGCTTCACGAAGACAATGAATGAAGGAAAATGTCACCACGTCAAACCTGTCCATGCAAAATCAGTCCAATCACCAGAGATGACAAGTGGCCTTAGTAATTAGAAAAAAGGTATACGTTTTATTTTGAATGTACAAGCAGCTGCCTGAACCCTGTGGCAATTACTGGCTATTGTGGATGTAAATATTTATTTGAAATGATATTTAAGATTGCTTTTTTTTTGCCAAGGAATTAAAAAAAAAAGTGTTCCATCAAAGTTGTGACAGTTCCCTCTCTTACACTGTATAAGCTCTCCCATGATGCACTCTGGCTTTTACACCATGCAGTAAAGCTTTGACTGGGCACAGATATTTACAGGTTTGTGACAGTTTACTGTAGATTTTACTGGTGACGCTGTTCCCATAAAGACTGTTGCTGGCACACAGCTTGTCAATAACTGGAAGAAGTATTTAATTTTCTTTAATGGCCTTTGATCATCTAACACTGTCCCCTTTAGAGACCACCAGAAAAATGTAAAAATGGAGTATTACAAACATGTAGATTCATTCTGATCTGCTGCACACCTGATGGACAGGTGAGAAGAGAATGCAGAATGTAAAAACACCTTGAACTCATAATACATACATACACTATGTAATTACATAAAATGCATACATTATTACTTCAACTTATCAATAGTGTTTATTATGTATTGTTAAGTTGGTGTTTTAGGTTTCGTGTCCTTGGACCTTGAGGTGTCAAACCTGTATTTGATCCATTTCAGGTGCTTGTGATTTTGCTCCATTTTCGGTTGTTCCAGCCCGTCTAATACAAAACAGTGTTGTTTTTGCAGTATAATAATTAATAATCAAAAGGTTCAATTTCTTATCATTCCCAGTGCTTTTGACTCAGTCCCACAGCCTCTTTTAGCCAGTGGAACTTGCTCAGGATCAGAACCGGTTGATGTTCCCAAATGACCAAAGGACCCTGAGCAAATTTCATCGCCTGAAGAATGGGATGCGTTCAAAAGCTTAGGGAACAGATAAGCAGCTTACCACAGACGTGCCTTCCTGAGGTGAAAACTGAATCCCCTTTTACAAAGATGATATCATTTAGAGTTTCCTCAGGAGTCTTCTGCGCATTGTCCCCAGTATGGCAGCTGGAAAAACCAGAAGGAAAAAAAATAAAGTTTTCTTTCTTTCCACTTGTTTTCCAGAACTATCAGGTCAAAACTGCGCTTCAATTCATAAATGATCTGAATGTACAAAATGAACTCTCATCAGATTCAGGACCATCTGCCTGGAGCAAACCAGCCTGGCTGTCTGAGTGAACTCACATCAATCTTACTCAACAGAAACCACTGTTTTTACATTGCAACGCCATGGAAGGATTTTCATGTTGGAGCTTCAACCCAACTCTGTCATGCAGACTTCTGTTGAGACTCCGAACAATGATAGTGTACAGCTGATATCATCCTCTCAGAACTGCTTTCAATATCTCCCTCAGCTATGAGATGGAGTCTGGCTGTGTGGTCAAAACATAGCAGGACCGAGCAATAACAAGACCCTTCCTGGTCCACCTACAGGTTTGCACAGTTGGCCTTCATAACAAATCATTGTTGAAGTATTCTGTTTGCCAAAGCCACAAAAGACAGAAGTAGAGAAAAGCCCAGAGGAAGTCTGCAGTCTGTGTTCACCACAGGGCTCAACATAGACCTGTGTGATTGAAACCAGTGAAACACGTCAGATCATATGTTACTGTTCTCACCATCTTAGTTCAGTGTTTTAGCATTCTAACGTGCCAATCAGCAGAACATTACAGCTGAGGCACTATGCGAATGAAAACTCTGACCTGTTGATGAGAACAAATGAAGAAACACCTCATCCTGTGTGTTTGGATGTCTGAACCAAATTTCATGACAGTCCATCCTGTAGTTTTTCAGATATTTCAGCAATGGAGTAAATGACCAGCGGGGGGTTTAACACAGAGACTTGTGTGCTAGATGGTTCCTTAACCAGGAACAGTGACTTCCTGGAACCAGTTTAGAATCAAGCTACTGGTCATGTAATAGTCCAGCACAGAACTTCCTCCATAAACCACAACTTGCTCTTTTTGTCACACACCTGAGATTTATTAAATTTGATGGGAGGCTCTTTGCTATTAAGCGATATTGATAATAATTGTGATTATAATGGCTGTGTGATGTGAAATCACACACTTTGCTCTGTAACAACTCAGCTGTACAGACATGAAAGAGAGGAAAGATGAAGTGAGTTCATGCAACACTGATCACGATCAGTCACTGTTTGATGTGTCATCCTGTTCACAAAGTAACAATACACTGCCAAAGCTGCACCGCAGGGTCACTAATCATCTGTCTGCTTTATTTTGGGAAGAAAAAGTCTTGGAAGAGAAGGTGACCTGACATGTAATTTTATACATGAAGTGGAGCTTTAGCTGAATTTGCTAGATTTGGCCAGAGAGCCACACAGTTTGCCACATTGGTGGAAGAAAAAAATGTCCTGTTTTACACAAGGTGGCAGCAGAGTGGAGGTCAGGTCAGTGAAGTCTTTAGACATTTTAAGGATACTTCTGCTGCAATCATGTCATCATCATATTACCAAAGACTGCCTCCATGTACTTTTGGAATATAGTTGAGGTCAAATATATGACTGGAGAGAGTGGAAAAATGGTAAAGCAAGTGTGGTATAAGCTGCAGAGAGATGACATAATGGAGGTAGAGAGGATGGAAACAGTGTCAACAGTTCACATTTTATTTGTTCTTGATGTTAATAATGCATTGTGTATAATGTTATACAGTAGCAAATATGAATATTAGTGAAAATATTTTTGTTTGGTTAACCGTCGCATTTCTAAAATGAAGCAGAAGCCAAAAGAAGAGTACACTCTATTAGTTTATCATCTTCCAGCCGAAAGCAGTTGAAAATCCAACAAGGCATATTCAGAATGGCTCAATGTTTGTATTGTATCATAGTGAGTTTAGGGATCTATGATAAGAACAAATAATCCTACTTTGTTGTCTTTGCGCTTACCCTCCATTGGTGATGAACCCTAAATGTATAGTGGCTTACAGTTAGTATTGCCAAGCTGCTTAAAGACTCAGATTGTTTTGTAGGTAAGTGATGATATGTTTTTTGTTTGTTTTTATCTGACAGATCAAATCTTAAAATTGATATTTCTAATATTTAAAAAATGAAAGTACACGATTTCTGGGGAAAATCAGATAATAAGACAATTTCTGAGTTGTAGTTCTGTTGATTGTTTGCTTACAGGAACCTAACTTGCTGTAATGCTAGATTACTACATTCTAATAAGAATAAAGAATAAAACAGTGGGAATAAACCATAATTTATTGGCAGACTTTAGAAGAGATGCCTGTCAAGTTAAACTTCATCAAACTAGATTAATATGTAAATCTGTAGGGTTTTTTGATTGCTTGGGTGCAGTGAGCCAAGATGTGACCATTACAATAACATCATGTTTGTCATCTTATAAGCTGATATGGTGAACTTTTTGAGCAAACAGCTGACTATTCACATATGAGGATATGGAGCAACATTAGCATTCTTCTTCTTCTTCTTCTTCTTCTTCTTCTTCTTCTTCTTCTTCTTCTTCTTCTTCTTCTTTTTTGGTCTGGAAAGGGGTTAGGTTTGAGAGCAGTGTGTGAACCAAAAGTTGTGGGAAAACCAAAATAATGAGCTGAAAGATGCAAAGACAAAGCAGCTGGGTGATACATTCCTGTGAGTTCATCACCAAGTAACCCCTTTAACACACCATGAGATCCTTTGTTAACACAGGATAGAACTGATTATAGTGGCTTTTGATTGGCTTTGGAAAAGGGAGCATGTAAGCAGTGTAAGTTTAAATGAAGAAACGAAAATGAATGTATGATGGATAGGCTATTAAATTCTGTAGTTAAATAAAAGAATCTGCATAATTAAAATCAGTGTAGCCTACTTTTCTGAGCTGAAGGGACATCTGTTGTTTACTTTCTGAAATTCCAGTCAAAACTATTTAATGACTATGAGTAAGTATATTATACTGTAGTGGCATGTGCTACTGAAATCACATTCGCACATCCAGTGTTTTCCAGCGAATAGACGTTCCGCATTTAGCCTATTTTTCATGTTTGTTTAATAATCACTTGGGCGTTTTTACAGTCTTTCCGACAGTCTTCAAAGGCACCATTGTCGCTTGCGCTGTGTTCAGGTCGGGTCCGTTATTTCCACATCCCGGGCCATCTCCGGTGAAGTCATCGTAAAGGTGGGCGTCAGTGGGCGGGTCCATCGCAGCTCCCCGTCCCAAAGCCTGAGATTTCCAAGAGGGGGAGTGAAAGTTTAGAGAGGAGGAGAAGAAGCCCCTGACTGTGGGCTCCACACTGATCTGCAGTCAGCCTGTTCCTGCAGCAGCGCTCAGCTCAGGAGGGACAGTCCTCAACAGCGGCAAACAAAGTAAGTTCAGACAGAGCGTGACAATATGTAAAGTCACCTCAACAGTTTAATTTTATTGCTGAGACTTCCTGTGAGTATGTGATGGACAGTAATGATGTTTGTGAAGTCCTGTGCTCTTGCTGCAGAGCTTCCTTTGTGTTGGAGTCAGTGGCCACATCATGGTTGAAAGTTTTGCTCTGTGGAGTCCGTCATAGTGTCAGGAGTGCTGAAGGTGATAAAATATGAGCTTTGCATTGTATGAGTAGAATATAAGTTAGAAACAGTCTCAACCTTTTTTTTTTTTTTTTTTTTTCAGTTTTCAGTTTCACCTTATGCATTGCATTAACAGCATGCATTACATATTAACATTGATTAAAGCAATTAGTTAATTAAGCAATTAGTCAGTTGTGGCCTGATCATTTGTCAATCATTTGCTGGTTCTACTGTCTTCAAAGTGAGGCTTTGCTGCTTTTCTCTGCTTCAAATTAGAATTTGAAGACATTTGTGTTTTCACTTGTTTTTGAAGACGTCTCCTCAACCTCCAGGACCTTGGAATGAGCTTTTTCAGTATTTTCTGGGACTGACTACATAATGAAGAGATTAATTGGAATCAGTAGATAAACAGACGATGAAAACAATTGTTTTCCTCATGTTGGTCAAAGTGATTAAGGAAAGTTGTCAAAGGAAATTGTGGGATATAGAAAATGTCACAATTTGAACCTTTTTGGTGCGTTTCTCAGCCCTCAGCCTGTCGGCTTGCTCTCCTCAGAGGGCTCCAGAAAAGGGCACAAGAGGAGCAGTTAACATTATACAAACTGACATTTTGACCTTTTCAGCCCAAGCACAGATCCCCTGCAGCAGCAGGTGGGACAAGGTGAAGACAGTTTGTATTAGAGACCAAACTCTTCAGACCTTCCTTATAGCATGGCATTAAGAGTTTTTAAAGAGGGGCTCATCTATAATGAACATGATTTCTGTAGTGCAGACACATCTGTCAGTGTTTCTGAAGCAGCAGGTAGCAGAGGTTTCAGATTTCCAGGTTTCTGCTTCAGTGAGGTTGAAGCAGAGGGGAGCTGGAACATCCTGAAAATGTGCCTGCAGCATCATCCAGTCCTCATCACTTCTTACTGTCAACTCTTTTGCCTGAGAAGTTTGTGTTTGGCCACATGAAACATGAAGCAGAAATGAAGCAGCGAGGTAACAACGTGCAGTTCTGCATGTGTCGCCTCAGCTGAACTTTAGTTTTGATGTACATGCTGACCATGTTTTCCTCATGACCACATCGCTGTTAGGACACATTGTGAGCAGACTGAGAGGTTGTGGGCTTCATTCCATCTGTTCATTGTGTAATGTGTGCGTTGGTTCTGGCTTGTGTAACCACTGCCACGTTACAATGAGGAGAGTGGGAACCCTGCAGTTGAAGGATCATCTGTCTCCTGCCAGATGTTTTTACACAAAAGCACAAGGTTTGGAGATTTAACGGCTCGTGGAAACACAGCTGTTGATAAGATTCAGTTTCATGATTTTCGGTTGTGTTTTCTACAACCATGGACTCTTAGTTATGTCAGCCTTTGACTTGTAATTGTGATTTATTCATTTTCTTTATATGTACGCAGAAGCGGTGGCTTAGCTGTATATCAGTACCTTCCTGTGGGAGTTACATCACTCTTATGGTGTCTGTTTCCAGCTTTCTTCATTTGAACTTAACTGAAAGAAAACTTTTGGATGATCACCTTGAGTCAACACCAATGGTTTGAGTACCTGTGCAGTTGTTTTTAATACATTCGTATTGATATGTCGCACTAATGATTCAACCCACAGCCCATTATGGGAGTGTTTCCATTTCCTGTGAAAAATCCTCTTCTTCATTGGCAGTAATACCTTTACCATTCACACAAACATAACCCGCAAATGCATGACCACAGTGACCACAATTATTATGTCTCAAAGATAATAAAGATTTTGCATGATTTTTACTTTACAGCTGCATTATCTAATTTTTTTGACCATTTGCCAACAGTGAAAGAGACTGTGAACCCAACAGTGATGTACAGTATCATCACCTTATGAAGCTCTGCATACGTGTCAGCACAAAATTGGATTTTTGCACAACCAGCAGAGACAGAGCAACATAAGCATTCATTAGGAGTTGTGGAAGTCAAATACTCACTCTCCTTTTAGCTTTGTTGTGGCATCTGCTAACTCCTGAGAGAAGCATCTGAGCTTCTAAATGCTCCACAATGTACTGACTTCATCTTCTGCTTGTTGCTGGATGGGAAGCATGCAGTGGGTCCATCATAGGTTTTCAGATCTTTTTCATTAAAAACAGCTGTCTGCTGCTGCTGGGAATGATGTCGATGGGTGGAGGGAGGGAACCAAAATAGCATTGTGAGCTCTAAAACCAAAACAATGAGCTGAAAGTCTCTAAAGGCTCAAAGAAACTGTAGGGTTGAGTGATGACTTTAAATCTGTTGTTCATATGAAAATATTGATTAGTGCAACTTTAATATTCCATTGGTGGCAAGCTGTTTAAAAGGGTACTTCAACCATTTAGAACTGCACTTTCATAAATGTGTTGGACTCACAGGAGACAGATCGAAAGAAGAATGGTCCAAATCACAGAGGCAGAGCTGTCCAGACTTTTCGTCCCTAGAGTCAAAACATTCAAGTGCCTCTCTAATGTTCCATCCCAGACTTGTTCTTTGGTCTGATTCCTCTCTAATAAATAATAAGAACCATTGTGAAGAAACACAATGGCACTGAGATAGCTGCCAAGAAATTTTAATGAGTACTCCTCTCTTTTCATCTTTTCATCAGTTCCAACCAAAATGCTGGCCAACCAGTGTCTGCGCTGCTGCACTGTCATTCTTTTAGTGCTATTAGAGCTGGCTCTTGCCCAGTATGAACACCTCGGTTACCCGCCGGGCTTCCCCGAACCGGAACAGGAACATTACACTGCCCCACAGCTGACGCCAGACACACCCAGGATTCAGCTCCGACTGGCAGGAGATAAGAGGAAACACAACGAGGGCCGAGTGGAGGTGTTCTACAACGGCGAATGGGGTACCGTTTGTGATGACGACTTCAATATCCAAGCCGCTCAGGTGGTGTGCAGGGAGCTGGGCTACCTGGAAGGTGTCTCATGGTCACCGTCCTCGAAATATGGGAAGGGACAAGGTAGGTACAGGAAAGCACTGTTACAGCAGTGCTTTTCATTTTGTCAGGAATAAAAATACTAAAAGACAATACTCACCCCAGCCACAGCCTGTTCACTCTGCTGCCATCTGTCAAGCAGTACAGAAGTATCAGCTGCTGTACCACCAGACTGCAGAGCAGCTTCTGTCCTCAGGCTGTGAGACTCCTCAACTCATCCTCCACAATCCACCATAAAAAACTGTTTATTTTTACTACTTTTATGACTTTTTTATTTACCCATTTATGTATTTTTGTTTTGTGAGTAGCATAAAGGGACTACAACTAGCCTTTTTTGTTATACAACCCTGTGTGGTCAAATGATAAATTAAACTTTGTACATTGTAAATGGAGAATCTCATTTTTAATTTCAGGCGAATCCTGAATGTTCATACATTGATATACCCTCTGTGTGTCTTCTTTCACTTTATGATTTATTTGCAATGGAAAGTGGTTCACAGTTTTTGGAGAAAACAGCTTAGACTTCATAATAAATCTTTTTTGTTGTTTCCACTACTAAAGGAAAAAGTTCCTCCACATGGAAGCTCTGATGAATTTCTCTTTTGTCTGTTCAGGACCCATCTGGTTTGACAATCTCCACTGCTCTGGCAAAGAAAAGACCTTGGCGCTGTGTCCCTCCAATGGAATCGGTGTTTCCGACTGTAAACACAGTGAAGATGTAGGGGTGGTTTGCAGCGACAAGAGGATCCCCGGATTCAAATTTGTCAACACCCTGCCCAACCATGTAGAGGTAAACTGAAATCTTGCACGCTCTATCAGTCTATCTGTTTAAGTAAAGGGGTTTTGTCACTCAGACAGAGGCGTCTGTTACGGCACATACTGTGAATCTTACTTATGTTTTTTTCCAGAAATGACAGTTATAGAGGTGGATGGGCAGAATTAAAAAGAAGCACAGGCTGAGATATCCTGAATTGTCTGTCTTGGGATAGGTCATGCTCCAAAACCGCTCGATCCAGCATTTCCTGTGATGCAACTTAATAACGTCTTTTCGTTAGAAACCTCCCATGATAAATGCCCACGTCTTTCAAACTCCACACCCCAGTGTGTAATGCAGGCTGTCAGTGCAAATTGTAGGCTCCAAACCTAGACAACCCTGATGACATCACTAAAGCTTGACAGAACTCCTCCAGAGCCACAGCAAACATTGTACAATTGTTTTCACAGGCTTGTACTCCTAATGCCCCTTTAGACAGTAAATCTGTCCTTGTTTTGGCTGGAAGCAGCTCTGTACACTTAAAGTCATTAACCCATCCATGTTTTAATGACAGCCCTTTCCAAACAACCTTTAGTGAAAGTATGTCAGTGAAAGTGAAGTTAAACTGGTAATTGTTAGTTGTTGTGCTCTTAACTGTCAGAGCTGTCAGGCCAGATCATCGAAAGGCTCCACCGAGCATCCCTCTCTGGGCCAGCCAATAAACTTTGAGCTAATTGCCACCGAAAGCAGACTGTTATCTTTCGGCTCACTGTGCAGGCCTCATGAATCCACATTCCAATGTTATGAGGAAACTGCAGACCAGAGCTAACTCTCGACCTGTGTGTCTCTCTCTGACCCCACTCCTGCTTCTTTGGAGAGTTTAAAATCTAATACAGCATTTTTCATAATGCCCTCAAAACATGTGTGGACAGCTCAACAGAGCTTTTCTTTTCTTTCCTTTTCCAAAAGCAACTGGCAGGATTCGGAGTTTGTAATGGTTGGCTTGAACTGAAAAAACTATTCATCAAGCTCCTGACATTGTCAGATGTTCTCCCTTTGACTGCAGAGCTTTTCAAAGCAGCTGTGACAATGTGCTCTTAGTCATGGACCTACAGAGAATCATCACTTGAATATACAGCTCCCCTCAGCTGTACACAGCTTCAGAGCCAGTTTCAGCTCATTATTAAGTTCTCTACTGTTTTTGTTCACTCTCACTGCTCTCATAGTGCTGTTTTCAATCACAGCAGGCAGCAGTTTTCAGAGAAAAGACCTACTGTACACTACCTGCCCAGCAGACACTCACATTTATAGACCAGTCAGCCAGCTAAAGAGCCACGTTTCCCTCAGGAGTTGGTAGAGACCAAAAGCAGAGCTAAAGGAGAGTGACTTCCATTCATCAGGTGGCCAGAAACAGGACTCCAAAGCAATGTTTCTCCACACTTACTAGATGTTTGAATAGGCAAGAGCTGATGATCTGTCAGTGACTACATTTACATGCACACTAATATTCTGCTATTATTCTGAATGATGACATTCTGATTTAGATGTGGGTCGTGTAAACAGCATATTCTGACTGGATTTTCCAAATTAGGCGTTATTCTGAATGGAGCATTCTCCGCTTAGTGCATGTATGTATGCGTATATATGCATGTAAATATCACAACACTGACCTTGTTAAGGAGTTGGTTGGATGAATGAAAGAGAGAGGCTGTTTGCAGTACACATGGTTACGTGTAAATGGGAATATTAGTGGAATATTTATTTTCATTAGCTACGTTAACAGCTTAGTAGGAAGACTGTCTTTTTTGGAATAAGGGCAACAACTGGAATGTTTTTCGCATGTAAACATATTCAATGTTTCCACTGCCCCCAATTGGTAATCCTGTAGCATTGTCAGAATCACAATGGACAGTTGATGCACTCGAATCAGTGATATCATATCTTTTATGCTACAGAGTCTTCATTCCATTAAAAATTTGGCCATAATGCAACTCAATCGCTGACAGTTTGGTGGTATGCTGTTAGTTGCGAATGTAGGCTGGAGGCACTGCCTCAAGCAGCCTCAAGAAGACCTGCGGTCCCAGCCGACGCTGACTCAAGTGACATCACATGGGGACATTTATCTTCACACCACTCCCTCTGGAGACTCGAAAGGCTTTGTACAACTTCTTTCACATAGTACAGTGGTAGTCCTCAGGACTTGTCAACAGACTTTGATGTGTAAAAACAGTGGAGTTCCCCTTTAAAGCTGCATTGTGGGAGCGGGTACATCTAGCTGACTTCCTGTACAGAGGTTTACAGAGACAAACAGTAAAGATTATGATTCTCCAGAGAACACGGCTGGAGGGGTCTAGACGTCTGGAGTCAAGCTGGGATAGTAGCTGAACAAAAGAAAAAAGAAAAACAGAGTCAGCTTTTCCATTCACTAAATGAAGTCCCGTGAGCTCAGAGTATGTCAAACACAGCCAGCCAGGCCCCACTGCCACACAGCCGGACCTGGCCTTATCATCTGGAAGTGGTAATCTGGTGACTCACCCAGCCACTTTTTTGTCCATAGTGTCGCCATGACGACATGTCGCTGGGGTTTTGTGGTATGGGATGATTAGTAGGCTTTCAGAATGCTGAGGAGCCAGCGTGTAGAGGCACTCCTGCCTGCTCAGGTGATGGAAACCTCAGTACAATGGCCAGCCAGTCCACCACAGAGGAAATACCCAGAGAGTGAGCTCAGAGGGAGAAACATGAGGCCTTGCATGCACGTGTCGCTGACCTTTGGCTTCTGTGCTCAGATTCCTCTCTGTGACTGCTCTGTCTCCTCACATTGTTCAAGTGTTGCATTTTGAGCATTGCCAGTTTTTGGACCAAGTTGTAAACTTGCAGAAAATAAACATGTTGTAACATGAATGTCTTCTTTTGTGGTCAGAGGAGTTCATGGGTTTGCAAGGACTCCAGTGACTGTACAGTATATTTAGCATTGTGTCTCAGTCAGCTGCACAGTAAACAACACAGACTGACACTCAGCATTCAGCTCTGCGTCTCTGGCATATTTACCGCAACATCCCTCTGCTGTTGATTTATATATTCCTGTCGCGCTTCGAGGAAGTCTGCTGCCTCGCCTCAACATTTCAGTTTGTGCAGGAGTGGCTGTAGAGAATTACTGAGGTCTGACCTGTGATCATGCACATGCATTACATTCCATTTCAAACCAATTTCAACATGAAGAAATTCCAAGGTTTATGAATTGTGATGTTTGGCAGTGCCCGTTTCCACACTGGTCCAACAGGATGCCTCATTTATCCAAATTCTGTGAATAGTACTGCTGTCAGGTTTGTCACTGATTTATTCAAGTTAGCACTCAGAAAGGGAAAAAAAAATCAGCCATTAGAAACATCTGAGGAGCAGCCTGTAAAAGAGGAATATTCTTAGTCACTTGACTTTATGGGGAAAAGTCAACTGCTGTGGAGGCTGCTACACAATGGAGCTTTATGGAAATGTCTGTCAGCAGTGAGGAAAAACCAGAGAGATGTAATTAGGGCTGAGTATTGTAATGGTAGCCATTTTCAGTGCGAATGTCCAGAATTATAAGCCATCAAAATCTTTTGAAATGGGAGAAAAAGGGGTTGCAATGTTGGACTCTTACAATCTTTTCTCACAAACGGGTCTGGTCCACTTCATCTGCATTGAGAAATATGTTATGAATCTGTTTCCACAGGGGATCATGTTCCAGTCATCTTCCCTTTTCCCTAAACAGTGTCCTCTTATTGTCTAGCTGCCATAGTCCACATGAGTCCACATGAGTCCAGATGGGTCCAGATGAGTCCAGATGAGTTGATTGAGTCAGTGATAATATGTCAGTATTGTGTTTAAAGCTTGTTGCAGTCAATAATTGGCCCTAAAAAGTCAGTTTTCCATCCATCCATCTATTTTCTATACCGTGTATCCCTTTCGGGGTTGTGGGAAAAGTCAGTTTTAATTATTTTAATTTTATTGATTTAAAAGTGACTATATAAATTTATCACTGTGATAAAAAAACACACTAAAATTGAACATCAGAGGTGTTTGTGAGGAAACTGTATTTCAGTCTTGAACACTTATTTTTGTTTCATTTTGTTTAATGTGATTTTTTTTGTGTGTGTGTGGTTAGAGATGTAAGTGCAGCGTTATTTCATTCTCAGTTCTCAGGGTCAGTGTTTCAGCACCACAGCAATGCACTGCACATTTCACAATTTTTTTCTGAGGCTTATGTAAGTCAAGGCAACGTTACTATAAATGTATGTAAATGAATAGAGTGCACTTTTAAAACAGAACGTACGCCAGCACAACATTTAACCATAGCTGGTCGTGAAGTATTTGCACAGTGGAAGAAGATCTCGGCGAGATCAGCTGCCTGTAGGCCACATCCCACGCTGCCCTGCTCAGTTTAACCGTTAGGTTGCTCTTCTGTTCTGACAAATCTTCCGTGCTTCATGCCAGAACAGGTACCGTTGAAATCTAGCTGTGGGGATTAGTGGAAACAAAGCGCTCCTCTCTATGTGGATCTTCATCTCTCTCTCTCTCTCTCTCTCTCTCTCTCTCTCTCTCTCTCTCTCTCTGTCTCTGTGTTTGCAGCAGCTTTTCACTCCCTTCCCTTCCTCCCTCCTGTTCTCTGCTGCTCTCTCTCATAAGTAGATTACAAGCAGCCATGAAGTCACCCCAAGCAGAGTTTACAACACCCATTTTCCTCTCTGTACTCATTTTTCCCTCTGAGACCTGAAGGTCAAATCTTCCACTTTCCTCCCTGGAAACCTCCAACCGTGTCGTGGTAGGGAGCCATAAATCGTCTTGTCAGCCCTTCAGCACTTTGCACTGTGCACTGAGATTAATACATGGCTGCTCTTTGTATCACAATCTGAAAATGCTTTTAACCATTTAATTATTTTTCACATAGCTGGTAGATGTTTCTGCAGCTATGTAAAAGCTTTCACCCCGAGGCATCACATTCTCACAGTGCAACGCAGGCGGATGTTTAGCCTCTGGAGACTCTAAAATTAAGCACTCCATCTGACATCAGTGTGAATGGAGGAGCTCACTCGGGGCAGAGCTTGCTTTTACAGGCAACGGGATGTCTTTGTGTTAAAGTCAGAAATGTGGATTTCGAGCTCTTTTCACTCTGTTCCAGCAGTAAGAATCTGATCTGCTCTTTAAGGCTGACAAACATGCACCAATGTCAAGGGAAGTCGTGCCTGTGATTTTTCTGGTTTTTGTAGTCACATGCAGAACAGATTTGTCACATTTAATGGCTATGTTGTCGAAGCAGAGCACAGCGTTGTCATGTCGGCTAGCCTTTTTTTCCCTTTTTCTTCTTTTGGCTCTTTTCCACAGATTCTTTCATCTGTTTGTCTCAGTGTTTTTTTTTTAGCAGGCTCTTGGATTGGTGATGTCAGTCGGTCAATCAGTCACTTGATCCACTGTTTCGGTACTGATATCTCAACCTTTGTATGCATTGCAGTGAATTTTTGTTCAGACCTTCATCTTCCCCAGAAGTTGAATCCTGCTGACTCGACTTTTCCTCTTGCACCACCATAAAACTGCGGTCGTATGTGTAATGTTTCGTCAACTGTTGGATGATATTTGGACCAGATATTTGCGTCCCCTCTGGGAGCAATGGTAATACGTTACGTGATCCCTGACGTTTCATTTTCCGTACACATCAGGTCAAAATTCTAATTTGTCTTTGATTTACAACCAAATATCTGCAGAACTGCTAATTAGCAAATATTAGCATGCTAACAAGATGGATTAAGACAGTGAACATGGCAGCGTTGTGTCCAAGTACAGCGTCACAGACACGCTAGCATGGCTGTAGACTCTTAATATGGTCAGTGAATGTGGGCTAAAAATGTCACATTCTATGTTGAGATTTTGGATATGTCTAAAAAAAAAGTGATTCAGTCCCAGTTGATATTTTTAGATACTGTATGATTTGATCTTTATATGAATAAGTAGGTTCATAGAGTACATATAGAACCACAGGTTTTTATACCTCAGTCCCAGCTGTGTTTGCACAGAGGCATCGTGTGTGTGCTCTTTCTGCACCAACACAAAGCTTTCCACATACAGATGGCTTGTCTCACCTGCCGTACCTGTGTATACAGTACAGAGGAGCAAACGAGTGAAACACAACAGAAGTGTAGCATCATGTCTTAATGTTGCTATATCTGTCTGAACAGTAGGTGTGTCACCCTATAAGCTTTGTCAGCTCTAATATTTTGGATTTGCTTTGCAGTCAACAGACAACATTGCTAAGAACTTTTACTTTGAAATGCAAAATGGGATGAGCAGTACCACCAGCCACATCCTTGTAGGCTGTAATCACTCCCGAGTGACTGCGTCTTTATTTTCCATGTGTTTTAATGTCCCCTGCTTTAACACCAGTTAAAACATTTCATTTCCATTAAATCATTGTCTCTGTAATTCACCCTCCAGCTTGGGCTCAGATTTGACACGACTTGATGAAACATCTGCTTTCAGTTTGTTAACAAAAAGCCTTTTAATCGATTTTGAAGGAGGAACTGCACACTGCCACACAGTATTCTCTACATACTGTAAACACTATCTTCATAAACACATAATCATCAATTTGTGTCACAGCTGGTGGATAATCAGCTCTCAAGAAAGACTATGTATTAATTAGACGTGTTTTCATATATGGAAGCCAGATAGGGACTTGTTGAGAGCAGGAGGACCTGTAAGTGACTGCAGGCTCATTAAAATTCTCAGAGAGAAGCTTGCAACTAAATATCACTCTGCAGATGAACCCTGTTTCTTGGTATTTTGCAGTGGATGTGAGCTGATTTCTGCTGGCGGAGTTGTTGAAGACCTCTATTGGAACCATATGTTCCTGAGCTCCTTGCACTTTATTTTTGCTGGCAGACGTAGACTTTACTCCACTCTGGACTGTAGAGGAGTTATGTACCATGTAACTGAAAGCTATTGTACATTCTCAGTTCATTTGTTTTCTAGTAGCCACTGATGACCGTGGGCAAGATAAGGTAACCAAAACAATAGGTCATAACTATGGAGGGTATTCGTCTATGTTAGATGTTTTAGACAAGCGGTTTGTATCCAAACCAACTTTTCAAAGTGACATTTCTTTCTCAAAGGGGTGAGAAAGACATGACGAGGACTTAATGATTGTTGATGGGCTTTGGCTGTCCCCCTTTTTCATGGACTTACACTCATGCATTGTAAGCTTTCTGTTTAGGAAGCTTTTGCAGACAGCTGACAAACATTTAAACAGTGTGAGAACAATGGAAAAACATTTCTTCTTAGGGGTAAAAGAAACAGATCTGAACATGCTATTATTCTGACCATGAGTTGAATATTCCTGCTACTAAACCACTCCTGTTGACAGTAAATTTAGGACAATACAATTCTTTCCATTTGCCAAACCAAAAACTAGATTTTTTCTGGCTTCATTTTGTGCCAGAAAGAAATCCACTTTGGAATATACCCACTTGTTTTTTGGCAACTCAGACTGCTGGAGCAATGAAGAATGTGCATTTTGTCCCCCATTTCTTACAGTGAAGTGCTACAACAGCATTCCTTGCTGGCCATTTTTGAAGAGAGGAATCTTTACTTAGAAAATCTGGCCATAAATAATCTGACCATAGCTTTTCAAACATTATTATTCTGTCACTATTTAGAGCTAACTCAATTTTACGGGCGACTACAATACGAAATATACTTAGCACCAGCAGCTTATGGTGGCTAATGCTAGCTAATGTTAGCAAGCTTTTGATTTGTCACAGGCATTACAAACTCACTTGGCTGACTTTATGACTTTTCTGTGCTTGTGCCACTATGTTTTAGCATGTGACCAAGAAACATTCATGGTTTCTTTTACGCTAGTAAGAGTCGCTGTATTTCACCAGGGGTCATCGTTATTGTTTCAAGCTTGTTGTCACATTGCACTTGCTCTCAGTTTGGTCGCCTTAAGATAATGTCTTTGAAGCAACTTCAGACTCAAAACAATGTAAGGAAATAAAATCAAATACGCTCTTGAAATTGTGGCTTATGGCCACAATGGTCACTGTTGAGCAGACTTACTAAAATACACTTTTTTCACTGGAAGCTCTTCTTGAGATTGCAGCTTCAAGCATCATTGAATAACCTTCTCTATTGAGAATTACTTAATTTGTTAAATAATTTTTGTCCGACAGATGGGTTCACTAATCCACTGAAAGCTCAACCCACAATGCCACCTGCGCTCCCTGCGGCCCTCGTGCTCCTCGAGGGCCTTCCTCTGGCTCATCTGACTATTTAGTAATGAGGGTTAGTTAGATCAAAAGGCATTTTTAACTGACTGTCTGTGGTGCAAGTTACACCCCAAAACATGCATCATCAATCATGGTCATATTAACAAACAGTGTTATGGTGTAGGTCTGTCAATTTAACTGCATATGATTGATTCATTAATTTGTTTTTACTCTTTGAACAAGGATTACTTCAGTCTGCAACAGCCTTAAGAAATAGTGGCAACTCCTCCTGCTTTGAAGTGATTCATGGCATATTCCCCAGCTGTGTTTTTCTGTATATTTATGTCCTGTGGTCCTTAGACAAGCTGGCATTAAATCACTTCAGTGAGTCCTGTTGAAGCCATAAGTCATGGCAGCATGTTTTGGTCAAACAAAGTCTGGATGCTGATACTCATTTATGTGTGATGTCAATGAATTACATTCATTTTGAAATTTCTCATCTGCTTCCAATAAATGTCTTAAGCTGCCATCTTCTCCTCAATCTCTCCTCAATGTTGTGTAGTTATTTAGTATTCACAGATACAGATTATGTCATTCTCATTTTGAAAGCTGTGCCAGTTAATATTTTTATTAACAGTAGATCCAATTATCGTCTTTAATGTGAATGTTGCTCATATAGTGGTAGCCTACTCTTTGGTTTATGAAAGCTGCAGAAATAATGTTTAACAAGAATATGTGTGGAAAAGGTTGTCTGTAGAGACAATGGATAATTATTGCTCAATCCTGCCGTTGCCCCAAGCTCTCGCAGAGATTAAGCATTTTTCAACTTATTTTGTTGGCTTTAAAGTTGTTTTGGTTCAGTCTCACCACTCTCAACCGCCTCATTTTCAGCCACAGAAGGCAGTTGTTTGCAGCTAAAAGCTCTAATACCAAGCTCCAAACAGCACACAGACAAAGTTGGATGTGTTGTTCTTCTGCCCTCAGTTGGTCAAAGTATCAATCATTGCTGCTTCAACATACAGTGCTACTGCTACTTAACTCATAAGATTCAAAAGAAACCACCGTTTCCTATCCATTTCTCATTTAATGTTACATGACAGCTGCTGTGTTTCAGGAAAGAATGGTTTGCAGCTTGTGCCTTCCTACATATGGAAGCTTTGTTAAGTTTAGTGAGTGTAAGACATTACATGACCACAGTGTTGTGGTATTCCAAACAGAGGAATTAGGGCTTCAAGCAATAAAGGAGCTTTTGAAATAGAGAAATGTGCATTACAACCTTTTGAGTAGCCTCTGCGAATCAGAGCTGAGCCACATATTGAGGCCCTTCCACCTCTCTCGTACAACTCATCCCACTAATGGCTTTTTCGTCTGTGCTGCTTCTCCTCCCGGACGTGCAAAGACTTAGCAAAGCCCTTCCCCAGATTGTGCCAAAACAAGACACACATGTTAGAAATCATCTTCTCTACAGTCAAACGGCCGCTTTTTGTCTGCAGACTCACGTGTGAGGACCATCTGAACTGGAACCAGGGAAGTTGCTAACCTCGAAACAAACTCAAAAAGATGGCGGTCTTTTTTTTTTTTTTTTTCTTGTTTCCAGACTCATGCAAGTTCTCTTATATGCACAGATAGGGGTTTGGCAATGATGTTGCAAAGCATGTCCATAGCAATCTGTGCAATCTGTGCACTGTTTGGTCATGGTGTTTAGCATTAACCCAACTCTCAACATTTGGCTCGAACTCCTTTTTTTGCATGTCTCCAACCAAGTCGTGTACTCTATTATCCAGTAAATCCAGACAAGGTCATCATCACCACATTTCCAGTCATTATCATGTTCCATGATTTCAGCCTTTATGCAGTTCTGCATCCTCTGCAGTCCAGGCCTCGTCGTCTCTGACCACAGTGATTAATGTGGCTATCTCTGGGAGAAAATAGAGGATCGAAAGACTGATGATTTGTAGGTTTCACTCTGGTGGCATCTGCCCTTCCCTAGAGGCAAATACCAATTTAGGAAACTGTACTTTCTCATTATTTGATGTCTAGGTTCTTCTTGGCTGTAAATGAGAGGAGTCTGTACCAGCCCATCTGGTGAGCGAAGCAATGCATTCCCCCCCAGCCAGACTGAGCTCCCTCCCCTCAGCCTGCACTGTCACGTAGCACAAGAATGTGGGCTTGGTCTATGGGAGAGGGAAATGTTTATTTAATCCCTGCAAAGAGTCAGAGAGGAAAGGCTCTGAGCTGATTTTGACAGCCTCACACTGCCTGTGAGCTCGCAGGCCACTGAGTTTTACTTTGAAACTCAGAGGACTCATGTTCATGCTTACTTTCATAATCATTCTTGACTCTTTTAAGTTACAGACAAAGGTGGAAAACTGTTGAATTGGTCGACATACCTCATCAACACAGAGACCCTAGAATCATTCATGTGTCTCTGTTGGACTAATGCTAACATCTTTAACATATTCAGCATAGTGGAAGTAGACTCCTTGCTCATGCTCAGGCCATGTGCATCCCCAGGTGAGACAGGCCTGCTGAGCATCGACCATTTTGACTTACACGTGGCTCCATGCTTACACCATTATCAGCCATTCTTTCCCAAATGTGAACTTGTAGGAGGCGAAATGCTCAACGCAATACATATTGAGCTGATTGATGTATTTTTGTAAAAATAGTCACTCAAGGGGAAGTTGAAGGCTCATGAAAGTCAAAGGACATGAAGTTAAGGACACCAGCACAGGACAACTTCTGGTTTTCTGTCTAAGCAGTATGAGACGTCCATTTACGCTGTACTGCTCAAATCTGTGGTTGATAATGAAGTAGACGTGAGGCTGGAAAGAAATGGCACTTTCTTTATTGCCTCCAGCTGCATACACACTTACGGTGCTGTTTGTGCATTTCCCCTTTACTGACTGCTTTACAGCAACGCTCTAAAATGTGCTGCAATTGCTACCATGGAAACACTTTGATACCTTTGGCTTTTAAAGCCAGAAACAGTTGCAGGGCAGCTGGTCATGGTGTTTAGCATTAACAAGGTCATTCACTGTAAAAATGTTTGAGCAACCTGGAGAAGATTTACAAGCAGTGCACACAGAGCTGAGCGGCCACGGTCGCAGTCTGGATGGGGTTGAGAGTCTTTAATTGCACGTTATGTAACACAGGAAATGCTGTACATGTATAGCCTGTGTACATCACATCATACTGCAGAGGTCTGTTGAGCCAGAAAATGACTGCATGGTCCCTGTGCAAAACTAATATATTTCTCACGTGAACATGTACCTCAACTGAACATCAATACATGTTCCTTGACATATGTGCACATTTCTCCATTTTTGTCCACAGAACCTTGATATTCAAGTGGAGGACGTACGCATACGAGCCATCCTGTCTTCGTACCGTAAGCGGATCCCTGTAACAGAGGGCTACGTGGAGGTCAAGGATGGCGGTAAATGGAAGCAGATCTGCAACACAGAGTGGACCAATCTTAACAGCAGAGTCATCTGTGGCATGTTTGGCTTCCCCGGAGAGAGGAAGTACAATGCCAGGGTCTACAAGTGAGTATTCCATTACTGTATGTGTGGTCCTGGTAACTCAAAGTGCATAGGAGGATTTAGGTTTTAATTCATGAGTGGCCACTTATACAGAAATTCAAGGCATTACAAGGTATTTTGGAACAATTTGGCACACCAATTGAATGCTGTGAGGCAGCGGGGGTTTTAATGGATAATCTGCCTCAGGGAAGTTGGCAGATCGTCATCTCCCTTTATTTGCTACACCATCTCGAAACAGACATGGATATATGTGCTGCCAAACGTAATTAGAGTAATCTGTGTGAAAGCTACTTTCTGTCCATCAGATGAATGTAAATCCAATATTGACTCTCCTTTTAGCTCTGTGTTGGTCTCTCCTGTGGATGCTAAATGATCCTCTCTGTTCATTCGTGAGCTGCTTTATCTGTTTGCTGTTTTGTGCAGGGCAGATAGTGTACAGTGGATTCATCAGACCCTCTTTGGTTAAAACAATAGCCTGGTGTGGCTGGAAAATAGGCCCCTGAGGCTGAAACAAAACAGTAAATACATGACCATGACCATAAACAATGAGCTGAAAGAAACTGAAGTGCTTCACAGAGTTGAGAGGAACTGAAGAGCGGGATGGTAATCACCTGGGGTGTCATCTCTACAAGCAGCCCTCACATATTACTTAAAGTCCTTTATCCGTTGTTAATGTAAAAATATTGGTAAGTGCAGTTTTAAGATTATGCACCATTATGCATCAACTAAAACAAAAAGTCCCTAAAAAGAGCTAAATCTGGACTCAGGATCCCTTGAGGAATCTGGACTTTTAGGTCCTCTGGGGTCAGGTGTCTGAGACCCTTGGGTGGTTGCCTGCTTTGCGTGTTTGATAGTCCAGACTTGGTCTGCAGCCTGTCCTGTAAGGACCTCATGTCCAACACCTGACATGTGATCTCTACTGAGGGCTGTTAATGACTTGACTTGACTTGACTTGACTTGACTTGACTTGACTTGACTTGACTTGACTTGACTTAGTTCCATGGTGGAAATTATTTGACTATGTGGTGGGTTACTTTTCCAACCTCAGGGCTCTAAATTAGCCTAAATGAAGTAAGTAATATATTTTTTCCTTTTGCCACCTCTGTTCTGCCATCAGTATACTGGCACTAGAACTAACATGCCCTCATACCTTAAAACAAACCTGACTCCTTCCGGCATCAGTGCATTCCACAGAGCTGTTGTAATGTGTGAGCAACTGCTGGGAGATCTAAATCTTTCTTACATGAGGAAGTTTGCAGCCAAACAGCCACACATTGATCATGGCTTACCATAAAACTTCCAGCTCTCAAGTTAACCTTGAATTTACTGTCTGACGTTGGGCTGCAAGTTTCCTCTGCTCCAGATAACCACAGCAGAGCACGACGGCTCCTGAACTTTCCATCTACGTGTCAGCCTACTCCTGCTTCAGCCCTGTGAAACGTGCAGTTTGTCTTTACAGGCTGTCGTTTAAAACAGCGATGACTCTGAGCCAAGAGCTGCCGCAGTTTCATAATCCTGAATTTGTCTCCATCCTGATGCTCCTGTAGCTGTCATTGTTCCTTAATATGAAAGTCAAGAATTTAGAGAGCTCTGTAGTGTGTGTGTGGAGAAGAGATTTTCAGTTTCATGCCACATTTCAAGTATTCAGTGTTTAAACCCAGAATATTATTGAAGTGTTTAGACAGTTAAACTGGTGATACTAACAGTGATTATGATTATTAGAATAATATCATATCATTGTTAATATCAATGGTCGTATAATAATGTAAAGCTTGTTGGAGTTCAGTGTATCATTGCTGCTGACACTAACGTGTTTTTTAAAGCAGTACTCTGAGGTAAAAAAAGGCCAGAGGCCAGAGATGAAAGTCATATCTGTTATTGTCAAATCTCATCAATTATTCACAATTTACTCCTAATTCCAAAAAAATCAATTACTTTACTAATTACTCAACAGCAGAAGGAATAAGTTACATTACTCGTTACATTGCTATTCATTGCTGAGCCAGCTCTGTCAGAGGTGCCTTTAAGCAACCAGTCTACAAACATCAAACGTCTCACTTTCTCTAATTAACATGCATAGAAATAGAAAGGAGCTACCATTAGCAAGACAAAGCTACATAAAAGCAACATGACTTTTTAATTACTGGATGTGTTCCACTTTTGCGGATCTAGCTGCCTCCCCACACATCCAGCCCTTGAGCCAAGTTGACTCAAGTGATGTCACCCGAGTCATTTTCTCAGACAGGACATTATACAACTGTTTTCACAGGCTGAGTAACTGGGACAAATGAATGGATGGAGTTCCCCTGCATTTGAAGACCCACATAGGTGTGCACGATTGTTTATTTCAAGCAGAAAGTTTGTGGTTTAGAGTAACATTCAAGTTTATTAAAAGTATTGAAAAACACAACTTGAGTATAAACATGTGCCCGTACTTTAAGCCAGGATGAGAGACTTTGGTGTGAAGTCAACTTTCACAGCCAGTTTATTCAATCATCGCTGTGTTTGAACAGTGCTGATAAGCATCACAGCTGTGTTCAAACTGCGTTTGAGGACACAGCAGAGCCAGTCCTCTGGCTGCAGCTTAGACCATTAGCTTTGGAGAGCTTCCAGTCTGCAGCTTCCCACTCCCCAACTCCCAAATGAAAAACAAATGCTGCCGGTCCCATTTTAATCTATTTTTTTCGTGCACACCTCAGACATGAGACACAAGGATAGGACATGCCATTCTGCAAATGGAGCTCATTAAATACATAATATGGCCTCACTAATAAATGGAGAGGAAGAGATTAGCGGCCCAGCAGGCCTGAAAGAGTGTCATTAACCCCGCTTTGTTCAAGTTCACGTGGAAGATGGTGAACTCTCCAGCTGTTAGCCAACCTTTCACTTTTGGTATTAATTATACAAAATGCTAATGTCATTGTCCTTGTCTGGTTTTATGGTGCCAAGATGACACATTCTGATAAGTCTAATAATTTCAATTCAGATAACTTGATGAATGTATTAATTATAAAATGATCCAATGGCATTTCATGTCTTTCCCAAGCTTTCATGTGTTTCCCTTGTAGAAGTGCCCTTGAGCAAGTTAATGAAATCTCACCCACTTATTAAAATAAACTAAGAAAAGATTCCAGACAACCCCCCCCCCCACACACACACACACACAAGCCATCACTTCCTTTAATCTGTTTGTTTTTTACCACTTTGCCTACTTTTGCCTTTCAGAGATACCTATTTACATATCTAGCAGTCATAGAGCAATATTACATTTGATTTGGAGTTGTATATCTGGTGACGTGGTGTCACTCTTTTTGGTCTCCATCAACTCCTGAGGAAAATATCTGACTCTTTAGAGACCTAATGCTCAACTACGTTCACAAACTGACAGCTAAATTCATCTAAAGTTGAAAACAAATAACCTCCTAACCTCTCAGAAACTTTCAGAATCTCCTCTCCTTCCTCTCCATCTGTCCAGGATGTTTGCTCGCAGGAGAAAGCCCACATACTGGGACTTCTCAGTGAACTGCACTGGCAATGAAGCCCATTTGTCCAGCTGTAAACTGGGAGAGGCTACATCTCTGAAGTCCAATGGAACCTGTGCTGGAGGGTTGCCTGTGGTGGTGAGCTGTGTGCCCGGCAGAGCCTTTGCCCCGACACCCATGTCAGGATTCAGGAAGGCGTTCCGACATGAGGTACAGTCCCAGTGGAAATCACTCTGTTTATGCTTTTGTCATCTTTAGCCAACAACTGATGATAAAATGCGCACACACACACACACACACACACACACACACACACACACACACACACACACACACACACACACACACACACACACACACAACTATTCATACTTAGTTGTTGTCCACAAATAATAAATTAGTGCACTTAGTTAGAAAAATAAGAAAGAATGAGCCATTGTAAAAGGAAGTTGATGCTTTCTTCTGTCAGTTGAGATATGTATGATGTCTGTTGACGTAGTGTCAATAAATGGAAATGGTAAACAAAGCTGAGATGGGAAAGAACTGCACTGCTTCAGTTCAGCTCACTGGCTCTAATACAGAGGGAGGGACATGAAATGTTTTGGTCAGACATTGAGCCAGCTGACGTTCCGTACTTAATGTCACTTTGTGAACTGCAGCTGTACATGGCTGCTTTGGACGTTTCTCATCACAATGAATTATGATCAGGGTTCAGGGTTGAAAACATGACACGATGTAGTAAAATCATTGGGACAGGCAAAGGAAAAACATGGATCTCCAGAAATCAACGCCAATGTCAGCTAACTGATTCTTCTCCAATGTCCTTGAGCATGAAACTAAGGCCTAGAGTCAGTAAAATTGCTACAAGGCCAGTTTTTACATATTTAGTTGTTTGAGAAGCGCTTTATTCACGAAGAAATTCAGGAAAATCAAGATATAAACAAGCTCTCCAAAAGTGCGCCGTGCACCAGGTCTGCTGCAGTTTGAGGAAGGCCCTTACCTGTTTGAACTTGGCAATACCCTCATGCAAAGCTGGGTCCATAAAGGAATGGTTTTCTCAGCTTGGGACACCGTCCAGCACCCTCGGGATGCACTGCAACACAGCGACTGTCCGACCTCACTAACTGACTGAATGGGAGCAAATTCCTGCAGCTGGCTTCCAACATGTGTTGGAAAGCCTGAAACCAGAAGAATGGATGCTGGTGCAGCAGCACGTAAATGGCCATGATTTTGGAATGAGCTGCTCAGCAGTCAAATGTGGGTGTAAAGCTTGGGAGTCCACACTCTTGGCCATGTGGTGTATGTGTGCAAATTAATTCCATTTATGTATGCATGACTGTGTGAGAGGCACAAACCTTTTGTAAGTCTTCATTTGACTCGCTACTGACCATGTGGCTGCTGTTCTCTTCCTGACTCTGACCTTTGACCCCCCAGTGGGTAAAAGAATAAGTTTTTCTGACCCACAGCATATTTAAAAAACACTTTTTTTGTCTTACTCAGTCTATAACTACACAAACATTCAAATCAAGCAATGAAATACTACCAAGATTTACAGCATCACTAAGCTGATATGAATGTCTGCCTGGCTGCGTGACTCCATCCACATTCTGTGAGTCTCGAGCTCGCCGGCTCTCTGTCACCACAGCTGAGTTCCCAGCTGGGAGTGGCGTGCCTAACATCACATCCCAAATCCTCTAACTCACTCGGGAAGACTGACTCAAAGCAATTTGATCCAAAAAGCAGATATTTACCTTTTGGAAAGAAAAAAGCTGACTCATCCTGTCTAATAAAACTGTCTGGTGTGACACGTGAGAGGCTTTCACTTCCACACTGATACACATTGAATGCTGTATATATAGCTGGAATGAGGATGTTTCGCACAGCCCACACATGAAGATGTCGGAGCTTTACTTTGTGCATACAAATAGCAGTAAGTCATATTAAACCGTGCTATTTATGTGTTTACCTCACACTTTCATTTTGTCTAAACAGTTAATGGATGAACTGCATTAATAGCATGTTCTATAAACATGAAGCTACGCAGTCTGTGGCCTCAGCTCTCTCATCACAGAAAAGGAACAGTTTAGGTTCTAAACTTTCAGCTGAGTCTATTATTTGTGAAAGAACCAGAAAGACCTAAATATGTGGTTTTAGAATTTGAACATTTCACAGTGCAGTCTTAGAAAGTGTCTCCATTTTTCCCCTTCAGCAGCCGTTGGTTCGTCTCCGTGGTGGGGCCATTGTAGGTGAGGGCAGAGTGGAGGTGTTGAAAAATGGAGAGTGGGGCACCATATGTGATGACAACTGGAGCCTGCTGTCTGCCACCGTAGTGTGCCGAGAGTTGGGCTACGGGACAGCCAAAGAAGCCCTGTCTGGAGGTCGCCTGGGACAAGGTATATGCTTTTTCATTTTCAGTGTTTTGTGCAAGAAAAGCCAGCTAATTCTTTTTCCAGATGCTCTCTGAGGCACATTCAGACCTGGGGGCCTCCCAGCAGGGACAACACAGAGGAAAGGAACATTTTAAGGATTTCAAAATGAATTGAAATAAGCCTAATTTAAGATAGAGGAGAGTACTGCTCTCACCTTCCTCCAGCTCTGCTTCAGCACCTTCTTCCTCTGTGGTAATCAGCTTTATAACGTAGCCAATGGGAAAAGCTTAAAGAAATGGACTGTGAGCAGCGTACTCATGTACAGAACAGCCTAAGTACCAGCCCCGACTAAATACACTGTAGACCTGACGCAGTCCCATGCCAGTGAGCTCAGAATGATAGTCTTTATTGTTGGAACCATTGTCCATGTATATTGCCTACATGGCACGGGATGGAAGGTTATGACTGTGTAGCAAAACCACATATCCCAAACATTTCAGGCACTAATTCTAACCCTTAAGTTTTCTCCTTGTACCATCCGTCTGCCCCTGAGCAAAGTGTCATGAACTTACTGACCCGATGGAAAAAGGGATTTTGCCCGGTGGAACAGGTTTAGTGACATTGCGCAGGTCAGTGAGCATGGGAATCCTTTCCTGAGGTGGGATGAACTCAGATATCTTTCTGCAAGGATACACTGTATGATGATTCCTGTGTATTCAGTTTGGAAGTTACTTTGTGCACTGAAAAGGGAAAAAGGAGAGCAAGGCAAGCTGTGCTCAGCTGGCCTGTGGACAGAGCCTGAAGGGAACAGTGTTTGTTCTGAAACATAAACCTCCAACCCATTACTTTCTGCTCAGATGCCGTGACATCAAATGTGATTTTCCATTTGAATTGGATTGATCCTTGTGTAAAGATAGAATATGTTTTTTTTACATTAAAGCTTCATTCTGCAAACACAACATTGACATTAAAACATTACATAGATACGGTAACACATTAGCAACACTTTCCATCGATTAAATTGATCTATTGGCAACTCTAATTTCAACGTACCCTCTGTCCTACTGGCTCTGGTTTGGTCTCCACCAACTCCTGAGGGAAATATCATGGTGCATGGGCAGGTAGTGTATAAAGGGTTTCTCTGAGCTTTTTTTTTGCAGCAAACAACTGCCCACTGTCTCTGGAAACAAGGCTGATGAGAGCAGTGGAGTGAGCCAAAACAGTAAAGTTGTGGGCCTGAAAACCAAAACAGTGAGGTGAAAGAAGCTAAAACACTCTGGAAAGTAAGGGCAGCTGCAAAGTCTGGTGATGATTCTCTGTGGGTTTGTCACTACAAACACCTCACTGCAAAGGGTTTTGCGCAAAAAGTTGGTGACACCATTTGTTGACTGTTTTATACTTTCAAGGAGAACTGGTTTATTATGTGTTGTTTTAGCAGTTATTCCTCTCAGTAAACCTGCCCCATAAGCTTGTAGTGACGCTGCCATGTGCCCAGACATCAGTAGTAACTTTGGTTTGTGCAAGGTCATCATAACTGTTGGAAACTAAGTAATAAACCGGAATTACCCTTTCATTGTTTTCCAGATTAGGTGTCACTTTGGAAATTGGTCGATATTTTATTTTGAAGTGTCAAAGGCAGAGCTTGTGCTTCCTGATGGACTCAGAAGAAGACCCCCTCCTTGTGTTGTATAGTTATTTTCTAATGGAGGCCTCCACTGTGAGCAGTTTTACTTTATGGCCTCCTCTGAGGAGTTTCTCAGGGTTATATCACCAGCTGCATGGAGAGTTTTACAGCGGATTTGGAAGGTGGGACCCCCCCACCCAGTGAAAATATGCCACTTCTAAATGACACACTCAGCAGATATCTACCCTGTTTTATAGGCCTAGCTCACTTGTTGTCAGGATATACTATGGAAAAAGTAAATTTTTCTCCAGGAGTGTACCAATGAGTGGCAAAAAGAATCCCATGCATGCTGTATGATACAGTACTTCTGAATAGGAGGTGTGTCCTTTTTCATAAACAGGGACATGCTGGACATTGTTGCGCATTCCAGTCACATTAGACATGGAAAATGTGGAAATAGAGGGAATGTTCCTTTTCCTAAATCAATGTTCCATCAGGATTTCTCATCAGTGGCTCTCTGCACTCCCTCATGGGGAAAAAAAAAGGAGTCAGATGGAAATGATGAAAAACTCGTTGGTCGTAGTACACCAGAATAAACAGTCAAACATTTCACAACATATCATTGTAGATGAAGGCATGTATTACTAGCACATAGCAGACGTGAACCGAATCAATGTGAGCTGTTCTGTGCTGTTTCGTGTGAGTCCTCATCTGGAGCCCTTTCATTTTTGCAGTCTTGCAGTGAAGAGGTCAGCATTTGCTTTTGATCCTCAGAAGTCAGAGTGGAGAGGGTGGAGGCACAATAAAGATCTATGGCAACTGATATCAGCGTGTAATGATGAACACTTCAAAGTGTGAAGAGATGCATGTGGAAGGATTACATAGTTTGTTTCTGTGAGAATACTGTGAAGTATTAATAATGTGTATGTATAATGCTAAATTAGCTTAGCATAAAGGCTAATCGATCGCTTGCTGGCATGCTACAGGCGTGGTGAGATGAAATGAAATGAAGACACAACACAGACATCTCTCAGCCATAACAATCATTCCTTTTTCCCCTCAGGTTCAGTAGGAAGAGGGAACAACCCCTAAGCACCCTTTCCAAACAGTTTGCTTTGTGTGTGTTTTTCAGGTATGGGCCCGGTGCATATGAATGAAGTGGAGTGCTCTGGATTTGAGAAGTCGATCACAGAGTGTTACTTCAACAAGGAGGCTGTTGGTTGCAGCCATGAGGAGGATGCAGCTGTGAGATGCAACGTTCCTGCTATGGGCTTCCAGGAGTCGGTGAGCCTCAGCTTTGTTCCAGCCAAACACTGCAGCAACATGCTCCCTAAGAATGCAGTATTGAGCAGTTTGCATTGCACATAAGAACAGCACTTTGAACTTGCACAATGAAATCTGTCTTTTTATGTATAGTATGAATAGATATTAGATACATTTAATAGATCTTTAAGAGTTTGTTTAGTTTGCAGCAACTACAATGGAAGCCTGGCTTTATCTCTTTTATGCATATATATGGCCTATGGTACACCACTTAATGTTAATATGTGTGAATATACTTTAACATCATAGATGATGAGCCCATCACCATGAGCTGCAACTGTTCATATTTATTTTGCTAACTTTCAACAATGTTTTGTAAATATCTTGCATGTATTACCTGTTAATGTTTTTCCAAAACCTTGGAGTCACTGGTTCTGTCTTTGCAGTAACATCTTACTATTACCTGCTATCAAATGTGTCTTCACATAGGTTCCCACAGCATTTTAAGAATGTTAAAAAAACAGCTACAGTACAAGCACCAAATATCACGTCAAACATCGCTCATTCATGTAAAAACAAAGTGTGGATTTAGCCTTAAAGGCCCCTTTGTTGTGTTTTTCATCCCCATAGCTGCGTCTGAGTGGAGGTCGCAACCCCTATGAGGGCCGTGTGGAGGTGCTGGTGGAGAGGAATGGTTCTCTGTTGTGGGGGACGGTGTGCAGTGATGGCTGGGGAACCATGGAGGCCATGGTGGTCTGCAGACAGCTGGGACTGGGCTTCGCTAGCAATGCTTTCCAGGTATGAGTGAGAGCAGCCAGGGGCCAGTCCTCATCACAACAGGAGTCTTAACAATACAACACAGATTCATCTGCAGGAAAAGTCCCAGTTTAGTCCTGAGTCTTTCATTCCACTTGACATCTTAAATTAGTATTTTTTGCTCCATCTGGATCTCATTGATATCCACAGCATCTTACTAATTACCCATGAACCATCTACATTTCCATGGAAAGAGCTATGTATTATTTGTTAATAATAGGAAAAATAGAGAAAAAGTTTCTGAGACAGTTATTTGAGTTTAGTTAGTTTTACTGAGTTCATAAACAGCTGTGTCATTCTCTCTGTCTCCATTTTCCTCATAAATAATGCAGACTGCATTTCCAGGAGCCTTCCACAAATTATAGCTACATATCAGGTGATTTGCAAGGAAATTAAGGGAAACTATAGGGCCTGTAAAATAAAGTGTTACCTGTGTACTTGCACCTACCCATTACTACTGCGCTGTGCTAACATAACAGTAATCACCTGACAGCTCTGCAAGCAGCTTCTCCCTGAAATAATAAGATGCTAATCAAGTCCTTTTGATAGCCTTCATCTCCACTGTCCTCATGTTTTACTGTCTCTTCCTCCTTCTCTGGTCAAACTCAACTTCCTTTCTTCCTTCCCGTCTACTTCAACTGCCTGTCTGCTATTAGGTCAAATGACTTCAGCATCAATGAACAGCTGTTTTAGTTAGCGGCCATTCAGCTGGGATCTCTGGTGTAGATTATGGTCTTCTTTAACAGGACAAAGACAACCAGCATCACATACTGTGACACGAAGTACTGCACTGACTTTTTCATTTTATTATACAAGTGGCCAAGCACAGCAAAGCCGTAGATGCACAGCAGTCAGTCTCCTGTGTAGTTTAGGATTTCCTGTCTGGAAGGCATGTGAGGTCCTTGAAAAACATTTGAGCTTGATGGCTTTTTAGTGTCTACGGTCAGAGAATATTATTGAGACTGTACATTCACACTTTCAGTATAATTTACGCTGTACCTTTTCAATCTTAGCTGCAGTGCTCAGTCTTGGTGGCATAGGCACAGACAGACTTACAGTTCCTGCAATTTTTTTCATTTATCTTTTTATTCTAGATGATATGTGTAGGACAGGTTGCAGTCTATTCTTCAAAGTTAACATTTGATTTGATTTTGATATTATGTGCATACAAATAAAATGTCTTTTGCACAAATGAACTGGGGGTTTCAAACACAGTAGCAACAGGCGCTGTGGGATGGGGGCTTCATTCTAACTGCCTTTGAAAGTGTTTACAGAGCTGTGCAATGGAGAGCAGAGCTTTATGAGTGGAAACTGTAAAATAATGGTTTCTGTATGATTATAGGATGTCAGGTTTACCTGGAGGCAGGAATGAGGACTGCGTGTTGTAATATGGGTGCATTTACTAAATTACAGCATGCTTTTAGGATCATTGCTTCTTGTTGCTACTCCTTTACACATTAATATCTGCAGAACATAAGCTGCACAGCCCATGCACCACATGATCAGCACCATGCAATCGCCCCTCTGTCATGCTGTAAATTGACAGGTTGTGCCCTCTAGTGGTCAGAGTGGAGAATCACCATTCTTCGTGACACTAAAGTTTCCATTAATATCACTTGGCATCATTGCAGTAAAATATTCAGTATGAATGCAGTGAGCTTGTCTTTACTCTCAGACAGTTTTGCTGGTAGTTCCTCTTCATGTTGGAATGATATTGAACATATTTGTGCATCCATGTGAGATCTAATGATAAAGTTGCATTACAGTTTAGCTTAATGAGTCAGTCCTACAAAATATCAATCAAAGTGCCTCATGTCAGAGGTGGATGGCATGTGGATCTCACTATGGGTGATATTTCCACAACAGGAGACGTGGTATTGGCCAGGAGAGGTGAGTGCAGATGCTGTGGTGATGAGTGGTGTTCGCTGCTCTGGGACTGAGATGTCTCTGTCCCACTGCCTGCACCATGGAGCCCATCTCAGCTGCCCAAAAGGAGGTGGACGCAACGCCGCTGGAGTCTCCTGCTCTGAGAGTAAGACGCCCAGATTCATGTGTTCAGAAAATGTGCCCAGAAATGATGTGATGTCACATCAGTAAAAATTTGTCTGCTGCCCCTTTAAGACGTTGAATGTGCTATGGTCATGAATGAGTGAGCAAAGAAAAGAAGTAATTGGTATTTCCACTTTTAATTATACTCTGACAAGAGCCTTTGCCATTCAATTTGTCAGTTCACACGTTCACTCTGAAGAGCTTGGACTCTTTTGCTCTGCACATTGAGTTTTAATTCGACAAATGAAATGATTTGTGCCTCTGGGGAAGCTGTGCCTGAGAAAATCACAAGAGTGCTCTGCAGCTTGAAACAGAAAGCACTTACTCGACGCACGCCAGGGCTCTTCTGTCTTCTTGCCAATGAGAGCCATTAATCTTTGTTTCTAAATATGTTTGTCTCCGTCTGCGTCTCTCTGGTTTCTGTCTTCTCTGGTCCTCCTGTCCACAGCGGCTCCTGACCTGGTGTTGAACCCTCAGGTGGTGGAGCAGACCACCTACATGGAGGACAGGCCCATGTTCATGCTGCAGTGTGCGTATGAGGAGAACTGTCTGTCCTCCACCTCCAGCCAGGTACCAGCCAACTCCTACCGCCGCCTGCTGCGCTTCTCCTCCCAGATCCACAACAATGGCCAGTCTGACTTCCGGCCCAAAGCTGGCAGACACTCCTGGGTGTGGCATGACTGTCACAGGTCAGTGAGACAGAGTACATGGACTGTTTTATGTATATCCTGCTTTGCTTTAGAGAGTTCAACATTTTTGGAGGTATGGTTATATAAATAGGTATGTGTTGAGAGACCACTGTTATGTCTGTGGGTGAAGTACAGAGCCGGAGCCAGGATTAGCCTAGCTTAGCATTAAGACTGGAAGCAGGGGAAATCCCAAAATACACCTACCAGCACCTCTAAAGCTCACTAATTAACATGTTATAGCTTCTCTATTTAATCAGTACATAAACAGAGATGTGTGGGTTTAAGGGGAGTTATGTGTTCTAACTATTTCCTGACAAACAACAGGTGGGTGCAATGACTTCAGGAATCTTGTCATCACTGTGAGGTTGCCAGGTTTGGTACCATCGTGCCTCTATATACCTAAACCTGTGCCCTTTGACCATATCTGGCAACCTGCAACATAGCCATAGCCGCTGAACACAAGTCCTATGTCAAATATTTATATTAAATACTTGCAATAACCACAAAATTCTGGCAGCATGAATAAAAAGACAACTGTGTTGCATTCAAAAAGGAAACTTGTGCAGCCCGTCTCTGAGAACAATGAGCATGTTGATGCGTGGTGTGGGAAATGATGGTGCCCTGTGGGAAATAATAGCAGGCAGAGTTGTCGCAGATTAATATCTTTAACCATTTATCATACAATAGCTTTAATCACAGTCACAGAGGATTTGTGGAAGCAGTTGTATATTCCCGAAGCATAAATCAATCAATTTAATTAGACACTACGAGCACAAAGTCCTTCATAAGCATTTCTTTAATAAATAAGTCCTCCTAAGAGGTTAAACTTAATGATGTGAGATATTTTTTCCATAATTTTACCTCATAATTCAACAACTGAATTATTTAGAAATGACATCTCAAATTAGACTTAATTCAAGGAAAGAGAGACGGCTCAGCCCCATCATGTCTTATTTCTGGAGCATTTTTTCCTTCCATACATTCTGCTGCCCTGTCATTGACTGTGTCCTCTAAGTTAAAGTTAGTGTACATACTGTAGTGCTGCAAAAAGTCCCACATTTTTGTGGTTCCTGTGTTGGCTGGAGGAACAGTTGACTGTGGGCGGCTTCACGCAGCTACCAGCTTTCAACATGTCAAGCCTTTAACTGGTACAACTTGACGAAAAAATCAAACCATGTCGTAGATTGCGATTTTGATTTTTTTCTTCAGAAGGCATTCCAACTGACACCAAGTGGTATTCGTGTGCTTTTGTGCTGCATTTTCAGCCTGACTTGGTTTACGAAACGACTTTTCTGTCTCTGTGTGTAGGCATTATCACAGCATGGAGGTGTTTACGCTCTATGACTTGTTCAGCCTCAATGGAACCAAAGTGGCTGAAGGACACAAAGCAAGTTTTTGCCTGGAGGACTCAGAGTGTGATGAAGGTGAGAAGCAAAATTGGATTCCTACTTCAATTTCAAGATGTGAATAAATGTTTGGCTTTGGAAATGTGGCAGAAACTGATTATTCACAAAATCAGTAATGGGCTTTTAAAGCTGCATCAGTCATTATATTTATTTTAACAGTGGGTAAAGTGTAATGTGGAAGTCCGCAGTTCCCCTCACATTGAAGTAGCTCTTCATCATTCTGCTCATTTTTTAGTTTTACAGCTCATAGCTTTTCTGTTTTACTCAAGTCTCACTGCTGTCATTAACCTTATTTCCAGACACAAGGCAGCTGTGACCTAAACAGAGCTAAAAGGAAAGTAAATATTTTACTAATTTTGTACTGTTTTATTTCAGGTATTGAAAAGAGGTATGAATGTGCTAACTTTGGAGAGCAGGGTATCACTGTGGGCTGCTGGGATACCTACAGGCACGACATTGACTGCCAGTGGATCGACATTACTGAACTCAAACCTGGAGATTACATTTTCCAGGTGATGTTTCCCAGTTCTTTTTTCTCTGAATGAAGAGTGACGCTATTCGTACTTGCCTCTTAAGGTCATCCCTGACTTGTTCACCTTCTCCCTCTCACAGATAATAATTAATCCAAACTATGAAGTGCCTGAGACAGACTACTCCAATAACATCATGAAATGCAGATGTCGATACGATGGTCATCGTGTGTGGATGTACAGCTGCCATAATGGTAAGACCTCGCAGTTGCTTGGAGGAATATCTGTCACATATACCATCCTTTTAATGTTGGTGATCTAAGAAATAAAGCTTACTCGGCTGTTATACTTCAGGTCACTTCATCAGCAGATGGGAATTTGCCCAGTTATCATGCAGTCAGTTCAGTTGTCATCATATGGGAGGGAGATCGTAACCCCTGTCTTAGTATGACAGATGAAGACTGTGAAATGCAGTTGAAAGCACTGGAAAAAGCTTGTACGAAAACCTTGAGTAGAGACTTATTTTAGAGTACAGAGTATTGTTCTAAATGTCAAGAATAAACATGCATGCTCTAGTATTATACTCTATATTGTTATATTTATGGTAACAGCCATAAGAGCCAAAATAAAAGTTAATGATTTATACTCTAGCTCACTTGGGGGCAGGAATCCCTGACGTGTGTCAGTGGACGTGACTGAAACAAGGACAAAGTGTGTAGGTGCTAACTCTGTCTGTCTCTGCTAGGTGGCTCATTAAGCACTGAAACAGAACAGACATTCCCAGGCCTCCTCAACAACCAGGTGACCCACAGGTAAAGACACAGCAGAGGAGAGGAGTTGACCGGCCGGGAACCCTCCGGCAGGCAGGCTGCCTGAAGCCCACCAACCACTACATGTGGTGGAGTCCTCCTGCCAGCCCTGCCCTGGTCAAACCATCTTTTTTGTGTCCTCATCCATGAGGCAACAGCGTTCTTTGACCCTCCACCCTCCTTTTCCCCCCGAGCAGAAAGAATATTTGATTCCCCCTCCTGTCCAAACAGAGGCAGCTACAGCCTGACCAACACCTCCAACCTCACTGCTTAAGATCAAGAGAATGGCAAAGCTCTCTGTGTGCCCTGTGACTTTTTTTTTTGGAATGAGTGATGAAAAGCCTGCTGGGAAGAGGCAGGTGTTTTACACAAGGTGCAGCATTGGAGAATGTCATCAAGACTGTGTCCTCTTTGAAGTGCAGCACTTTAACAGAAGCCTGCTGCAACACTTTTTGTTCAAAGCTCACCCTGCTGCAGAGTTTGGATGCCAGTGCCAGGTCACCTGAGGGTTCAGAGGAGTCATCAATAACAACAGCAGCACTCTGCGACTGTCACTGAGGTCGTGTTACTCTGGCAATCTGAGCGGTTCTTTTGCATGTCAGTTATTTAAGCTGAAGGCACAACTTGACTTAGGAGTTTATGGAAATCAAGCTGTGGCATAAGCAGGTCAAAAAAAAATGCCCATTCATCATCAATAATAGTGTTAATCGCCTGATTCAGCTGTAGAACTAATCCACTGAGTGCCTTAAGTGACCCAAAGCCTTTCTGAAATAACTGGAGCGTATATTCTCTGAAATTGCTCTGGAAACTGGTTGCACTACAAGCCTTTGTGGCTGTTGGTGTTGCAAAGTGTGTTGGAGGCAATCTTAGTCTAAAAAGAAGTATTATCTGAGCAAACTTTTGCACGCAGATTTGTCTAGAATTTGCATGATAGTGTGCATTATCTAAGAGGTTTTACTTTCCTCCAGCACTGTTCAATAGCTTTCCCCTCATTAGCAAAAAAGCAGTGTCTTGTGCTTCCTTCAGTAAGCTGAGGCCTGAACAGCTTTTTCAGACTGACTGAGAGCAGCTTCAGCTCCTGGACACTGTCTTGTTGTTCGGATACATTTATAACTCTTTCTTCATAATGATAAGTAGCAGTAATTTGCTTTTGAAGCTAATATGGGCCCTCGTGTGTTTTAGAGAGTTAGTAAGTTACTCTTTAAAAGTAACCCTTAACTACACAATTTGTTTGGTTTTTGGGTTTCTTTGGCACGTCATTAGAAGTTGTGCCTACTAATTTTCTAAACAACTATGCTTGATTGTCTAACTATGTCATGCTGAAATGACACTGTGAGCATATGGCTGATTTGTTCAAGTCCAGTTGAAATGAAATTGTGTGTTCTGCCGCCTACAGATCCACTCTGTAAATCATATGTTCTGTGCTTTCTTTGGAGAAGAAACTCCAGACTCCTGAAAAGCTTTTCGGTTTCAGGACGACGCCCCCGTCTGTGCTATTGATTCTTCGTCTATGCATGTGGAAAACTTCTTTGCACACAGCCATGGAAATTATTTTAAGATGCATAAAGGAATGGTCACACCAACATGCCAGCTGCCAATTGAATCTGTATCAATGTTTCACATCCAGTTCATGACCCTTAAATTTGAATTGCTTAACAATAACAAGTCCTCTTGAGAGTGTTGACTTCTGAGATGACAGAGAGTCCAAAATGGAGGATCTTATTGTAGCTTATTAGCTGTGTTGCTCAAATTAGCTCAGAGAGCTTTGTTTTCCCGCTGTACCACTGCCTGTTGTGACCAGACCTTAAAGCAGTAACATCACTGCTCTGTAATAGGCTGACACACAACCTAAAAGACAAACTTTGAACAGTCTCACATTAGTTTTCTCATACTCTGTCTTCTTCATATCTCCTGTACAAGCAAGGACCTTAGCTTGTATTATATATATAATTAGCCGGTCAAATGGCTAATTAGCCTGTCAGCTGTAGCTCATTGTACAGCTTACAGACTTGCCAACATCACTGCTAACATATGGCTGTCTGACCTCGGCTTGTAAACTTTAGTCACCAGAGCAGCTTTGTTCACTTCGTGTGCATGTTTCTGTCTGGCTCAGCCATCAGTCATGTACACCTTGACGGCTAGCAAGCATTTCTGATGTTTCCCCAAAGGGCTTTTTTTTCTTCCTATGAATAATTAAAACATTAATGACACATTTAAACCTCATATCTATATGTCACTGAAGTGTGTCTTAAGTCTTCCACAGCCAGCAGCTCTACAGGAGGATCACCGGACTGATATCCATCCTTTCACAGCTAACCGAGATGGAACAGCTTTCCTCCTGTTCAGACAGTCAAAGTTGCAGATATGTTGTTGTCTCCTCTTAAAATGTTCAAAAGACAACACATGTGTAACTAAGTGTTATTGAAGTTTTTGGTTTGTTTTTGTTTTGTTGTGTTTTTATTCCTCGTTTTAAGAAGTTACATTAGGTACAATAATGTGTGTGAATTCTGTTTTATTGTACTTTTTATAATGGTGCTATCAAACTGGTCCTCTGTTTTCTGAGGGTGCAGCTACATTGAACAGCTACATTATGTATACTAACAGTATACTTGAACTGAGCGGAAGAAACAGTTTGCTTTGTGTGTTAAGCTATAATAAAGGTCTGAGTTACAGAGCAACCACATCTTTGCTGTTCAGTGTGTCATTTTCCTTCATTGTCAGAGGAAAGGCTTTTTTGTGCATGTCTTTGATATCTTTTCCTGACACATGTGGAAAAGGCTCTAACACTGCATTCAAACCATCATGTCACACTCTGACATTTACAGCTATAAGGTACAATACAGAGGAATACTCATTGAAATGCACAGACTGACTGCAGCTCACCACACTGCCATCAGCTGGTGTCTTTGAAACACAGACTGTGTGCTCAAAGATTCTCTTTCTTGTTGCACTTGATTTCCCAAAAGCCTTGGCTTTTTTTTTTTTGTTTGTTTGTTTTCCCTCCCCACACACTTTTTTCTTAAGGTGGGAATAACAAAGTCAGTCATCTGTGGCAGCGTTTACACTGGAAGAGATGTGAGCCCTTCAGATATCAGATTCTATGCACATTCTAGAAGTCATAGTGGTTGTAGATAAACAATGTCCTCAAAAAGTACTTTTCAGACTCCACATCCATAAGAAATGACTGAACAAAATAAGCATTTTTACATTATTTTTACACTTAATTTTTCTTAAAGAGAAAAGCAAACTGAACTTAACCAATTAAATAAGTGGCGAGCAGTTCATCACATAAACAATATGGCCAGCACTTACATGCACACTCGGCTCCTTGCATTGGCCCTTTGGCACGTTTTCTTGCCAAGGACCAAGTTTAGTCGTCTGTTGGGGGGTAGAAGGTATGTGGGGGTGGCAGGTGTTTACATTTTTTACATTTAATCTGCTTAAAAATTGTACTTTTCTTGGCAATGTGGCGAAGCCTTTAAAACATCTTTTAGACATCAATATGCCATTTTGTTGAAATATATATTTCTCTAAAGATGTATTTTTAAATCATATAAATAAAATATCCCCGCCTCCTGCCCGTTGACAGCCGAGGCTCCAGCCCCCCCGCGACCCCGAAAGGGATAAGCGGCATAGAAAATGGATGGATGGATGGATAAATAAAATATATTTAAATAATAATATCACCTAAGCCACAGCTGTCCACTAACTATATAAACTTTGTAAACAATTTCCCCCTAAAATGAGTGTAAGGTTAAAGTAAGTTAATACCTCAAATTTGTACTTGAGTGCAGTACTTGAATAAATGTACTTCATTACTTTCCAGCACTGCTAGTTGCCTTTGACGTAGTACTTGTTCTTTCTTTTATTATTTATTATATTATTGGCTTCAGTAATGGTAGAGCAGTCTAGTAGTAGTACAAGCAGTAGTAGTACTAGTAATAGTAGCACGTCAGGTGCCCATATTGTAGAAACAGAGTCCAGGCAGCCTGTTCACATCATATTGATGACAACCAAACATTCTGTAAAATATTCTATTCATTGTAGATATTTTTTATCTAGTTAAAGGACACTGAGTCTAAAAAAATACTGAAATCCTTATGTTATAAACCTACCGCGTGTAATTTGAAATTCTAAAATGCAAACTGAAATTTGCAGAGAACAAAGCCTTGATCCATGTTTTACTGTAGCTTTCAACAGAAGCCTAAAATGGTACAACACTGACCTCTTCTGGCCTCAAACACACATTACATTTTTGTTCCTCTAGCAGCTGCAGTGGAAGTGAGTTATGCTTAACTGTTACCTGCTATTTGTGACCCATTCACAAAGCCTATCCCAGCATGCACTGGGAGAGAAGTTGGGAGCACCATGGCCAGTTACAAGGCTTAAAGACAAATATACACTCACAATCAAGGACACAGGTAGTTTCTAAGCCACCTAAGCTGCATGTTTCTGCCCTGTTGGAGGAAAACCCGCACAATCACAGAGAGAAAAAATATAGCTGTGAGTAAAAGATGCCTCATCAAAACAACATGAGCGGTGCGTCTACATACCGAACAATCTTCTGTTTCCCCATCTGCCACAGACAGATCTCATTTCAAAGCCCACTGGCAGGGGGGAGGGATGTTTACAGTAAAGTCCAATTATACTTTTTTCTGCCAGAGTACATCCAATAAACCATAAAGCCAATGAATTACAGTTGTCATAAGTACAGTCATTTAGAACTGAAGCAGTAAGCTGCCCCAAATCTTTATGCAGTCTTTAAATTATGGCTGCTTTCTCTGTTGGAGACCACTAAGTGTGCTGGACTGAAGCCAGACATTTCTCTGTTTGGGCAATCTGTTGTGCTGCACTGTCAACTGCGCTGAATCACGCAGTAGGAGGACCTGTTAGGGGACTGCTGAGATGTGAAGCCCATCAGGTTCAGACAAATGGACAGGCTCTGTTGTGTAAATGCTGCATTCACACAGGAAGGAACCATCTGATCTTTGTATGATCCTCTGTGGTTCAAAGTGGATTTTTGTCACCACGCATGCAGCACAAGGCTGCTTGAATTATTCCATTACGCTCTAATTTACTGCTGAAATCCCCCTTAAACACACATTAGGCAACACACACATGCTCCCTGCTCTTTTTTGAGATTTGTGTGTGTGTGTGTGTGTGTGTGTGTGTGTGTGTGTGTGTGTGTGTGTGTGTGTGTGTGTGTGTGTGTGTGTGTGTGTTGTTGCTGGAAATGATCTTGCAAAGAATTACACAGCAACCACAACCAGATCACCAGAATAAAAGTTGACATTGTACCTTTCTGCAAACCACGGATGTGTTGAAACTTTATGTTTTGTTCCATTCAGACTTTACATTTCAATTTATGTGGAGACGATGCTGTGGTCAGGGTCTGGTTTGATTTAGGCACAAAAAACACTTTGTTAGGGTTAGGAATGACCATGTTGTGGTTTAAAAAACCCGTTTTTGTTGCCACAAACAAGACAAGAAAATATCCTGAGGTTTTGTTAAAAATGCCTGGTTTTGTAACAAGAAACAAGGCTGGAACAGTCCTCTGCTGCTTGTCAGTCACTGTGCCTCGCTGTCATACCACCACCATCGCTTACAAGTACTGAACTACGTCACTTTTATACTTACTGTAGTAATGTTTCATAATGTCTCATACATATAAAACAAACATACATTTTTTACTGTATCCATGGTTTGCAGAAACATACAATGCCAACATTTTATCATGGCGACACTGAAAATCCCTCCAGTCTCACTGTTGCCAGATGCCATTAGAATTCCTATATGTTAACTACTGTCACAGCTGGTGTGAGTAGGACAATAAGCACAGAAAACACAAATGCAGACAATGTAACCAAAATGGTCACAGTTTAGGGACTATTTTTAAAAAATACTGGACTCTACTGTAAACAGGCTTACAGAATAATGAGGCAGAAAAATTGAATTGAGTCTTTGCAAGAGTCTGTTTTGAAAGGAGCCGCTCAGCAGTGGGTTGTCCTAAACACAGACAAACTTCACTGCAGAGACTTCATGTCTCCTCAGAAAGTGAAAATCTTCAGGACGTACATACAGTTCACACACAGCACATCAGCACGTTCCACATTAAACGGCAAACATGTTCAGTTCCTTTACTGTTCATATCCTGAAACCTCTCACCAAACGCCTGAAGGAGTTTTCGCTGTCAGCAGCATATTCAGATGTCATAGCAGCTTCTGTTCTTGCAGAGCAGGAACATGCAAAGTGCTTCCTCTTCGCAGTTGCACTTGCCACAGCTTCAATTTGACTTCAAATTTGAAAGCAGAGAGCTGAGAAGCAGCTGGAGCTTAAGGTTCAGGTCTCAGAGAGGTTCTTGGTAATGTCCACCACGAGGGCCACATCACACAGACACTTGTTATCACTGAGTTTCCACGGCAGCTTTTCCTTCATTTCTATGAATTAATCCAGACAAACTGATGCTGGAACAGTTTTACTTTGTCTGGTGTTAGCGGCTCCACAGCAGCAACGAGGCGCTCCTTCATACATTCACCTTCTGACTGAGGTTTCAGCTTCTTAGCTCGCTCACCGCAGGATGTGCCTGCAGAACACTGTGTCTGTCAGAATGTGGTCTGTGAAAGCTGCTTGTTGGGCATTCAGACTCTGCTGAAGAGTGATAACTTTATAAAATCACATTTCTCCTTGCAGCTCATCCAGTTTAACAGTGCGTCCCCACAAACTGACTTGGACACACTGGCTTGTGGTGAACCTCTCTCCATCCTCGCTTGTGAATGACTGAGCCTTTCCAGGATGCTCCTTTCATGCCCAAAACACTATCACCTGTTACCAATGAGCCTGTTTACCTGTGGAATGTTCCAAACAGGTGTTTTTGGAGCATTCCACATCTTTCCCAGTCTGTAGTTGCTCCTGTCCCAATGTGTTTGAAACATGTTGCTGTATCACATTCAGAATAAGCAGATATTTACAAAAGCCAATGAAGCTGATGAGGTCAGACATTAAATATATTGTCTTTGTACTGTTTTTAGTTGACTACATGTCAAAAAGGATTATCAAATGATCACTTTCTGTTTGATTTATGTTTTGCTCAGCATCCCAACTTTTCTGAAATGAAGGTTGTACTACAGGACTGATTAGGGGAAATGGGATGCAGGTGAGTAAGTGGGCAGGGTCCTGTTTTCATGAGTCAGTTGAGGGGTATGTATTAAAAAGCAGCCCATCTGTTACTTTTTAGTATGAGATACAGATATGTCTCTATATGCAGTATGCGGGTGTATGCAGTACATGTATTATTTTTCATAAAAGATGGCTTGTATGTGCTGTATATGAAGAAAACCAGTAAAGAACAGCAGGCTTCTGACAGAGGGAGTAAACTTAAACATTTAAGATGCTGAGATATGAATCAGGCCCTGAGAATGATGTTCTGCATCATTGAAAGCCTACTGGAGGGGAAAAGCTCTCTCAGGATAAACCTTTGTAATTTATCACCCATGTATCACCTGAATTTCTGTAAATATATGATTAGTGTTACGATTGATATTTTGGTTTTATATATATGTACATTTTATGTGCATATGTCTTATTGGACAATGTCTCCTTATATTTGTGATGTTTTACATGTATTACACTATTGACACTAATTATATGAAATACAAGCCTAAACATTGCCCTTACTTTCTTTTTTAGTCTGTGTCCAAGCCTTTCTATGTCAAGGAACACTGAGAGTGAGCAGTGAGAAGTTTATACCTTTATATTTAAAGGACTTCAACAACAACAACAACAACAACAACAACAACAACAACAACAACAACAACAGATGTTTGGTTGACAGACAAGCTTGGAGAAATGTCACATCTTGTTGTATGAGGCCACTGAGAGCTGTGCTCATGCTTTATATGTGTGTGGTTGGAAGGAAACAGAGGACGGGGGTCCCACTGTGGCCCTGATGTCCACATTTTATGAGTTTTTAGAAGTAAGTTGGCGTGCTTCCATATCCTAAAACGCTGTTCCCTCCTGACTTGCTTTTTCATCTCAGAAAAGTAACAAATGGTCATTTTGGGGTCCACCACAGTGGACATAAACAGCTGAGGACCGCACTGTATTGTGGTGAATGTATGGGAATAATTATAAGATACATTATATTCCCTGTAATATGAATCATTTAAGGAAGATTTATCAAATTGGCAGATTTTCCAAGCATTCCCAAAAAACACTAATGAGGGCAAATCCTGGTTGGGAAATATGAATGGTATTATTTTTGTTCTTCTCTCTGGCAACATCAACATTAAAACCAAACATTTGATTTTTATTCTGTAGCAGAACTGACTGTCTCAACCAAGACTTCCACAGTCGGCTGGCAGTAGATCAGATTTCTGCAGAAAACCCAGAACAGAACAGTGTGCCACTCTGTTCCCGGTTCAGGTTGCAAAGGGGGCTTTATGGGTTTGTAAAGTCAAATAAAAAGCAAAGGCAGTAATGAGGTGAAACACACACAAAAACCAATATGTGAGAAGAAAAACCTCATGAAACAGAAAGCAGTGAGGAATGTTTTCACGGTAAAGATGCTGCCAGTAATGTTTTAATGATAAATGTCACAGTGCCTGTCACACAGAAGAATGTCTGAATGTGAAAGTGTGAAACACAAATAGGAAATAGAAGTTTTGTGATTGATTCTGGTGACAGGTCAGGTTCTCTGCTGGAACCTGTGCCAGCATGCACTGGGTAAGAGGTGCGATACTCCCTGGACTGATGGTGGTCGCAGGGTTGAGCTTGGCTAGAAATCTTTCTCGACTAAAACAAAGCAGAAAGAAGGCATTGTTCTTCTGGTGCTGTTTGGATGATTGATCACCTTTATAACACTCGTGTTGTGCAGTCAGAGCCAAATTAACCTGCAAAGTTGGCACCAAGGTGTATGCCAATCCCTGGCTGCCAAAACAAACCAGTTTTTCTATGCTTGTATAGGTATTTCACTCACAATCGACAAGTTAAAAAAGGATCAACATCAATGCAGCAGAAGCAGAAATCTATTTTTCACTCCAGGCATTCTGCTGCCCTGTCAAAATCTGGCTCCTTCATCATGTAATGTCTCCAATAATGTGGAAAAAAGAATTAAAAGCCAGCACATTTCTGTAATTTATTCATCTGGCATACATTGTGCAGTGCAAATCCTATAATCAAACATTTATTTACCGTATCAGGTAATGGACCCCCTGATCTCTGTTACATACAAATGAGCAATTATTCAAATTAGAGCAACGTTTTTGGCTCACAGACACCTTTATCTCATGGCCCTGAGGCCCCTGACAGTTTGAGGTCCTGGGGCGGAGGCGCCCCTTGTTTGCTTGGTAAACCGTCTACTGTGAAGAGGTGATCTTGATATAATAGGGGACCAGTTTCGAGAAAAGCAGCTCATTGCAGAAAGAGTGAACGACAGACTGAACACAGCTTCCAACACATTTGTTCTTCTCAGCAAATCAAAAAGGGATAAGACGCCTTTTCTTCTTTTCTGCAGAGATTAATAGGTCTTCTGGGTAAAACTAACGCCACTCAAAGCACTCTTGCTAGCATGAGACAGAACCAGTATTTTGAGGATTTTTTTCACAACCATAATTTATATCAAAAGCACTCTTCAAACTGCAAACTTGATATGGCACTTATCCATTAGATTGTTTTTGGGGCATCTTCCTGGTATTTTATCATGAGACTTTCCCTTCTTCAACACGCAGATTTCATCTCTTTAGGAAAAGCCCTCTGACATAATGGGTTGCAGTTTAAGTGAATATCATATCATAATTTAAAAACCCACACTGAAGAATGTGGGACATGTTACATAACAAAACTTTACTGATCATTGTTAGGCTTGTTTTTCTTATCTTGTTTTCCCTCCACAAAGGTCAGAGGTTCGAAAAATATAGACAAGGCAGTGAAGAGTGGTGGAAATGTCTCGTCTTGCTCGTGCACTTTCCTGCAGGCTGCATGTTTGCAAATCCAACGGCTGAACTTCGGTTCATACAGCTGAAGGATGGCTCGCCTCCTCAATGCATCACTCTGCTGCTCCTGTGAGAATATAACCTCATCTAGTCAGGGTTCACCTCCGCTGTGAGAAATAGTGCAGCTCTGGTGGATTCAGGAGAGCTTTCCTGCTGTATAACTCTTAGAGACAACACAAAAATACCGCCCTTGAAAGCAAACCAAGTTGAAATGAAGCCCTGGAGTTTGTTCAGCTCTCGCTTCTTAACTTTTTGGTCTCTAAATCATAACAGCCATCAGGAACCTTGTGTCTTGTAGCTCTTGTCTCCAGTGTGAGTGGGTTTGTAAAATCTGAAATGTGCATTAACTCTTGACACCAACACAACACAAGCAAGCATGGTGTAAAATATGTACACATTTCATTTATTAGCATACACGTTTTTGATTAATAAAACATTGGATTTAAACTGAAAAAAAAAAAAAAAACATAGAAAAGTTCAATTAACCGAAGCTAAATGAAAAATTAGTAATGAAACGTTATTTACATAATTAGAAATCATGATACTTGGTCTTTTAGCTATGGCATTCAAAAATCTAAACTTGTACATGAAGTACTTTCATAAACATTATCGGCCATATGTAGACTACAGTACTACAGTGTACTGTTGTTACGGTTTCAACAGCATTATGTTCTGGTTCTGGAGGCTTGTTAGCAATAAGTGAACAAAGCCAAGATCTGACTCACATGATTTCAGAGCAAAGGCCCGGTCACACCAGAAAGCGGTACAGCTAAATATTTGTGTCTAGAAGCTTGTTGACGTAGTGACTACTTGCGGGGCTAGTTGCTGAACCACTGTAGCTGGCGAGATAACCGCTAACTCTGGCGCTAGCCCAGCTGGCTGGAGATTGTCTCTATTTTCCCTCAAAGTGTTGTTTACTCACATTTGCACCATCGACTCTTACCTTCCCACTGCCTGCAAACCCGTCCTGTTTTGTGGAGCAGTCAATACTCCGACAGAGGAGGTTAATAAGCTATGCTATTATAGTTTCCACTGGAATGCACTGTCATTGCTGCAAAGTTTTGCTGTTTTAGATTCTGTTGTGACCGGGACCTTTAGACTTGAACAAAGGCAACATTCAAAGCCATGACAGGCACTGTCAACTAACAAGAGCACTTTTAATACTTCAGTCAAAGACAATCTCACAATATATGAATATATACTCGTTAGACATGAGTCACAAACCAAAAGTAGTCACCATCACTATGCATAGCACAGTTTATCAAAGGAAAAAAAAGCATGACTGGAGTAGCATCAACAATATTACATGCTGAATACAGAGCGAGCACAATTTTTCAATCTCTTAAACTAAAGATGTATATTAAGGTTAGAATGTGACAGTTTGACTGGAATGTTTGGATCCTGAAGTTCAGTTGTCAGTCAGCTATAAGGTCAAGTGCTACAAAGGACACATGCAGGAAAGACCATGAACTACTGAGCACCCGTTCAACAGTACATGAGTAAGACTAAAGCAAACAAACAGCGAGGTGTGGCACATGCAGCAAATGACACGAATAACGAGGGTTCTCTGTTTCTTGATAAAATCATATCCACAGTTCAGCAAAGACAAGCACTTAAAGCATAGGTGTGAGTGAGTTCCATAGTCCTTCATAAAAATAAGTTACCCTGTGTTAGCTCCATCATTCAAAAAGGAGTGTCAAAAAATAAAGAAACATACAAAAGTTCATCAATCCAAAAGGCTGCTGTTAGTCCAACACAACATCACGGCTCGAAGAAGGTCAATAAACTGTGTTAGTAAGTTAGTCTATCAGTTTTTCCATGACATCCTTTTCTTTACTCCAACCAAAAACAAGCAACAGCCTTTAATCCTCAAATGATGAATGGGAAAAGGGAGGTCTCAAACAATGATAAAACAATAGTTCAATCAGGGTCAGGTTGGAAATCTCATAACAGATACTCCACATGGGACATGCACATGATCGTTAGTGGAAAGGGATAGATTGTAGAGACGCAGTATTAAGGGTACAGGTCTGCAGGGTCCTCGGGGAGGTGGGCACTGGTGCTGGGATACAGCACACCCTGAAGCTCCGCTCAGTCAATCAGCTGCTACAGAAAGAGAAAGCTTGGTTAATGACATCACGGAGCATTCAGTGCATTCTTTTCACAACAGGACATGACATTCAGATTTGTCGTAACAAAGAAAAGCTCATGTGTAACTCATGATAATGAGGACCAGTAAAGCATGGCAGTAGTCACAATGCACAGTTACAGTGCCAGAGGAGAGGTTCACTGAATGCAGTCATTCATTGGATTAAGTACAAAATTAGGCAGAGAGACTTAAAATTACCAACATTCAACTCATCCTCTAACAGTGCTTCATATCTTACTCACTCAACTGTAAGCTCTTTCACACCAGCAGGAACTTCACCAGACACATCAACTGCTGTCAACACTTGAACTGACACCTGAACTCCTTTCAGAGCTTCAGCTGATACTTTCACTCTGTAATTGCCTCATTATATGAAGAAATGTAGCATTTCCTGCATTGCTGTCGAGCTCATCTCTCCCCTGATTTGGATGTATGTACAACTAAATTAAGAAGACAGAAGACTTTCAGTGCTTTCATGACATAACTAACATTCAAAATCCTTAGACGCTTCAGCTGCAACTCACATAAACTGCAATAATAACAACATCTCACATGCAAAGAATTAACATTTGAAACATTTTGAGTTTTGTACATTTTTTCAAAAGTTTCCAACGTTTGAGCAAAAGCAAGCACACCTTCACTGTTTGTTCACTCACTATAAGCAGAGGTGGTGTGGCTTGCACGGCATATAAAGTACAGTATTGGTATCAAAAGCAAGTATAGTTCTGTCAGGTATCTTTAAAGAATGTGAATGCTGATCAAAGTGCTGTACAAATGTTCTCAGGATGTACAACATGTACAACATGTACAAAAACAGGCAATACAAAAGTGACACATTTCAATGAAAAATATCTCTTGGCTTGGCCTGTGAAAAATATTCTTGGCAGCTGAGAAAAAACTAATTTCAAACAATGAAAAGAACAACAAACCAGTGATGAATACCGTTTATGTATTTGCCTTGTCCAACATTCCCCACTGACACTAAATATTCTCATGTGTGCAGCTTAGTTTACAGGTTTGTTGGCGTGCTGTGGCCAGACAGCGAGTTTGTGCGCAGACACCTTATCAGGAGAAGGATGCCTTCTGTATGAGATGCCAGGACACTGACTTAGTGCCATCTGCCTTTGAATCAATGCTCAGGAGCCGTTCAGGCCAAGTCTGGTTTCTCTACAATGCAGTCATCCCACTAGAGGCTAATCCGTCATGCTGTGAGACCTTCACCTGGGAGACTCGCAGCCAAACAAAAACCCCTGCTTTAAGCCTGCTAGGCCTTCAGCCATAATGGGGAAGGGGAGAGGATGTGAGAGAACAGTTTGATAGACTCGTGATGAGGGTCGAGACCGGCATGTTTTGGTTCTGGAGCAGCCAGAGGCCGATAATAAGTCAATGTTTCTTTTTTCTGTTCCCAAGCAATTAAAAAAATAATAACAAGTTGGAGAAAAACATACAATGCTGTAATTTCAAAGTATTAACCCCAGACTCATTTCTATCTGAATCCAAATCCAAATCCTGGGACACTTTGAGCACAAAAATATGAAAACAAACAAAACCATTAATGCAGTTTGAACACTTGGGAGCCAAGTACCTATTTACACATCCAGCAGACATGGCCACAAATGAGCACTCATCTGAAGTCGTGTTTCTGGCCACCTGATGAGGTCCTCTTTCGCAGCTAAACCCTCTACATTCACCAACTGGCTGCTAACCGCCATTTACGTGCAAGGCAGGAAGTGAACGCTGGGTTTTTAGTGCTTTTTAGCTGAAAGTAAAGTTGCAGGCAGGAGCTAATGCTGGCACCTCTGCAGCTAGTGGCACATGCACAGGCAGGTTGAGGGCTCCTGTCCCACCCAGTCAGCCCCCAGAACCAGGTCAAGTTGAAGCTGTGAGGTCCTCTCAGGGAGATGGCAGTGATGCGGCAGATGCTAGTATAAGTGACCTGCTGGCTGGTTGGACAAAGAAGCAGGTGGGTGAATGGAAAGATCACAAGGCTTGGCTTTAGGTCAAGACTGGAAAATGAGGGTGTTAAGTGTCTTGGAAAGTAAAGAGCTTGCTCTCCTCTTCTTGGATACCAGGATGGCAATGAGAAGAAGCTTAGTCAACGCCTCTGCGGTCCATTCTTTTTAAAGGTGAGATATTTTTCGATCTCTAGCCTCCGTTTGCTGTGACTGAATGGAGAGAGACCTGCTGCGAATAAGGTGAAAAGCTGTACAGCGACACACAAGTGTGCATGTGTCGGGTTAGAGAGAGGCGAGTGTGCTGTATGGACAGTTGCTGAGTGGTTGTGCAGCTGTGTGAGTGGCCTTATTGTTAAAGATATCGGCCGAGGTGATGAGTGTGCAAAGCATGTACAGCCTAGTTGATTGCCTTGGCTTGCATCCATGAAATGTTGTATCCTGGGGGCTACTGACTCTGTCTGTGTAAGACTTCAGCATAGCACATGGTAGGGGGGACCCCTGGGTGTGAAATACACAGGGTATTTGGCATGCTGCTGCCACCTTTGAAGATGGGGAACCAGCACAAGAGGAAGCTCTGTCACAATCAAACTGTGAGAGAGCTTAATGGTGACTTCAGGGCTAGTATGAGTTTTAATAAAAGGTTGATGTTGAGCTGATGCACTGATGAATCAGTCTAAGCCTGGAGGAGACAGAGGAGAGAGCCTGACAGGATAGAGGCTTAAACACTGGGAGCGATGGATATACTGTATATGTGCTCAGGCTGCATGCTAGCTGTGGTTTACCCTGTCTGACCATGGCAAAACTCCAATGCACTCTTCTCTCAACAGCTACTTATAAAAGTCCTGGGTTTACATTCCTCAATAGGACATGTATGCGTATCAAGGCGCTCCGCAAGAATTTCAAACGAGAAGATTAATCCCTGTATGGGTCTATACGGTAGTAGGGCAATGGTTTATCCATCCACAGGGGTCTGTGGTCTGACAAATGTTGCCAAACACAACATTCCACAAAGGTAAAATATTAATGGGGTATGTCTTGTCTGCCCCTGATGGTAGTGTCTACGCTACAGTGCAACTGGGCTCTGTCCAGCGTCTACACAAAGTACTTTTCAGTATGATTTGGGCCCGGCACATCCTAGGATGACACCATGAAAATGAGCTTCCTTGTCTTATTCTGTCCACAGGCGGAAAAGAAGGGATTTACTGTAACAGCGATTGAAACAATTTATGGGATGAGATGTGCTCCTGAGGCAAAAACCATGAGGCGTCAGCCAGGGCGAACTATCTGCACATATATAAAAGCCATCTGTAGCTGACGATCTCTCCGTGCTGTCTCACAATGTTGAAGCATTCGAACAAAGCAATGTGCGTTGTGGGTAGGCCAACATAGCTGCCATGGAATGATAACGACTGAGGAATGCTCTTCATGACATCAAATTATGGAAATGATAGAAGTATAAATACATTCTTTGTTGAAAATAATTCCCTGAAAATGTCTCCTTTGAAATACAGGAGGGGACCTCATATTTGAATCATTTTTGGTGACATTCCATGAAAGGCTTTCGCACTTGCAACCTTCCTTACATTCACAGTCGTCGGCAAAGACAGAAGAAAACATCAAGCGTTGAGACAAAGCAGAAGTATGAGCCAGTACAGCACCGCTGCAGACAGCAGTGGTTCACATCAAAGAGTGGCTGTTCTGAGCAATGGACAAAATGGGGACAGAGTGAAAATAAACCGGTTTAATTTCGTCAATGAAAACTATGGCAAAATATTTTGTTGGTAGCCTTTTGCGCACTTTGAAAACAAGATCAAAACTAAAGAAAAACGCAACCTTTGAAATCGAGAGCAATGACAACATGTGTCCCATTTTTCAGCAATAAATACAAATAAAAATAATGTGAAATACATACAAATGAGTAAGTCCCACTCAACGACCTGCAGGCATTTGTTGAATCACACATTGCAGCCTCGCCCCTACATAGTAAAACCAGATCCTCCATCGCCCAAAACTGTCTCTAGTTCAGAAGTTGATTTAGCTGTTTGACCTGCTGCACTGCCGTTAATAAGAAGCACCTTGCATTCTGTCTCTGTCAGGAATGTTATCTGATGTTACTGGCTCTCAGAAGAACCAGATTTATGGGCTAAATTGATCTACAATCCACTGAGAGTTAGACGAGAAGCAGCAATAAAACAGCTGGGGCAAACTGTGAAAACATGCAGGCAGCATGCTGACATTCAGGAAAAGGTGAGCCAACACTATCAACTGCTGTCAATGTGGATGTAACATTAACACTACTTTCAGCTTCCTGTCCTCTTGCTATTGCTCTTATCAAACATTCAGTGGATATGAACATCTGACTGGGAGGAATAAGTCCCATCAACTGCATAATTTATGGGAACAATGAGAACATAAAAAGAGAGAAATATCTGCTACAGTTTGGTTATGTTGATTTTAAATGCATCAGTACAAAAGAGAGCAGTTCAGTAAATAAAACATAAGCTTTTGATACACAAATACCACACGTATCTCAATGTAGGACGAGCAGCTCTCTCAAACTGAAGCCATAAACTCCAACTATGCCGATTCCTGAATTCCTGAATGAAGCCTGGCGGAAAGCGAAGCAAACAAGGAAATGGGCTATTTTAACTAAAATGTGATAATTGTTTGATTACAGCTACTAAAGGACGTGTAACTGCAGTGAGCCTGCTGTTGTGCTGAAAGGACACTGAATCACTTCAGCTGCTGGGTTTGGCTAGTTCATGCACTCTGGACAACAGTGCTCCAAGAGTGCTTCACCTGCAGGGTGTAAAGGACAACCCCAAGTCCAGAAAGATGTGAGGATGTATAAAATGTAAATAAAAACTGGCTTTACAAAGTGTTCCTGAAACTTGTAATATCATCCTTTATCCAATCATGTGTTCACAAAGTGGTGAACCTCTCTCCATCCTCGCTTGTGAACGACTGAGCCTTTCCAGGATGCTCCTTTCATACCCAATCATGATACTGTCAGCTGTTACCAATCAACCTGTTTACCTGTGGAATGTTCCAAACGGGTGTTTTTGGAGCATTCCACATCTTTCCCAGTCTTTCCCTTGTTGCTCCTGTCCCAACATGTGTGCTGCTGCATCAAATTCAGAATAAAATATAGTTACAAAAACCAATAAAGTTGACGAGGTAAAACATTAAATATACTGTCTTTGTACTGTTTTCAATAGAGTACATGTCAAAAAGGATTTGTCAAAAATGATCCCATTCTGTTTTATTTATATTTTACACGGCAACCCAACTTTTCTGGATTCGGGCATGTAACTGACACAACACAGAGCACTGAGCAACATGAAGTCATAAAGCCCTTTAAATGCTTTGTGAAACAGCCCTCCTGACTGTAAAGCACTTAACTAATATTACTCACAGATGAACTTTGATGTGGGATTTTTCTTTGAATGCAGAGGAGGCATGCTGCATGAAAGCAACGGCACACATAAAGAGCGAACCCTCCTTTATTACTGCTTTTTGACTCAAGCCCTTTTCCATACTTCCCAAAAATGAGAGATAAATGTCTGTTTCATTATTGGAAAAGTGTTTTTGTACGCTTTCAATATGCTGTTTGTGTTCAGGGTCTCCCACTCATTTTCCAGGACTTTTCCAGGACATTTCCAGTGATGATCTAGCTGGGATCGCACCATATACTGATGTGTTCCTCTCTGCGGAAGTCTGATTTAAAAGAGCATACAGCCATAACATTGGACGTGTCCATGTGTTAAATAGAATGAAACCTAAATATTTTACAAACCTAAATATAAGATTTAAAGTCCAGCTCTCTCAACAACACCACACATTTGAAACCACTGCTGAGTTCAATCACAAACCTTAAACTACAGCAGTGAAAACAAGCTGGAAACCACGTCAGCTTCAGCAACTGAACCCAACACACTAACCAGCTTAACTTTAGTCAAACATTTAAAAAAAGTTGGGGAGAAGGGGGTGTGTTCACAGCATTTCCACAACATAACCAAGAGCTGACTATTCAACGTACTCTCGTCCATAAACTACCATTTGAAAGCTATAATGACCCTGACCATAACTTGGCCCTTTCAGATGGCAGTTTATCCATTTTTGGGATCTCTGATAGTCTTGCAGTTCATTCTCAGCTAAAGGAAAATATTAAATGTTTAACTAATTTTCCAGGACAACACAAGATTTTCCTGGACATTTGACTTTTCTCTCCTTTTCCATGTGTTTTCCATGACTGGAAAATTGGTCGACTGGTTTCCAGGTCTTCAAGGATGTGTGGGAACTCTGATTGCGCACATTAAGTCTGTGCAATCAGGGTAAAAAAAACTGTCCAAAAAAGTCCTCATTATACTTGGAATATTAATCATGATACTCACCATTCCAGCTTTTATCTTGTCAGGCTTCTGTCTTCAAAGATGGTGACCTCAATCTTAATCGGATTCAGTCAAGGAAAAGCATGTGAAGCAAGGCTGGGTTCATTTTACATTCAATTTAAACCAAGTGAACTTTCAATTGTCCACGTAAGGAAATACAAACTATAACGATAGTGCAGCTATTGTGCATATTTTTCCATCTTTGGACATGTTTGTGGAACGGCGTCAGCTTCTTCGAGCCTCTGGTGGATGTTGGTTGCAGCTGACTGACATATGAGGGCTGGCATTGCATGTCACAGCCCTGTGAAGCAGAGGGATGTTGACACAAGACGTTTTTGTTCCTTTATAAACAAGCCCAATAGCAAGCTAACATGCATTATGCACAGCGAGCAAGCACTACCCGGTGATTCCAATTGAGAAGTGAACATGCACTCACAGAGCAACAGGGACGCTTAAATCACAGGTGAGACTAAATGACGTGGGCCGCCAGCTAGTTGGCAGCTTCCTCAGCTGTTGGAATTAAAGTAATATTACACACTATTACAAATGTCTGCCCAAACACATACTGCACCAATCAAATGAAACTGCCAACAGTGCCCACTAGAACCAAATGTCTACACCACCTGGAGAACAATGATGTAGAAAGCTCTATGCTGCTGCGTAAAAAATGAATAAACTTAAATTTCTTCTTTTTGACATAAAGACTTGGACCAAATACACCATCAAAACACACTGATGCTGTAAATGTTGCATAAATACTGAGCATCTTAGCTGAACTTAAACTGCTGTGGTAACCTTAAAAGGCCAAAAGCTGTCTGGCTTTTGGCCTTAAAAATAAATAAATACATCTATTTCCTATTCTGGTTTTCTTTAAAAAGAAAATCATGCTCTGCCATCACCATCATTAGTAAAACAGCAGATTCTGTTGAATGTGAGGAGGGACTAGAAAAAACCCCTCGGACTTGGAGAGAAACGTAAATACTCAGGTGGTACTATTAAATAGTCACATCATTAGACAGTTACAAATACGATCATCATGTTTCCTCGGTTCGAACATTAAAACAAGTTCAGGTGAGACATTTCTGTCAATCTCGCGGCGCTCCTGTGCCAAAGTCAGCACAGCAGCCCGACGGTGTCAGGGAAATAATCCAGATCACTGTCAACCCTGTAAAATCATAGAGCAAGAGGGGGAACAAAGCTCAGCTGTGAACAATTTCAGTCATATTTTGTTATCCTTAATCTCCCATTGCCGCCTAGTTACAGTTAATGTGGAAGTTGAGTCACCACACACACACACATACACACACACACAAACTCACACGCTGGTACAGCCAGGATGTTGGTGCACCCGCTGATTTTATGCAGATGCTATGGATTACATACTAACTTTTATCTGGTGTTTTTACAGGGTATCCCTTCATAGCGCTGGATTTCCTGTAAGCTGCCCAGACTGCTGCTTTCCATTTTCATCCAGCAGCTACAGGGAGAGACGCGGTGGGGGCTGTAAATCACGACATCTATTAGGTCATTGTGAAAGCTCCTTGTTCTGCTTAAAGCTGTGGTGAGATTAGATTTGCGTGTTCTGATCTCAGAGTATGTTTAACAAGTTAAAGTTACTCAAAATATTCAACATATCATTCCTCTTTCCCGCACATGCTCATTCGAGCGTAACAAGATTGTTTTTATTGTAAAAACATTGACTGTGTTTCTAATTTGTTTGGAAGGTTGGTAATCTGAGTTTGAGTTTACTCTTACTATTGTTTTCATTGTGCTTCCCATGAAATACAGAGTCAGATAAATGCCTGAAATTAATCTATTTAGGGGATCATTGTTCGCAGTTTATTTACAGCTAAACACGGTTCAACAGTTAAGGCTGAGTGAAGAGAACAAACAGTATTTTCTGGCTGCAGCAGACACTGAGGAGAAGGATACGACTCGCAGGCCTCTCTCGATGGGATCGGTGAGCAGGAGGCCTCGTGGTGCGTAGATCTTGTCATTCTGCTCCTGAATGTACTTCGCAATCTTCTTCAAAACCTAAAAAGGGACAGCAAACACAACCTCAGCTGACCACTGGTGTCACTGTACCAGATCAGGGAGATCACGGTTTTTAACCTACTATTGGTATTTACACAAGACTCAAGTGAAGGTTTCATTTTCTGCTGACTGATTTACCGATGAATCAACTTTTCTGCTCTGGAGAGATGCTACATACTGTTCTGTTTGTATTCTTCTACTGCGAGCTTTGTTGAGCTTGTTTCCAAGACAATAAGCAACATACTAAACAAACCATTCCTTCCATGGTAATTTTCAGCCTAATGGATAGAAAGTTGCTGCTGCTATAGGGTGGGCACAGTTTAGTGGACCAATGAAAGGACAGATTTTCATGGATCTACTGGTCCAATGACGCGTCTTGCAAGGATGTATGGCAATGGGTTTATAAGTTATGGAAGGGGCTTGGCTAAAGTGTGGGGGGTGGGGTGTGTTGTTTGGTCATGTTATGTGAATCCCTTTAGAAGTTATGTGCTTTTTTGTAATCGTCCAAAGGTGGGTACTAACCAACAGAGTGACCACTGCTGCTGGGTGCAGACAAAAAACAAACAAACGTGAAACTGACTGATCGGTGCACTGTATGTGTCCTTACATTACAAATCTGGGACATCTTCTATAAATAAATCTCTCGATGGCTACTTGGCCATCAAGTGGTCTGCTCAAACCACACACATAAAATTCATGAAGATGTTCCAGTTTATACTTTGAGAAAGTGGTGCTATGACAGATGTTTCCACCTGGGATGTATACATGTTTAGATTATGATACTGAACAAGTAGACTTGGACTAACATACTGTGAATACTTGACCTTTGAGTTGTGTTCTTGTGAAGCTACTGCATTCCAGGTGAGGTATGACAATAGTTTACAGCACAATGTTGGCTCAATCGGGGTCATAAAGTTTTCACACAAAGGAAGTATCTCAGCATCCATCACATGGATAGCCAAAGTTGGTCACAGAGCTGTTAGCAGAGATATAGACTCTTAGTCTTGTTAAAGTTTGGCTTCTTCTGTTAAATGAAAATTTGGTCTTTGAGGAAAAACATGTTTATAATTCTTCAAAGTAAGACATTGCTGAAAGTATTTTGGTATTGGTACAAAAAGTCAGGTAGTGTCTAGCCATACTGATTAATCGTTTGTTCTGTAAAGCATCAGAAAATGGTGAAAATGCCAATTTCCTCAAGGCCTCAGTGACGTTGTCTAATGTCTTGTTTGTCGGAGCAACAGAGCAAAACCCAAAGATATTCAATTTACAATGATAGAAAACAGATAAAAAACAGCAAATCCTCACATTTAAGAAGGAAAATCCAGACAATGTTTGGTATTTTTGCTAGTTAACTGATTTAAAGGACCAATAATTAACAACATTGTTAAGGATTCATTTTCTGTTCATCAATCAATCAAGTAATCATTTCAGCTGCAGGTCCAGTGAAGTGTCAGTGCTCTTGTTTTTCTGAGTAGGTACAGTTGCTACCTGGAATCAAAGTAGCAAATCTTTGGCTGAGTAAGCAGTGAGATGATCCCTCTTGCCAATCCAAAGCATTCTTGAGCTGAAGTTGAATAACAGGCTCCATTTTTACTTTGGTAGCAGTCTGTTTAAATTGCATGCCTTTATGAGTGCTCATTAAACCCAAACTAAACCAAATGTTTTTTTATCCCAGTTCACTCCTGTCCACTAAAAGACAAATTCATAGAGCAGGAAAAAAAAACACTGACAGACAGATCCATTTGTAGTCGACGTGAACTGAGCCAAGAGGGATTTTAGACAAACACAAATCAGTTATCTACTAGCTGTCATAGAAGTCATGAAGTGATTCATTTAGAGCCAAGCTGAAAGCTTCCACACAGCAGCAACATAACGTCTTACAGTACTAATCCACTTCAATCATCTCCAGTGCCACCCACACACTGTGTCACTGATGGAACCATATTCACAAACATCAGGAGAAGCTCAGACAGCTCCATCCTTAGCCTAAACATTTCCAGCATGGAGTCCCATCTCAGGAGTGATTTAGGGAAATTCTCAGAGCAAGAGACAGAAACTTGTGAGGAGGTGTGGTTGACCCTGTTGCTAGGGATGACACATTCTTTTAAAAGGTGTGACTGGATGATTAAGAAAAAAAAGAATAAAAAAGCTCTCTCAGTCATAACGGACAGTGAAATATAGAGGCCTCATCATAGAATCTCTCTTGATTACGTTGTAAACTATACTTTAAAAGTAGCGTACAAAATGTTTGAAAACACACGCTTCTACTTGTGCAGAAACCTGTTCACATGATGATAGTTGTTTCATTTATTTACCATGCTGGTCATTTTAGTACTTTGTCTATTTGACAGGCCTGTTGATGGTGGAAAAACTGGCTCAGCTTTCATCAGTCTGTGATTTCAGGGTTGAGTGGGAGATGCGAGGACATCTCTAATGAGAGAGCACAAACATTATCCCTGCATGATCTGATCTGCAGCGTTTCATTAACTCACTGTCATTCAGCTTTTGGAGAATATTTCTTCTACCTCTTTGTCTTTCTAACACTTTCTCCTCTGCTTCAGAAACTCTTATAAGTGAACCATATGATAGAAACCTGCACGAGTTTTCTGTTTGGTACCTACAATAATTTTCTACAAACCTTTTTTTTTTGATTGAACAAAAGAGGCTAAATGTTTCAAATATTAAATCTTGTCAACACATAAATATGCAACGCAACGCAACATATCCACGACCAGAATGGCTGAATGGATGGATTTGAAGATAAAAACTGAAAAACAGTTATGTTTATACTGTATATACTTTCATTGCTGAAAAAAGAGCAGATGAGATTACCGAGACTTTTCTAAGCCGTGACCTCTCTTCCCACGCGCCTGCGTTATCGTCCCAGCAGCAGCACAGCGCCAACACAGCTGGACCCTGAGGCTAACAGCACCCTTGGGTGTCAGGCGGGTGGACTCGTGAGCAGGTGACAAAAAACTAAATGACAGCAACAGCAGGGCTTTGCAGAAGAGCACAGGCGGATATCTGGACTAAGTCTTGCTGTGGAAAGAATGAGCGTGCGGCAGCGTTGGGAGTAAAGCCATGTTGTTTGTTAGGACTCACAGTCTAACCAAATCTATTTTAGATCTTTTCAGATGTTTCAGTAAGGCTAAATAAAGTTTTTTAAAACAAACCCATTTTTTTCAGCAATTACCTTCTTTTTGGTTTTTCATTGTCTTTTGGGCTTGTCCAAGTAATGTTTCAAATGCAGCACATGGGGGAAAAATGTGCACATGTTCCAGCTATGCCCTCTGCAATGTGTGACAGTCCTAGTTGAGCCCTTGTGACTTTTCACCAACAATGAGTATCAGTCAACTTATTACCAACAGATGCCCCGAGTGGATGCCTGCAGTTAGAGGCGTCGTCAGACATGCCTCACTGAAAACCTCACAGTGCCCTTTCCCAACATTTACGGTGCGGTCGAATGGCCTTTTTGCTTCGGAAGGATCCTAACTGAGTGAAATGACCCATCTAAGCAGCAGCCATGGTATGAGCTGTTAGAATCCTCCAAATACTAAATAAATGCTTCCTTTCGTACCTCCTTTGGCAGAGGATACTTTTAACAGTCCATCTTCAGAACACTGTAGTTTAGTTTCACCACAGCAGACCCACATCAGTAACATCCACCGTTACGCTGTGATACTTATGTATCACAGCGTAGGTGCACTCGGATTCTCTTGGTACCGTGGATGTTTTTTCCTAAGTCCTTATGAATTCTCCTTCACATCTTTCCCTGACCACAGGTGTTTTCCATCAAGGTCAAGGAAAAGTGGTTAGGAAAGGACACAGGATGTAATTTTTGGCTATTCAAGCAGACGCTAAATCTCAGAAGCATATCAATCAAAAATGAACGTACACTGTACATGCATCCACAAGCAAACAGATGGTAATGTATATTAAGATCAGCATGTGGAAAAATCTAAAGCAATTTCTAACCAATATGGACGACAATAAAACAACTCAATAATGAGCAGACATGTCTGTGGTACACTCCTGTGAAAACATCCAGCATGAATCACTGTAGTATAAGATGAGTGTAAATGTTCTACAAGCTGTTACAGGAAAGGAGACGTCCTCATTTCACTTAACTGGAGACACGGCGTTTCATGTGAAAATCCACGAAGCTTCGCAATGACATAATAGCCTTTCAAGATTACCGCCTCTAAGTGGTTGGATCACTTTTTCTACACTGACACTCTGAAGTTGGGAAACAGAATGATTAGTTTCTCTACAATGAGGAGCAACAGCAGAGGTGAGATCAACACGTCTGAGGGCTGATTTATGTCAGAGAATCCTGTTCGTACATGGCGATATGGAGTAAAGTAACACACACCAAGGGCCGCTGATCAGTGGAATCAAACCTGAGTGTAGAAAAGATGTGTCGCACTCTCTGGCTGCTCTGTTGTTGCCCATATTGGTTGGAAACTGTATAATATATATATATGTGTGTGTGTGTGTGTGTGTGTGTGTGTGTGTGTGTGTGTGTGTGTGTGTGTGTGTGTGTGTGTGTGTGTGTGTGTGTGTGTTCTGCAACTGTCAGAATGAATTTGGGAGTTGGGTTTGTATAGTGTTTGTTTGTGGTTGCTACACTTCTTGGATTTACTGTTGGGAAAGGGCCCTGTGAGGTTTTCAGTCAGGCAGGTCTGAGGACGCCTCAAACTACACTTTTAAGTGGTGATGAGATCATTGATACTCACTGAAAAGTTAAAAAGGACTCATGCATGAAATTGAGGGATTTTGACACCAACAATTGAATCAAAGGGACATCCTGACTCATTTGGATGCTTGAAAGTGGGAGTGAGCAATACGACCCTGAACTAATATCACAATATCTCAGGGTATTTCTGCAACAATGGTGTTCTTGTTGATCTGACAAAATACTGAAAAATATTTCGGGTTCAGACCTCACAATAGCTGTTTAGTTCTCCTTGTGGGACTTTTGGGATGTGCTAGAGGTGGTGAAATAAGTTTGCTGTATTGCCCGCTTTTGTTCTTCCAGTCTTGTTGCAGAGTTGTTGTGGTTTGTTGTACATCTGATTTTTGTATTCAACCACGTCCACACTACTGAGGTCGATCCTCTTTTTACCACTAAATCCTCCATTGTGGAGCTTGTGATGATGCTACATTCATATTCTATATCTACATTACACTACATGTAATGTAGTACACTACTACACCACATTGTTGGCCTTGATGACTATAATTTAACTGATATGTCAATGTTTTTGTCAATGTAAATGGAGTAATATGACAACTTCTTTCCCCAACAAAAATAAATCAAAGAAAGAAGGATGAAGATGACTAAACATGAGTAAAACTGACTAATGGCTGAAGAAAGCAACTCTACCTGATACAACCTCGTTTTGTATGTTACCACAACAGCACTGCAGTTCAACACCCAGCCCCATTCCTTATCACTGTATTCGTCTATGCAGGCGAAATGTCTCTCACCTTCTCATAGTGAGTCTCCATACACAGGAAGATGGTGTACGCCGTGAGGCAGGCCAGACAGCCTTCAATATATGACTGGCTTCCCAGCTTCTCAGCCTCAGCGTACAGGTTGTTCAGTGTCCGCACCGTCTCCTCAAACTGCTGTTTGTCAATCTGAAACACATGAACACATCAAGAACGATCCATGGGTTAAAATCATTAGACAGGGCACGGAGCCAGGTGTGTATCTGGACAGCAGTGTGCGAGTGCATTCTGTCTCTGTTGGGATATTCAAGTGGAAACTCGTCTTATTAGCACCAGATCGTTTTCTCCCATTCTTTCCGTCTCTAGATAAATGAGGGGCTGAATTTTCTTGGACTGGTCATACATCAGGGGAATGCTGGGCGTCCTTCCCACATTGGAAACACCTCCTGGAATTATTAGGATGCCTTGGCCATATGCTCTGTGAATGTTTTCACTTAATAACTGCCGGGGCATACGCGCTGAAAGCCGGACACACACAGTGACAATCCAGAAAGGAATCTTGATGGTTTCTCCAACCCCAGTGGCACAGGCATACCTTTAATAAGATAAAGACGTATCTCTGCTCTTCTGCAGACTACGCGTAGCTTTTTGGCTGACAAACTGGCTGATAATCAAACAAGAGTTTCTAAACAATTCCTCAACTGAAGGCCTGCTGCAGGGAAGACTGATGGAGGCTGGAGAGCTGCTGGACCCACAGGCTGTTTTGACTGGGGTGTTGACACTAGTCACTTGGTGTCCCAAGTGGTTCTGGTGATCTCTTTGTGATACAGAGAGGAAAAGCCTCTGTACACTCTCCAATGTTCTGCTCCCTTGTGCCCGAGGAATGCAACAACAAGCTCCAACACATCAGTGGTCTCAGGCGTGTTTGGTACCCGCCATTGAGAGCCTTTGTTCTCCTTCTAATTTTCCAATTCAGAGACTGCTATTCAAACCACATTTCTCCACATGAGCATCTTTCCATTACATCTGATGCAGCCATATTAGCATTCCAAAAATGTTAGAAGACTACTAGAGACTACTAGACTACTAGAGTTTACAAATTCAATAGAGGAAGAGAATATTCGCTTTCTGTCACCAAATATAATGTGAACCAAGGAAATAAATATTATACACAGATCAATGAAAATGTTCAGTTCTCGATTAATGAAACTCTCTTGAATAGTTTGGCAATCCAGCTGCCAAATACATTTAGAACACTGAGTGCTTTCCCAGTTATTTGGCACACTCTCCAACAGCATTAAAACAGGAAAGAGCAACCAAAAATAATAAACCCCACAGCCAAGAAAATGCTGGTGTTAAAAAAATGAACATAAGGCTTTTTTTAATAGTACGTTCCACAATCCCCACGGAGAGACACAAATGTCCTAAAAATGGAAGCCACTACACAGCTTGGCATTATACTGCGTATTCCATAAACTGGGATTACAGCAAAACATGACAAAATACACAGTAATTTTAAAGATGATTTATATGATAGGGGACTTAAGTGTTGACATCCCAGAGAGGATGCATTCTCCATTTGTCCAGCAGTTCAGCATGTGTGTGTGTGTGTGTGTGTGTGTGTGTGTGTATGTGTGTGTGTGTGTGTGTGTGTGTGTGTGTGTGTGTGTGTGTGTGTGTGTGTGTGTGTGTGTGTGTGTGTGTGTGAGAGAGAGAGAGAGAGAGCTGAACCCTACAGGAAATCATGGGAGACCACCCAATCAAGAGGGAAGTGCCAATAAACCACCAGTGAGAGATTTAAGTGTTGTGGAGCTGCTCTTTTCATGTGGTGTGTGTATTTCAAAACTTAAGCTTTCCTGCGAACTCTGCACTGTTTTGCCGGCACCATCTTTAATGTGGCGTGGAGGCTGTTCAGTCTCAGCGACCTGCTCTTCCTCCTCCACATCATTACCCATGTCTGCTCTGAAGACACCTCCACTGTGGTTCACATGAGGACAAAGTCAAGCAGGGTTCCTCTGGAGACATTATTCTTCGCTTTTGGCTCCATGTTCACACGGGTTTCAGACGTCCTTTTTGGTTCCAGCGCCAGAGCAGAGAAAGTGCATCCATTGTGATATGGATAGTTTGCCAAGATAAATACACCATTTAAACAGTGTTTAGAGAAACATGGACTGAAATTTAAATGTTTAATTAATTTTCTGTTTTCTTTAGCAGCCATGGTAATATTTTGCTCCTGAACGATGGACAATAACCTGGTTAAGAGTAGGTGAAGTCTGTGCTTTAAACAGTAAACTGATCTCTGAGCAGTGGTTCAGAGGTTTATGATGCTGCTTCTAGGAAAGAAGGTTCTGGGTTTGAATGTTCTCTGTGTCCACATGATATGGCTCAGGACTCAGCACCCCGATCAGGGCTCTTGGTTTGTGTTTGTTGAAGAGATATCATCTCAAGAGATGAAGCCAAGGGAGTCGACGGAGCCGTGCACAGATTTGTTCAGCGACCTGCTGGATAGCTAACACCAATGCTGTCTAGTCAGCTTTCTGCATATGAAGACAGTGTTAAGAAACACAAATATCAGAATCAAATGAATTTGTGTGCACACTTTTCTGCTGTATATGTGGGCGTCCACATTTTACTTCATTGAAGCACAGTCCACAGCTGTTTGAGATAACCTGTATTTTCTGAATATGTATAACAATGACAGCCAGCTGGTGCAGCTCTTTTATTATTCTTTCTTAACTATCTGGCACACAAAAACTTAAAAAAAAAAATACAATGTGATAGTCATATTGTCGTCCTTAACTCAGTCTGAACACCAGTATCAACTCATCCACAAGACAGAGATGCGTTAGTGTGACTGAACACAGTAAGAGGTGTATCCTACCCTGTTCTCCAGCTCAGAAGGGAACTTGGTTTGGAACTGGCACACAGTGCCGTTGGTATAATCTCTCTGAATGAAGACTTTGGCAGCGATGGCTGCCTGTTGCCTCATGTCCTGTAAGCTGTGAGTCTGTGAAAACAGGAGATTACAATTGATACAGGGTCATGTATTTATACAACACCCCTCTGAAGTCTGTCTATTCATCAGAGAATACACTCAACATGTTTTATTTACAGTAGCACTTACTTTTTTTTGTAGACCATAAACATTTCATTGAGAGAAACATTGACTTTCAGTGGAAAGACGTAAAAACATGTTGGGATAAAATCGTTTTACGTGTAAACAGACTGTATTGTTATATTTTGTAGGTTTTTTCTGATGTCTTCATCAGTATAAAGAGCATAACAGTATTTTTTACAGCGTAAAATATTGTGAGTGATTATCACTGAAGTTTTGTATACTGTATATTTATAGGCGTCTGTGTCATTTTCGTTAGATTTGGAATTCCTGGCAGATTTATGATGAAAAAAGGATATCATGCATTTCGGGTAAGGACAATTTAAAATATGCTACACAGAGACAAAAACTAATGCATAAAAAGTCAGCAAAAAAACATCAAAATGAACCTGGACTCCAGACAGTTTTAATTATCTCTACAATCTATTGGTACTGCAATTAAATAAATAATCAATTGCACGTTGCACATATGTTACTCACAATCTTTGTCAATTAAATGAAATCATGGTCTTATGTATACAATCAAAAGAAAGAACAGGTATTGTAATGCAGGGCAATCTTACTCCTTCCTATTGTTTTGACTGATTGAGTAAATGAGAAGTTTCTGCCAAGAAATAACGACTTCTTCAAACTGATGACTTTATCTGAACATCAGTTATTAGAAAACCCAAATATACTCAGCTCTTCGTAATGAGACATTTTCACATGTCAGGGTAGGAAAAGCACAAGTAATAACTGATTTGGAAAACAGGCGATGTTTCACATTTAAATTAAACATGAGTGTTGACATCGATTCATTGATTGATGAACTCTTTCTGCACAGGAGCACAATCTCATGTGTTCAGCATGATTTAGTCTCCACAGAAGTTGCATTTAAACACTGGGTTTGCCTACCCTTTGAGAACTGTTGTGGGCTTGTGATTACGATCAGAAGATCATGGCAGCATGCTATCAATTATCCCCACTAACGTCACCATCTACTATCAGGGGGTCAAAGGTTGATGATACACCGGCAGTCCTCCCCTCCCTGGTGCCACTATGTTGCCCTGAGGTCCACTTGTGGAGAAAGATATGTAATTAGCACACTGCCAATTACTCCTCACTCCCAGCTAGCTGACACGACCAACTTAGCTCTTCATTGAAGTAGAGTTTTGCCCACAGATCCGCATATGACTTGTTTTATAAATTCCCTAGCTTGTTAGCTACTATACAACTACTACCAGTAAACATTACCAGTCAAGTTACCGACCGACCAGTGAGCTAGCAGGCTAACGCTGGTCAACTTTCCTTTTGCTTTTCTGTCAGGCATACTACCCGGAAACAAGAACAAACTGTCACATTTAGAATGAACTGTTCACACACGTTTGACGTATGAAAAATACGGTTCAAAACCAGCGTTAACTTACCTCTGCCATGTTGAACAAAATTTCTGTTTACCTTCCGCGAGCAGCTTTTAGGTTGTACTACGAACTAACATTTCCGGGGGGAACTTTTAGGTAACAAGGGTTCCGCTTAAAGAGGGCCGTTCAAACGAGAAGGGTTCTTACTACAACACAATATAACCAGTGGTGTAAAGTAACCACATGTACTTCCGGTATACTTGAGAATTTTGATTTTATGCTTCTTTATACTACTACTACTACTACTACTACTACTACTACTACTACTACTACTACTACATACTTATATAGGAAATATTGCACATTTTGCTACACAATATTTATGTGTGTATGCTGCTTATGGCTATAGTTTGCCTACTTGCAGATTAAGATTTCAAAAATATAAAATACAATGCAGTGTTATGCAGTAAAAGTAGCTACAACCTAAAATATCACCTACATCTTAATGCATCAGTCATAATAATGTAATGGTATGGCAGAGTGGGTACTTTTATTTTTCTACTTCAAGCATATTGTACTCATAATACTTCTGTACTTTAAGATAAGCACAATTTGGAATGCAGGCCTTTTACCTAAAATGGAATACTTCTATATATTCTTCTATATATTACTACATCTACTTAAGGATCTGGATACTTCCTCCACCAATGTGTAATGTAAAGAAGACTCATCTTTATACTTAATAAAGACACTTTCAACTGGATGATCATACATCAATGCAATGTGACAATACAACATTGTGACTTTAATAACATGCTAAATCAGACTTTATCATTGTGATGGATTCCATCTACATATAGTAATTGTAACAACTCCAGCAAATCTCACAGTTTTGCTAGTTGACTGAATTTTAAGGCACCGAAATGAATGAACACCAATAAAAGCCTAGAAGAGAGGAGGAACACAAACAGACAACTGAAAAACAAAAAACAATACAGCATTCTTTTAGACAGACATCAGTTTGGGTTTCTGTTTCCACAACAAAATGAAGCTGTAATACCCATGAGTGGCAGATGTTCCTGGCCTTGTACCATCACAGACTCCAAAAGCCTCAGTTGTGCAACCAGATAAATTAGCAATTTTGAGTAAAAATCCGTCTTTAAAAATAGCTCTGAACCGAGAAATAAGTAGGCCGCCACACTAACGTATTAAATTACTTTAATATTTGTAAAACACATTGGGATGATCCAGATTGCTTTGCTGTTCAACTTGAGAGCTAGCAGCAGGAAAAGTATCCTCACTACATGCCACTTAGTGTATTACAGCAACAGGAGAACAACTTTTGCAAAGCCAAAGTCAAAGACAGAGTTTCACAGCCTGTTAGGAGCTGGGGTTCAGTTTGGAGATCTGAGTGGTGCTCATGAGGAATGTATTTTCATAGTCACCCCGTGCATCATGGGGCCTGAGCCTGGCTTTCAAAGGGTAATTAGTGGATCTGTATACACATAAAAATCCAGCTATTGCTCCAGCACTGAACTTGTTGGTCTCCTAGCAAGGGGTAGGCCTTGAAACCCCCTCTCCTTTGTGATGGCCAGCGTGGGAGAGACCATAATCAGCACAATTTGGGACCTTCATTTACAGCACATGCTGGTTAACAGCCCACGACAATGGTTTTGACTGCTGGTGAGGCTGCTCTTGCTGAAGTGGCTCTCTAATGGACCATACACTACACACCTCCTCCCTATATTGCCACTTCTGCCCCTCTGGGCACAACCTTTTTGTTAGAATCATGCAAATTAATGAGAGCAGGTAGTCCACACAAACAAAAGGGATAGCGTGGCGCTGAGACTGAAAGCTATATGTATTTGATTTCCAGTGGGACAATGCAAAAAAACCCAGCACTCTCACATTGCAAAGCAAAATGAAATTGGGCACCAGACAGCATTGTGTGAACATTCAGGGTAGAGGTTAACCTCAGTCTGTGAGGGAAAATCTGCTCAATTAAATTTTTATGTTTTTCTGGTCATTTGATGAGCCTGCCTGAAGCGCCTGTTTTTAACCATAATTACTCACATCTTGACTCAAGTATTGAGCATTTATTCCCAAAGATGGAGACAAATTAAAGAGAACACCTCACACCAAAGAGCAGAGGAAGCACCAAAGATGAAAAAATAAACAAGGGAATCTTCTCATTACCCTTTTAGAGCAGAGCCCCCCCCCCACCCCCCCCCCCCCCCCCCCCCCCCTGTATCAAAAGATCAAATCCCTTCTTGATGCAGTCTCCTGTTGGACACTTACACTTCATTAAATTTCAGAGAGAAACTTTGAATTTTCTACTCCACCACATTTATCTGACAGCTACAGTCATTTTCAGATTAAGGTTTTTTTTATTTTTTTGCACAAAGCACATGATCAGCTAATAAAATATGACACAATGTTGTAGGTTAAACTAACAGACACTATAGTCATTAAAAGTAGCTCCCTGTCAAGCAGCTACATCATGACCAGTAATAATCTGAAAATATACAAAATAAAATAATAGAAAATTTGATGCATAAGGTACATTATGCTGATAATACTAATGCTCTTTCACATATAAAGACATCCTTCAAACATTTAAAAATATTACAAATAGCATTCATTTGCGTCTGGTGTGGTTTTTGCACAAAACAGTTCAATTACCGGGTGAAAAATGATATCTGAATTTTTCACTTCCCTGAAAAGTCCCCTCTGCTCATCCTCTCCATACATGAGTTCAAACTGAGATTGATGATGACCGCAGAGGAACTTTCCCCCTTCAGAACATGAATGTGTAAACAGCCGACTGGTGTCAAACTCCTCACACACACACTTCAAACATCCAAGTGACAAGATGCAGAACACATTTTCGTGTGGTCTGGGACTTTAAGCAACATTCTGGTTACAGGACTTTTACTTGTAATTGAGCATTTTTACATTGTGATATTTGAATGTTTATTTGAGTAACTTCTCAACTCCTTCCACACTAAGCTTGTGTAGAGGCCTCCATATTCTCATTTGGACTTCTCATGCTGAAGCCATCCACATCACCGTGACGCCTTTCATGCCTTGGCCGGAGATCCACTCATACAGGAGTTCCTCCAGACACAAGCTGGTTCCTTTTAAACACAGATTTACAGCCAACTGACTAACAGCTAAGGATCTAAAAGTGGACTGCACTGCCATATTTATGTCCTAGACAGAATGTCAAAGCTGCTTCTTGTGCTGCAATGTTGAAATCCTTATATCCCTTAATGTTCTGTCTGGCTCCAGAGCTCCAAACTACCTCCCTGTGAACATGCACTGACAGCCAAGGAAAAGCAGCAGCAAAACAGTGCTGAGCTGTAAGGCAGCGTTCTCGTTTGCTCCAGGTATTTTACTTTATTAACATTATACTGTAAGTTATTGTCAAGAAATCTGTGCCTTTTGTGACCTCTATGGGCGCCTTGTAGAAACTGCAGCAATTTCAACTAAATTGGAAAGAAATTAAAACAGATTATTTTGATTGGAGCAAAAGGCTTTTTAATCACTAATCACTGTGTCAGTGAGAAATACTAAAATAAATAATTCAACATGGCACTTAATAAATAAAAGATTAAATGCTGAAATAAATAATGAAATGCAGAAATTAATGCAGAAAAACTGATACCGCTAACATAAATAAATGTCTACAGTTTATTTCTGCATTTGTGTACATTTACAGATATTTATTTCTGTATATTGTCATTCCTATTTTTTATTTATTTACTAACTAACTAACTAACTAACTAAATTAATTACTTAAGGTAGATAAGCAGAAATAAATAAATGTTAATGCATAAAAAATAATTTGAAGATTAGATTTCTGTTTTTATTAATTACAAACTCTGTTTCATGCATTTAATTATTAGCTATCTCTTGGTTTACTTTGGAATCTATAGTTCTTCTGTATAAATTTTAATGCTTATTTGTTTATTTTTTCATTTCTGTATTAATGATTGAGTAATTTTTCGTCCTCTGTGTTCATGCTCTACAGCTGAGAATGGCAGTACAGTATGTGGAGGAGTGTGTTGAAGGTCCGGCGAGTATGGACTTCTTCTTTTTTTTCTTTTCTTTTTTTTGTTCTAAATCAGGCTGGCAAATGAAAGCCAGATATCTCAGCACCTGCCCACATAATCATTTAGTCATTGCTATTCATCAACAACCGCAGTAACCACCACAGATAGCAGGCAAATTAACTCAGAGTTAACCATTTAATCTTATAATTTAGCTTTTTAACGGTAAGTAAAAAGAGTTGTGACATTTCTCCAAAGCTGCTCAAAGCTAGCTTCAAAGTATAAATTCACAAATGAAATTTGCTGTATTTCATGCATGAATGCTTCAGTCACACATGGTTTACGCGCACCGCTCAAAGTCTCTCATGCCACCCCAAATTACCAGTGTAATGACATGACGTTATTAGCTCACCTCCATATGACTCACTTGCATCAGATGTGGTCGACAGTATGCATTCAACAGCCCGTGGAAATTCAAACAATCACTTTCCTCAAGATGCCTTGGAAGGATTTAAAGGGAAACATACATGCCTCTAAATGTTTATTAGCTGTTTAATATCCTGTTTAGGGTGTCTTTTATCAGTTTGGTGTTGTTAAGTCCCTTGGTTAAGTCTCAGTTTCCTGTAGGTACCAGCGTTCCCCTCCTCCTGAAACTCTCTTCCACTGGGTGTTGAAGAAATACAAATGATCTAAGACAAAATGTGTACAGTCACATGGCGTGGTATGTGCAGATACACACAACCTTTGCGCCTAAAATTTGGATCTACACTTTGTTTCTGGTGTCAGAAAATGCTAATTCTATTTTGTGGTGCACAATACAACAGAGTGGCAAAAGCTCCCTATTCATCGCAACAGGATGTAGGTTGCCTTCATGTTGGACATGTTTTGACTGGGATCGGGGAGTCAGATTACCTCATATTTCATTCAGCAGTCTGAGAGGCATTAATCATCCCGTTAAATCGAGACAGTTTTATAGTGTTGTGTGTGAGAGTGCTTATAACCCACATAACTCCACTGCTCACTTAAGACCTATGTACCCAAATGCCCAACTTAACAAGCTGAAGTCTGAACAGCTGGGCATTCCTTCACAGTTTCAATGACCAAAACGTTCCTTCTCAAAAGCAGCAACCAAAGCTTTTTCACCAATAAACCTTTTTTTTCTTGCCCGTCTAACTAGTTTTCTTGAACACTGAGACAATAGCGAGTCGGTTCAAACTATAGATGCGAAACAGCTTCTAACTGAAGAAGCATAGAAATATTGTCACAATTAAGCTTTCCAGTGCACTTAAAGATAGCAGTGTTTGGTACATCTGAAAATTATTTGATTATAACTTGGATTTTTTTCTTACTCACACAAACTTGGTTGTCGACCAGGAAATGTCGTCCTTATCTTTATTGTTTGTTAGTTTGTTTTCAAGAATATTGTCCTGCAGACAAATTTTTTGCATGGTTAGCTGACCTGCTATGCATGAACTTTAAGACTTTAGGTTATTCTTGCAAATAATTGTAATTAATTGTAATTATCAACTATCAATAAATTATTTTAAAATTACAGACCTGTAAAATAAAGTTTTTCTGCAATAGTGAATAACTATTTTTGGGGTTTAGAGCACTTATTTCAAGGACGTTTCCATTTTCCTGGTAATTAATCCTGAATTACGTTGTTCTTTTCAGGAAAGTTCCTTGAAAATTGTTCAGAAATTATGAACCCATAAAATAAAGCTTTACCAGAATAATGACTAAATAATTACTTGGATTCAAATGGAGCTTTACTTTGGGGAGAAAAAAAAATCTTTGTAATTTGTTTTAAATTATACGATTATTTCCAAGAAACTCAGGGAAATTACAGACCTGTAAAATAAAGCACCACGAAAAAGTGTTTTAGAGCATGAAGTTCTGTTTCATTTGGTATGTTTTCAGTAGATCTGGGAAGAGGTTTCCTAGTTTTATAGATTTGCATAATAATAAAGAGCATACATGTTTATATTTCATGTAATGTGTGCACTATAGTGAAATGAACTGAAAGAAAGTCACTTCAGTGTGCCTCATTAAAGCTCATTATTACTCGTGGTCTACCTACAAGCTTTTTACAGAGCTTTCAAATGCATCCCACAGTCTTCCCCCTCTGCGGAGGAAAGCAGCAAGTGGACCTTGAATGAATATTCTATTTTTATTTGTTTTATTTGTAACTTGAAATATTTCTATGTTACCACCTGCAGGCCTCTAGCTATGGAGTTTTGCTTGGCTAATTGTTCAATACATTGCAAATAAACTCTACAGCCATATTGCTTAAGAGACTTTTAATAATTTAAATATAATTAGAAAGACAGTTTGGTCGGCTCACATGCTTACAATATAAATATTGCATTTGAAGTTTAAGTGCGCACAAATGTGCTGCAGGACAAAACTTGTCTTGCAGCCGAAGTATTGCAATTAGTCTAAAAAGAGAGGGCAGAAATGAGCTGGCAGCGTATCTCAGGGAAGAGACCAAACAATCATGTGGTGCTGATTGGTTAGATACACACAGATGTTGTACATAAACGTTGTAGCCTATGGCAACATGCTTACTCTGCCTTTAACAAAGCAGACTTTGTGCAAAAACTGATTCTGCTATGAAAAACATATCCTTAATCAAAAGTTGTATCTTCCCATTAAATGTTAGATCAGCAACACAAATTTCTTGTTTGTCTTTTTCAGTGTCTTTTTCATTTTCATTCAAAACGTCCAGCTCTCCCCCTGCAGCAGGTGACTAGAATGCAGATTTTGCAGACTGACAGTAGAAGCGTGGGAGTTTCTTTGCATGTTTAGTACACTGGAGGAGTAGCCAGCAAGGGTAGAAATGAGCCTTAATTTGGCAGTCATTATAAGCCTATCTTGGTAATACAACCCTCCACATCTTTTCTTGTTTTAGCAGAGTTCTATCAGAACTGAAGAGTTTTTCTTCAGTGAAAGAAGAGCAGAAAAATGCAGCAAAGGCTTTCCTTTCTCCCGACTGGCTTCGGCAAGAGTTCCGCTCTGCTACATCATATTATGTCATGTTGATCTGACAGGTTGAAGTTAGCCCATGATGGTGACAGACACACAGTCCATCCATCTACCAAGTATTTTCTGCCCTTTTTCAAGCAGTTTCCAAGTACGGCTTCCCTCATGGTTCTGGGTAACAAACCATCTGGCGCATCAGGTTAGCATTTTTTTTTAAATAGGTGCTCAAACTTCATTAGCTTCCTCCTCATTTTTCGAGGCCTTGGACTAAAACTTGTTCACTTTCTATGAACACAGAAAATATCAACTTTCATCATGGTTGCTTTATGTGCGGTCTAATAATTTATTTCCACATAAACATACAGATAAATATCTGTCCACACCTACATGTTTTCCAAGTCTGAAAACATCAACAAACATCTGTGTTAGCAGTAAAAGAGCTTAGCTGAAATTTGGGCCTTCACACATCACTGGACTGTCTTTGAGTGACTGTCGTCCATTGTTGTTGTAGCACATCAGGCAGGTTCTGGTCAGCCTTTAGCCAACATTTGAATTGGTATCTGTAGCAATCAGTGGCTGACGGCCGTCCGACTGGCTGTTCAGTCAAGTATATCAGTGATTTTACCTCCGTGGTGAAGTTTCTCCTTGTTTTTGTTTCCACCTTTTCTTCTTTCCACAAGCAAAAGCCTGCAGGCTGACAGCTCAATTTGTATCGTGAGCATGTGTTTAATCAGATTCACAGTGGCATGAAAACAGTTTGTTTTGTTTGCTTTTCCAGAATATTTTTTGGTTACAAATGACTGGCTAGCTATTTTGTCTCATGCAGCCACAGAATGTGCACTACATGCATGCTGTCCACAAGCTGGCCGTCACTGTAGTCTTTGTGGTTAGTTCAAGTAAACACAGGATGTGAGGCAAAGGAAAGTGTTTGATCAGTCGGTTTTTGTCTGTGCTAGTTCTTCATGCTCAGGTTGCTGTAACAGGGCCTCGACTGATCGTCTGATCTGCTGATGTTTGACAGTGATGAAAGAGGCAAGGCTAAAGCTCTCAGATCGGCCTGTGTGGAGACCCGTGCAGCATCTCTTCTGCACTGTCCACAACAATCAGAGTACACAGACTTGCGTGAGCCATGCTCTCATCTGTGCGGCGTCGCTGCTGATGGGTTTTTTGTATGTTTCCATAATATGCAAGTCTTTATAGATACGTTGGTTTTCTGATCATCTGTGCATTTTTAAATAGGATGGAAGAAGAAATGATTGAGTTAGGTTTCAGTGACTAAAGAGCCAATCCACAATAAGGACCCAAATTCTAATTTTGGAAGACGTGCGCTGGGTCGGGCGCTGGACACAATTTTGTAATTGTGGAGACGTGCGGGTGGCTGCATGTGTTTGCAGAGGCATGCACAAGAGCCACGCAATGGCCCTAAGAGTTTACAGCTAAGCTAGCAATTCAGCATGCTAACATGCTCACATTGACAATGCTAACACCTTACTTTGGCATGTTAGCATGCTCACAGGTACACTTGACCATCTGTATGAGACTACCATACACATGGTTAACACTGTGAAATGATTGCAGTTTGGTTAGGTTTAGGCACCAAAACTACTCGGTTATGTTTAGGAGAAGGTTTTGGTTGGGGTTAAATAAGTGTTTACGTGCGAGATTTAAGCTAAGTGTATTGGGTATGTGATGTTACTTACATACATGACCTTACTTCAGTACGTTACAAGTTGACTTTTGGATGGGACATAAACCCTGGTCTCCTGAGTGAAAGTGTTGTGTTTGACCCATCCATCCACCGCCAACCCCCTCCACATGTGGCCCCTTTCACTCTTTATACTATATCTCCTTGCTCTGAGCATCTAATATCAGCACATTCTCACTTCCAACTCGTCACATACGGATGTTTGATCAGGACCCCTTGGCATCCCTTTTTAAAGCATCGAATACCCCTTCATCACTTTTCAACCTGCAGGGCTCCATGGTCAAGTTACCAATAATATCTGTAATGTCTGGTTTGCGAAGTCTGGTTACACTTTCAAAATAGAGCTTGGTGAGAACAATAATAAACAAAAATAATACGTCAATGTGTCATCTGTGTGTGTGATATGTGCTGTATTTTTGTTTGAGCCTTGTCAAAGGAGAATTTCTGTCACCGTCTGGGACAGACAATAAAGTCTATCTATCTATCTATCTATCTATCTATCTATCTATCTATCTATCTATCTATCTATCTATCTATCTATCTATCTATCTATCTATCTATCTATCTATCTATCTTTGTGGTTTTCCGCACCGAATCAACTTTGTTATGTTTAAGAAAATGCCATGATTTGGCTTAAAACAAGCACATTAGTTGCATATTGCTTATGCACATCGCTTACAAGAGAAATCAATTGTTACTAATATTGTCGCATTTTACATCAGAATTCAAAACGCCGGTGCATCTCATACAGTAGCTAAAGGATGCCTTGTGCATCAGCATGAGACGCAGAGGGCTGTGAGAAATCGTTGGTATTTGACAACCTGGGAATGAGAATGATCCTTCATTTTCTACTAAAGTCAGGGGATCACCAAAGTCAGAATTCATCCTCTGTGGACCGTGAGTATCACAATCTGATGGCAATCTGTCCAATAGTTGACGAGCTATTTCAGTTTGTAGCAGAGGATTGACTGACCAACCAACTTTGCCATCCCTAGAGCCATGCTGCTATCGTGGCTAAAAATAAATTATTAGAGGACAGGAAAGCTTCTACACAGAATCTTGTTTTGTCAAGCTCATAGAAAGTGGGAAGGTTTAGCTTTTGTGCCTCAATCCCCTAAAGTACATGTCACACCATTTTCTTCAATAGTTGTCTTGGTCTGCCTTTGTGGCTTAAATCAGTTTATGGGATTATTTCACCCACCAGAGCAGCTCTGTTTGTACAAGTACAACTTCAATCTGCCCAGGCTACCCTCAATACACCAATGCTTTCACCACTCATGCTGTATATCTGTCCCTCATCAGATATGAAGCGTTGAGAGCATTCAGCCAGCACAGTAAATGTATACCTGTTGCTCAATTTGAAATACCACAAGGGATTATGTGACATTGTGTTGTTAAGACTTCTCACTGTTCTGTTTCTGCTTGTACCAACTGCAACCACTCGCACAATTTCTCACCCTTTTCAGAGAGAGCAAATTAGTCTGATCAAAGCAAATCGCAGTTTTGTCTCAACACTGTTGTAATTCAGAGCTTCATAAGAAACATGATATACAATTAGAATGAGTGACTTACGCAAACCAAGCTGTCTGGAAGACTGATCGTGTTTATCCCTCAAAAACCGTGTGACATCACACAGTCCAAGATTGAATTGTCTTCTCGCTCCTCTGGCTCTCATTATCTCGCCTTGGAACTCTGAGTCGTCTGTGGGGAAGTGGTACGTTCCATGTAATTTCATGCAGTGATTGCCAAACAATAAGGTGCTGGAGGAGTCTGTTGTCAGAGCAGGCTCACATAGGGGCCATTGTTATAAATCACTACCCTTTAAGAAGCTCCTCCGTATCTTGAGACAATTTGTTTTTTTTATTCTAATTTGCCAGTAATGTTAAGAGTTCTCTCAATGAGTACTCAAAGAGAATCTGTTGGATCCAGTAAGTTGTAACTGGTGATTCTGATGTGCAGTCATGTTTCCAATATATTAACTGCTCCAAGATGAAACCCAAAGTGCTAAAACTTTATGACCACCCCTTAAATAAAAACCAATGGAGCAGCAATAATTTCACCCTGAGAAACTGTAGAAAACACATGATTAGATTTAATTAGCTAAAAGGGATGAGCCAAAGAGTCACAGGATCTTTTCTGATTCTTTCAAGTCTGTCGTCATGCAATACTAACATGCCTATATGTACAGTACTCTAGGAGTTATCAGTGGCTATGAAGTGATACCATCCCAGTGCATCTGTACTGTAAGAATAAAAAAGTCCTTGTTCTGTGCAAAAATCCATGTCTGGATTAACTTAATCAAGTGGGTCATTTCCAAAGTTACAATCTTTCATGTGTGGAATTTCCTCAATGACATTGTTTCCTTGCTGAGATGCAGCAAAAGGATGACAACACAAAGAGGGGTTTTCATGGTAAAAAGATTGGAACTATGGAATATACCCAACTGATTTGGCTAACTCAGAGTGCTGAAGCCTCATATTTACTTTGGCTAAACTCCATAATGCATTTCTGTGCGTATTGAGGACTGTGGATATTTCCTATTGTGTGTTCACATATCCTGATACAAAGAAGCAGGCAGTTTCTCATCTGTTATGCTGCATTCAGCAGAATTTGAAGAACAGGAACACTAGACAGGAAATATAGACTTGAAAATGTTCTTTAGATTAGCTCTTAAAACCTGACAGATAAGCCAAAAAAGGGGGAAATGTCTTCAGATTTCAGACATACTGGAGACTGGAGAGTCAAATTCAGCTACAGAATGGTGGTGTCTTGCCCAAAGGCACTGCAGCAGGGTGAGCGCCTGCATGCCTGCAACACTGAACCTCTCAGGTGACTGGTGGGCTCTTTGTTCACTTCTCCACTTTAACTGTTATCTAAAGCACAAAGCATTATTAAGCGTGAGAGGTCATTACTGATCTATAGTCCTGTGACAAAATCCCAAATCAAGGCCCACTTGCTAGCTTTCAGCTGCATCTTAAGGTCTTCATCAGTTGTCAGAGACATGGCTCAGTTGTCACCACTTGACATACTCAGATACTTAAGTCAGATGATGACAGCTGAGCCACCTCCATGACATGTGGGAAAACTCCATCCACAAACGAAGACTGTAAGATGCAGCTAAAAGATGGAAAAAGCTAAGAAAGTGTACCTTGAGTCAAGAAGTCTGAGTGTAGAATTCTCTTTAGATGACTATGTGGTGAATTATACAGGAAAGTGGCTCATGTGGGACCAAACACCACTTGTCTCCAGCTGATCAGAGCCAGAGTCCAGAGAAGTAGGTCATACCTGAGTCCAAGCACCAGACCACACCACACTGTAACCATGAGACAAACATCATGAGTTCTGTGGTCTGGGGTTTCTGCAAAGCAAGCATTTTGCATTCATTTGTGATTTTGAAAGTATTATGTCACAAAATCACCAAGTGAAAGATCTGATCCAGCATGTTGGAGATTTGAGGCAGCTTACTGTTTGGTTGCAGGTAAAGTTGGAGACAAAGTTGAGCGTGGGCGTTACAGCAGACATTATGTACCTTAGGGAGCAGTTAAAAAGCACCTCGGTGTTCCACGGGTAGGAGAAAAGTCTCATTGATTGGTCAATGGTTATGGAAATGCCATGTACAATGACCCTGAGATCAGCCACCCTCGAGCCCCCAAACAAATCCATGGGGTCTGACTATGGGGAGCTGGATAGAAGGCAGGGGGAGCAGAGGAGGAGGGGGTTATATCCATGTGAAACCAGCCCAAACAAAGACTCCCTGTTTCTGGGGCCAGACAACCCCCACCTCTGCAAGCAAGATAAATAAATAAATACAAATGGAAAAAGAAACCATATACGCCCACTGAAAAGGCCTGTAAGAGAGTGACTGACAGACAATTGAAAAGACAAATTGTTACATTGTCTTTGGGAGGGGGTGGCCAAGGGGTTGATGCGCAAAGGTAATTACGAGGAGACGTGAACCAGGGGGTCAGGGGTCGGAGTATGTGTCTGACCCCAAGTTTTAGGCCATCACTGGGGAAGAAAGAGGCTCTGAATTGGGCCAATGTCTCTTAACCCTTTAGCTAACTCCTGCATTGGTCACCGGGTGACACAAAATGTCTTGGCTCTCTTTTGGACGGTTTTCTTCTCCACTTTCAATACTCTTTCTTTCAATACCCCTTCTCGAAAAAAAAAACAAAAACCTAGCTTTTCTCTGGCTGAGCTGAAAAACGCTGACGAGGCATTTGTCCTGCAGCTACTCACCCATGTTTGATTTAATTGCTTTTCCACCCCTCTGTGCCACAGCTCTCAGCAGCCCGGCTCTGACGGACAGTGCTGGAAGCCGGAGGGGAAGGTACTGTTATTTTGACAGTCAGGCGAGGAGACAAGGTTGACCTGACCCACGCTCACTTGGCTGGCTTTCCCATGGTGCTGAAGGGGCTGGGAAGTGAATGGCTGGGAATAGCTCGTCATCTCCATGTCTCTGCCTCTGGTACTTGGATTTGAAGGGAAGCTTGACTTGACTACATCTACGTTAACATTAAGTTGTCCTCATTTACATCTTCTTCTCTCTCTTTCAACAGTCCATCCTCACTAAGATGACATTTTTCTCAGCCAGAAATTCAGCTTCTTCAAACCTTAAAACACCAGCAACCAACACATAACCCAGCCCGTTAACGGTGTGTGTGTCGGCGGGCACCTTTCTCTGTGACAACAGCTGTGATGTATTTCTCTTTATTCAACAACATAATCATAAAATAATGATTTGATCTCCACCACTGTGCATCAGACTGGGAATTACTGATGGTTAACAGGTAGCATTTAGAATGAAGTGCAATAAAATGACTCATTCATACTCAGTTGCCTGATAACAGAAACAGAAACATATGTAAATGGGAGCAACAAAATTGTGATTTTGGCAGGATTAAAACACAGTATTGATGATCACGAAGAGCAGGAGAGGACTGAACACGGGCTTAAGCCACCTCAGCAGAGTAAAACCTGCAACATTAGGATTCAACAAAGAATAACATTATCGTTCATTTGGAGTTATGTGTGAGGAATGTAAGTCCGATGTAAGACAAAATTTTCTCTCTCCTTTTAACTTTATTTTGGTCTACACTAACTTCTGAGGGAAATAACTGGCTGATCAGCAAGTAATTGCTCCATCACCTTATTGCTGATGTTGCCTGTCTGCCATTTAATGCTGGGCAGGTAGTGTACAGTGCATCTATCACAGCTTTATCGCCCCTTTCACATGAGTCTTCCTTCCATTTTTGGAATGAAAATTTTGATTAGCAGCCACTTTATCAGCCACTTAAACACACTGCCAGCTAAGCTCTGGGCTTGTGACTTTTTAAACGTTCTTAGCATATTGTTACCCAAAAATGAGACAACAATTCAAGCACACCTCTCTGTTTTATGACATACTGTATTAATGCGACTGCTTGGAGTAAGGAGTAAGGTTGGAAGAAGAGAAGGAGGTTAATGTGAGTTATGAATTTGACATTCCCAACAAAAGTGTCAAAAAGGGAAAGGGTGGAGTGGTGCACTCAGGGTAACATGCTTTCCTGATTAACTGCAGTGGGTCCCTGCTGAACCCACACTAGAATCGGTTTGGTGGGGAAAAAAGGAAAAACAACTGGAAGGATTCCCATTTGGTTGTTCTAAGGCTGAATGATGCATTTGGCCTGCATCACTCCAGCTATGGGCAACAGCTCATGATAAAATACAGTGAAACTTGGCATACAGGCACGTTCTCTGGTACATGCCCACCGCTGTAGCTGTTCTTACCTTGCTTTTACTTACATTTACTGCTGTTTTTTAATGCTATAACAACCGGATGGATCATTTAAGTTGAATTTAATCTAATCTAGTGTGTAGCTCATAATTGCGATTTGTGGCTTTACTGACATGTGTGTATCTTAGGTGAATCGTTTTCTGCCAGCGTGTGAGCTGGTGCTCAAGTAGTAATGATGTAGGGCTTCCTTTGCATTTGAAAAGCGACTGGCTGTTCTCAGTGACCACAGTATGGGCAGTTTCCATTTCTTCAGTGGGAGCAAGAAGAAAAGGCCCCACACAGTCTCTATTTGGGTAGGAAGCAAAGTCGTGGTAGCTGAGGACTGTGTGTGTGTGTGTGTGTGTGTGTGTGTGTGTGTGTGTGTGTCAGGGAGGAGGGGGAGTGCAGCTGGGTTTGTTTATCGTTGCGCATTGCAGTTGCAGCATTATCCTACATAATCGATCGCGTGAAAAATGGCTCTAAATTTATTATGGAGAGGGCAGGGTGATGGGCATTTAACTTGCTGTCACAAAGGCTCATTAATTGTAATGTTTATGCATGTTAATGTTAGCCAGAACACCCCATGATCCCTGCTTTGTGTCAAACAGACAGCATGCATTATGGGAGAGGCCGGAGGGTCCGTGTGTGTGTGTGTGTGTGTGTGTGTGTGTGTGTGTGTGTGTGTGTGTGTGTGTGTGTGTGTGTGTGTGTGTGTGTGTGTGAATGAGAGAGAGTTGGGTGCTACAGAGCCCATCTCTGAGTCCACAGCACCGTGTGCCCAGTGGATTTGAGAGGTCCTCGACTGCTTTCACTCAAGTACTTCACCTACCTTCAGCGAGCACTGCAAAGATGGAAAGTTGTTAAAAGGCTCTGTAAAGCACCTCCAGAGAGCTATTCATCTCAGCTGTGAATACTGTTGTGGAGTCACAATGTTTAGATGTGAAGTCAATGTGGAACACATTGTTACAGCATGAAATGGAAAACAGAGTGTTGAAGCTTCTCTAACATGTAAAAATAAACCCACTCTATAAGCCTACACCACAACCACAGAACTCACGTCTCATATCACAACATTTAGCACTGGCAAGAACATTCCGTCACTGTTAAGTAATAGACTGTAAAGAGGCTCGTACACTTCAAGGAAAGTGCCTGTGAGCTTGTCAAACAGTGCCTGAGACCCCTCCCCCAACACTTTTCCTGGGTTAGAATTGAGGAAGCTGCTTTTAACAGCTTTCCAAAATCAATATTCCAACAAACGCCCACTTCACACATCAATTGACTAGGTGTGTGTGAAGCTGTGGTTCGAACTTGTCTCTCAAGCTGTCTGTTTTCATTCTTTACACAATTACTTTTATGTGTACTTACTGAGTGTTTAGACAAAACACAAAGCAAATTTTAGAGGCGGTGCCACTGCATACAAAGTCAGTGGAGCTAGACGCAAATTCACCTGTGTCAGCATGAATTGATGCTAACATACAAAAGCTATGTCGAAATTCCACTGGGCATGGCTGCTGGAGCTGATTGTGGCCATGCTAGACAGCACAGCAAATTGACTGTGGCTCAGGAAGTTGACTGGTCATCCACTTGTCAGACAAGGTACTGAATCCCAAATTACTCCCAATGCTGAGTCATCGGTGTGTGTGTTAATGGGTGAGTGATTATTTGTGTTGTGAAAGCACTTTGAGTGGTTGTTCAGACTTTTTGACAGACGCCACGTCAAGCTGCACAGTCAGGCAGGAAGTCAGACATAGGCACAGGATGGAGATAGAGAATCCCATCAATTTTCAAAATAAAACACCCTGTGGAGACTCTTGATCATATATCGACAATTAAAACAGACCAAAAAAGAAACGTTTTAACTACATAGCCGACTAACCATGGAATAAGCACAAAAATCTCTCAAAAATGACCAAATCTGCAAGATTTGAATGAGTCAGCGAACTCAGGCAGGCAAAGCTCTCTGCTTCTGAAATGCCCCAGTGGGGTTTGAAGCCACGTGGCGGACAGAACGCATCCAGTGGTTCTGACTAAACTCAGTGGTGCGACACAGCTAAAACAATAGCTTCCTCTATTTTCGGATACTCCATGGAAGGTCAGCACTGTTGCCTGTGAGAGCACAAGACAGTACAAATTTTCAGGTCAGAGTTGCTCAAACTTCCAAAGTGCCAAAGCACCTCATAATTATACTTCTCCACAAGTAAATCCACTGTTTACAAGACTCCCTTTGATTTTGGTTTGACATCTTTTCTGCTGTATTCTGAAGAGACAGTGCCCTAATAGCAGAAAAACAGGACTCTGTTCAGAGAAAGTTGGGCTCACCACCATTCCAATTTTTTCCTTGTTGTCCAAAGTGAAACAGAGTCACAGACCAGCTTGGTTGACAGGCCAGACTGTGATGTTAGAGGACATCTAATGTCACCTTGTCACATTTCTGGATACTGAAGATAACTTTTTCCAAGCAGTTTCCTTTGGTTCCACATGGCTCTATCAAAGTTCAAAAGTCACCAAGTGCAGCTTTAAACTTTTGAATAGTTTGGCTGATTAGGACTCACGCTGAGTGAGTGGAAGATAATTACCCAATTGTAAATTAATATCATAAATTATGATGATGAATAGAGCATTGCTGGATCTGAAATCAAGTCCACGTAATTATACACAGATGGGTGACTTAGCTGAAGTCCCCCCTCTCCCAACCACACACACACAGTCACTGCGCTTCCTTCACTGTGATGTCTCACTTTTTAGTGCTCAGTGTCTTTCAAGATGATTATTCATGATAGTTTTCTCATTGACTTTTGGCTAGCAGGTTGAAGAGCACATATTTAATCGTGATGAATCCATTTCAGCCAACCAACTACATAACTGCAGTGGACACAGCCAGCATCTGAAGAGGAAGGTTGGCTCAGAACTTAGATATCTGCAAATTGGAGAGACGTACATATTTAAAGTGGCTTGGCTCGGTCTGCTTACTGGGCAGTGTGGTTTTGCAGAATTGCAGATAGACTTTTGCACATCGTAATGGTATATATAGAGTTGGATATGTGTGATAGAAATGAAAAGTAGTGTTTGTTTGGTTACTTCATTCTCCTTGACACAAATCAATCTGTCATTTCTGGCTTGCAGACAGAAAACATGTGGGTGAAGATGTGACGAGCGCTAAAGAAGAAACAGATATTACAAAGCAGCACCCTGAGGTTTCCTCTGTGTTTTATGAAATCCATGGTTGCGCTCATCCACTAGGAACAAAAGAAGCTCCTGTTTTCCATTCCACTTTTGTAGCAGTTACTTGAACTATTTATGAACAGACAAAGTATGAAAGAATTTGCTGCTAACTTTAACAAACAACAATATATCAATATGGGATGCCGCTTCACGACATTTTCAAACCTACAATAAGCTGTCTCTGAGTAGGACTCTCAACTCTTTGTGGGCCTGTGCCCCCCCCCCCCCCCCCCCCCCCCCCGCTGAGCAGTAATGCTGCCTCCCCAGCATGAGGTATGAGTTATGTGAGAGGTATTTTGCCCTCAGTCTTCAAGCACACAGAAGCATCATTAAGCTAAAGTAACTGCAGGATATTTTCTTACTTTCTTCCTCGTCTGCATCCAAATGTCACAAATTGCCTGCATTAGTCATGGCAAGGGCAGTGCACCCAGGCAGGTCATCACAGGCAGCCGAGCGCCATGGCTCATCGTCTTGCGAAACTCCCTTGCAGACTATCGCTCGCTTTGATTTTAGAAATCAGGGCTGGTGGTTGTGGCAGTGCACCTTCGTCTCTATCATAAGCTGTTAGCAGAGCGGCTGCAGATGAAGCAGTCTGGAGGTCAGTACTGTGACCTGTGATATGGATTAACATGCAGTGTATTTCACCAGGTGTTTCAACTGGTTAAGCCCGCCCTTAGGGCTGGGCGATAAAACGATAACGATATGTCTCACGACAGACACGTAATCAATATCAATAAAATATGTGTTCGATAAAACATTTGATTTTTTTTTTTCCTCGTTGGAAGAAACCTCAAGTTGCGAAGCAAGGTTGGTTGCATGAACAAAGGCACTCGCTCTCAGGTAACCGAGCAACGTAGGGAGTAATCACTGATCAGTGTGAGTGACATGCTAACACGCCAATCATGTAACAGTATCAAGTTCGGTTGCACCATATCGTTGTCTCGTGCTTAATTCTTTGCAAGCTGTCAGATGAGAAATAGAGAGTGAGTGAAAGTCAGCTCGCCAGTATGGCAGTTTTTTGGATTTTATAAGTCGGACCGTAGTCAGACCAATGTGGTCTGTAACTTATGCAAGACTGACCGGTGATACCACAAACTTATTTAACCACCTTAGCCACGCTCACTCTTTGGAGCGCAGCCGAATTCGCCAACGTCCAACAACATCTACAACCGCAGCACCACCGCACAAGCAGCAGACCACCATGCAGAGGTATCTGCTTCAGTGCCTGATGACAAATCATCTAAAAGGCACGAAGACGTAACGGAGGCAGTGGCATATCATATAGCTAAGAGAAGTCAGGTTATAAACACCTCTTACAAGTGCTTTTTTTTTTTTTTGGTTAACATTTGCAATAAAAATATCATTGAATAGTTCATGTATGTTTAGAGTAAGACGAGTGACTAAAGTTGTTCATATGTCTAGGCTGGTTTTATAGTTCAGTCAGTGTTACTGTGCTGTCTATCATGTTTGTTTGTTTGTATGTTACAGATGTCAAGTCTACCTCAGTTTCTGCTATGTTTACAAAACACTGCACATATCTGAAAACATTTTATTCAGCAGAAGGTGAATCAGCTTGTGAACTTCCTGCACTAAACCTGCAGAAAAAAACTTCTCAGGTTTCTCTCTGTTTACATTTCTACACTTTTATTTACATTTATTATTTGAGTGTTTTCCATGGTTGTGTTGACATTTCCTTTCCTTTCTGCCTTGATAGCTGAGGGGATTATAATCAGAGGAAGGTTAAATTTAAAATAAAAATATTTAAATTTAATGTATTTCTCTCCTGGTCCTTATTTTAAATAGGTCATAAAAAATATCAATTATTATTGATATTGACCGATATAAAACACTTAAATCGTGATACAGTTTTCAGCCCCTCATCTGGCACAGAAGATAGACACGGTTCTCTTCGCACCTTTGTTAAGAAAAGGTACTTTCTGAACATTATTGTTACTTTTTGATGCAGATATCTGTCCCTCCCTTGCTTACTGTCATTTACACCATTATCTGTTTTTTCTAGCCTGTACTTAGAGCTTAATCTACATTTATGCAATTATCACATTATACTGTCAAGAAAAACTAAATATTTTGAACTGTAGCTTTGGTTTTTAGACTGTACAACTTTGTTTATGTAAATCTTTAAATGAGTTAGCATGAAAAACAAAGGCTTTCCTAAATCCCTTGCCCATATGCAGTCAATATAACAGAACTTTAATCTGTGCCTATTATTTGATTTTTCTTTCCTACTACAGCAGAAGAAAACAGGTTTTGTTTTTCACCATACAAATCATGTGGTATATCTAGTGAGGAATGTAGCATTACTGCTTCATGTTGTTCTGAAATTGGTGGAGTGGCCCTTTAATAGAAGTTAAACTCTAACAACTGCGTTATTTGTAACTGTACTATCTTGTTGACATACATTTGAGCTGTCCTTCAGCTAAAAGTTGCAAAGATCTGGTAAGTTTTGAATAGCTATAATCATCTTCTCAACTTCTTTGTACTTACCATCTGGTAGTGCAACTTATGAAAAACAAAGCAGGCATGCATATAATTAGTCGTTGACAGCCAATGACCATGGCCAATATTTGCAGCCAACACCCGCCAACCACCCACACATCAAGCCTAGCTCCCACAATTGCTCCACTGTGAAACAAATGACAAAACATACACATACACATGTACAAAATACTACATACACACACATTGTATAAAGTTCAAGATAACTCGGAAAAAATCAGAATATGCAGGAATTTGGGTGACATGCACTATAGTAACCTGAGTACAGTTAAACCTATGTTTTCAGTGTGCAGCAGGTCAGTAATGTGATTTCCCCTCTACCTCTGACATTACTGCATTTTGCAACCATTGCTTACTTAATTTCCATGTTCAGTGATACAAGATGTGCCTCTCTGATGTTTCCTTCTTTATGGAATATGTGCTTTTACAGTGAAATGCTGGGCTGTTCAAAGTGACGTATTTAGAGCTGAATAGGCTACATGGTGTCAGTTTCAGTTCTACATTTATTTATGTGGAATGATCTCCTTGCTCATCCCATCACACTGCTGTCACAGTGGTACTTTCCTGGTCGGTAGTCTATATTATGCACATGCACACAGTACTTTCCAACAGTGATATATGTTGTTTTGGGAGTCATTTGTAATCAACCTTTTGAGTTGTTTAGCTATGAGGATGTGTTGTTTAGATGTGTTGCTTTGGCCAGCTTTGCATTTGCATTGTCTACATCTAGTTTTTTGAAAAGTGCAACCACACTTATGGGCACTTCCTGTGACAACAAACTGCAGGGATGATGTAGTCTCTCCCTCTCTCTCTGTCTTTCTCTCTGGCCCTATAAGCAACTCTCTCACCCAAATGTGCTGTCAGTTACCAAAATTTGGCAGCAATTGATTTACTGTGAATCAGCACTCATTAGCACAAACATGATTTGGTTAGTACCCATAAAAGTGCTGAGTCTGGTACCCAACCCTCCTATCTAGTAAGCAGAATGGAACATCTAGCAGCTTAGGAGCCAGATATTTCCCTCAGGCCTCGGTAGACCAAAAATAGAGCTAAGATAGAACAAATATTGGACTTGCATTCATCAGGTGTACACAAACACAAGTCCAAATGAATGCTCATGTTGTGTAAATAAGCCGATGTTTGCTAACTAGTTAGCAAGTGCTAACAGCAAACCATATCAGCTGCAATCAGTAATTACAGGTTTAAGAAATCTGGTGACTGCAGAAGCCAAAAGAATCCTGGATTCCTAAATGCATAAAGAAATCCCTCACTTGCACCTCCAAAACAATAAAAAAAGACTGAGTCAGAGCAAAGGTCAGTGAAGTCAGTATGATTCAAATAAACTCAGCCAAAAGTGTTTATACCTGTCCTGAGTGGGCAGCCAAAAAGCTCCACGTCTGCATCAGGAACGCTCTGATGATGAGGTAAGCTGTAAGAGAGACTGACATTTTTCAACACTTTAAATGTTAAGAATCACACAATTTCACCATCTGGAGCCAATCACCCACAATGTAGCAATTATCAAGTCAAGTACACATCTTTTCACCATGAAGCATGTCTCAAGAAACTTTAGAGAAAACAAAATGAAACCAGTGGACATATGTCACTAAATGAAATGATGCCATAGGATCTGAGAATTAAAAAAGCAATGCCATACATAGCTGTTGGCACTGTGTCGGTGTTACCTGACAGAAAGCAGGTGTGCTTGTTATTTCTGTATTATTTTCTATAATGGAGCTTTTTCGCTCACAGCATCCTTCATGTACATACACTTCGTCAGTCTGTGACTGACGTTGTGTTCTGGAGCAGGTCCAGTGTTTGGCCAATGATGATAGATGCTTAATGACATACATGTTCGCTCTGCTGGGGCCAAAATGCCCTTTCATGGCAGTACATGCACAAGTAGTTAAGATTGCGACTTTAAACAGCAGTGAATATAGATGGATAGCCCGTCACTGGGAAACTCCGTCCTCGCAGAGGCCTGAAAGTCCAAATATTTAGTCTCTCTATTGTTAGTCACACTGTTAAAGCACACGGTTTGGAAAGTGAATCTGGTCATGATAACAATGACATCCACGTCTAAATGTTCATATCCGCTTTTGTTTGCAGAAGTTTTAATCTGCTGTACACTCATAAGGAAAATGAATGTAAACCTCTCCACTCACTGCATGTCTTTGTCTCACTGAGGTTTTGGCTTGCTGCTGTCCCTCTGGTGGTTTTTAGCAGGCCTATCAGTCCTGGCAGGAGGCTTCCTCATGCGTTTGAGCAAAGCCAGGTCTAGTCAGGAGGAAAAAACCCTCCTGTCTCCTGAATTTGAAGTTTGCTTTAGCAACCATCTATGCACAAACTGTTGCTGGATGCCTTCAGCCCATAAACCAGTCTGTGTAGCATCGCCACAAACACAGCCACCCTTATTAAACCATCACCATTTAACAGAGGTGTCGTCTTTAAAGTACTTTGGAGAATCATCTGGCCTTCTTTTCAACACACATCACCACTTTGGCACGCAGAGGTCTTAGTTAATGGATAATTTAACTGATGAACAATCTAAGATTGTATTCTTTTTTCACATTTCATGTTGCTGTGATTCTGATTTGATTATAGCTCAACAATGATTTACAGCGACTTTTTGACACTTTAATTTTCATTTCAACTTTTGCACCCAGCAGATTACAGTCAATTTTTGATTAAGGTGCCATCTGTCACCGTCCATCCAAACTACATAATGCATTTAACATTCTGCATGCTGTTGCAGAATGTTTTCTCCTGGCCTCAGTTCAAGAAGAGAAAGAAGAAGAAAATGTGTAGGTGAATGGAGGACTGCACTGGGGACAGCTGTAAAACACATTGATTTGATAGATAAGTTCAAGAGAGCTATCACTCTAAAAGGTCAGTGTTTTCTGCATCCACACTTAAAATCAAATTAAGGGCTTTGTTATTTCTGTTGCTTCACAAGAACTGTTACCAACACAATGGAATGCAAATTGGCCTCCATTTAAATAGAGGGATTTCACACCTTCAGGCTTATCATGGAGCAGGCCGAAGCCAGGAGGAGATGGACACTCTGGGCTCTGCAAATTGACTTTAGCCTGTAATGTGTAATTAGGTTGGATAAAGAAACACTTCCCCAAAGTTTGCATGTCCAGCAAGCACAAACAGAGCTGTATTAGATCATCCATCCCCCCCAATTGATAAGGATAATGTCCACAAGAACTCCTTAAGACAGCTGTTTAGTGTCAGATACAACTTGGATCAGCACTTTAGAACTTTATTACACAACCCTGATCAAAGCAGCTTGATCTTACACATTCTCTTTACCGGAGTAATTCATTTAATATTAGTGAAAGTACTTCTTCCTCAGTGTATCTGGGGGCTTCTTTCAGTATCCTCAGGGACTCACTGTGTTCCCTGCAAGACATTTTGGGAACGACTGGAAAAAAAGCAGGCCGTCACCTGGTTTGTCCCTCTTATCACTGCATCAGTCAGAGAGCTAAGAGTCAGATTCCTTAAAAAACAAACACTCTGCAATCTTCAAAACCAGAGAGTAGTCTATCAAAACTTAATGCACTTCTAGAGATATTTCCAGAACCCTCACAGACTCTTCTAAACATCTGGATGACAAAATATTTTTCTTTGACGAGATAAAGAAGATTTTTCACTCACTTCCCAAGTTGCTCCTCCTGTTGCTAACCCACACAAAGACAGTAGCTGGAAATGACATATTTCCTTACTCAGACAGTCTCCTTTTACCATCATCTATATTCATCTGGATGGATGTTACTTTTACGTTTTGTTATATTTTCAAACAAAGTAATTCATGTGTTGTACATACAGTCACAACTTGATGGTAAGAACTGCAGAAAGTTTTGTTAACAACCTTCTGGCTCTTTCAGACATTGCCGGGTATTATTTTCACTGACACGGATGCTTAGTTCTGTAATGTGAATGGTATAGTAATTCACGAGAGGCACAAACTTTTCTCCGTATACATTCTCTTGTACGAATATTTCTAGTTAATCAATTTTAATTAAATTAGGATTTCCTGACTTAACTGAAGAAAACTTCTTTAATAATTCTCATTGCCTCGTGTTGTTCCATGCACCACACTTCGGGAACTGGAGTGTAAGCACGCCAAAGAAAGGCTGCACTTTAATTCTACAAAACTTGCATAAAAATAACGTCAACCATTATCCCGGTTTATAGTATGTGTGTGCCCCCTTTTAGCATTCTGTGATTTCTTCTTTATCATTCAGTATTATGCTTGGACAAAGGAAATATAAGCAGGAGACAAAAAGGAGGGACAGGGAGGCTCCTGGAGGGTTTTTACACACTGGGTAATTAAGCTTTTTGACTGACAGCAGAGTGCCAAAAGGCGCAGACGCACTCCGATTGGCCGGAGCGCACTTTACAATCTCCTCTTGTTTCCAAGCTCCGCACAGGCAGAGCGCTTCACCTCCCCAAACTCTCACAGCAGCCAGACGCACTGGAGGAGCGCGACGGGGCTGCAGCTAGAGGAGCCTGCCTGTGGACTTTACCCAAACCAGAAACTCCACACCTCCAGACCCCAACGTTTGTTCCTACATTTCTTTCTTGTTAGTTCTCTGAATTTCTTAATGCAGTGAGTGAATCGCTTGTCTGAGCCGTATTGAGCTGCCTTCGTTTTATTGCTGCAAAAAGAGAACATGGGGTCTGCTCCTGAGTCGTTCTGGAGGATGATCCGGCTGGCGGTGACAGTAGCTCTAATGTCAGCGTGCAGGGCGTCAGAGTACGAGTACCTCAGCTGGAAGTCGGACATGTACAACGGCGGCCGCAGCTACGGGAAGCCTCCCCAGTGCGTGGACATCCCGGACGACCTGCGGCTCTGTCACAACGTCGGCTACAACCAGATGCTGCTGCCCAACCTGCTGGAACATGAGACCATGGCCGAGGTGAAGCAGCAGGCCAGCAGCTGGGTGCCTCTGGTACACAAGAACTGCCACCCGGGCACGCAAGTCTTCCTCTGCTCGCTCTTTGCGCCCGTGTGTCTGGAGCGGCCCATCTACCCGTGCCGCTGGCTGTGCGAGGCCGTGCGGGACGGCTGCATCCCCATCATGGAGGCGTTCGGCTTCCCCTGGCCGGAGATGCTCACCTGTGACAAGTTTCCCCAAGACGATGTGTGCATTGCCATGACGCAGCCCAATGCGACCGAGGCCACCAAGCCGACAGGTAATGTGTGTCACTGATGGATTCCTCAGTGTCGATGTGTTTGTATTACTTCTTCAAACTGTGAAGAGAAGCCAAGTGTGCGTGCATGCTACTTTACAGCAACGTGTTATTTAAATGTAGCTGCACAGTAAAACCACAGTGTCTCTATGGTCAGTGAGATGGGTGTAATGCCTGGTCGAAGAGCGTATTAATGGTTGTTGATGGGAAAGGGCTCCCTGTGGTCAGACTCCTTCTCTGACTGATGCTTGGTAAAAAAAAAAAAAAAAAAAAAAAAAAAAAAGTGTTTCATGATTACTCCTTTTCTTCCAAACGCCAGTAAAATATCCATTGAAAGCTGCCAAAGCCCAGGGCCGTAACCAGATTCATGAAATATTAAGGGCCATACTCCCCCTGACATGTCCCCTCTCATCAAAAAGAATTAACCAGATACACAATGGTATTTTTTCAGTCATGTATTCAGTTTTATTATCTGTAAATTTTATGTCCCGACATCAAAGTCTAAACGCTGTGTGGAAGCCTTCTCCACACTGGCCATTATATTAAGTCTAAAAACACTGTGTGTTATAACATCGTGTGTAACTTTCATTTTGGAATGTTAACCCAGGCTGCTAAAATTCCCAGAAAAATACACAGGACATGTCCTCACTGTCCTCAACGGCAGCAACTGCCTTACCAGAGCTTAAGATGCTGTCTTGAATCGCTTGATTTCTCTGACTAACAGGCAAAATACAATGATTCAATTCACAATCAAGAGAGAAAAGCAGCAAATTCTCACAGTACATTTGTGTAGAAATAGGAAAATGTTTTACATGTTTTGCTTGAAAACAGTGAATCCGTTTCCAAAATGGTTAACGATGAATTTGTTCCTCTATTTGAATGTGTAACCCCACTTCAGTGCAGCCATTTGGGATTTGAAATAACCAAGCATGATCTCCCTAACTCAGAGAAACTACCTGACTGAGAAAACAAACAGACACCACTTTTGCCACTGTGTCGAAGTCGACACCCGCTCAGTTAAATGGGCTTGAGAATGTTGTTTCAGGGGTGAAGGTGTGTTTGCAGATGCAAATCCCAACACAAACAAGCCAAATACAACCTTTTGGGGGGAAATTAGCCATGATCCAATTTTAACAATGTCAACACACCTCCCCCCACCACGCTCCTTAAAGAAAGTCTTATGTGGTTACATTTCCTTTTCAATCCGTAATCTTCTGCATAAACTCTGGCTTCAATGTGAATGTGAAGTTGCTCGCTGTTGTCTTGGAGCCATGTTGCAACATTGAAAAAGCTCCAACAGATGGTAGTCATTTATTTCAAGGTGTTTGTTGAACTGGAGGACAATGCTGGGAGGAAGTCCAGCACCGAAAAGTGAATACCTGCATCTATTAATCCCCATTTTTATTACCATTACTGAAAATTTCTTTGAAACGGATGAAAGATGGTGAGATGAAGACCCAACCTGAAAAACACACTGTTCAAATAATGTGAATTACAATCCAGTCTGGAGGAGAGCGAGAGCCGGCGGCTTCGAAGCAGTTCTCCCAAGGACGTGGCAACAACGTGGTAGGCAGCAGAGTCAGACTCCTCATGCAGCATCAGTGAAGTCAGGAGGAACATAGTCCAGATAAATGGTCTTCCAGCACTCAACCGATGGGCCAAGCTGACAAATACCAGAGAACCCTGGAAAATTCACAAAAGCCCTGAGAAGATAAAGCTTGGGCTGAAGCGGACTAGTTTTGGTTTGAAGCTTCGGTTCAGTGTCCTTGCCGGTCGTCTACGTGAGGTGTACGCCAGGGAAGGGAAAGTACAATCACCTCATTCACTTAAACCATAAAGTCGAGGGGAATTTCCATCATCACATCATCAACTTACTTCTATTTCAATCTTAAGCTGTAAATACACCACTTGAAGACATTTTTGCTGAACATGTAGGCCATAAATGGGGAGACTGTGGATCTTCCAGCAATTACACAGTGCTCACTGTATATAGAGCGAATATGTCCCCTGTGTGTGTGTGTGTGTGTGTGTGTGTGTGTGTGTGTGTGTGTTAAGGGGGGGGGGGTGTTACTGACTGACATGGTGGTATGGACGGAGGCCCATTTTTCTGAAAAGGACTCCCTTTTCAGACTAAGGGGGACCACACAGAGCTCCACGCTCTCCAGACGTCACCTGTTATCATTTGTTGTCAGCGACGATCAGAAATAAGTTCCAGAGTCCGGCCTGTTAGAGCCGAACTTGGTCCACTCAGAGCGGCACAGAATTTCGTTCGCTGCCATCAGTGGTCATCTTTGATCTTGAGGTTGATTAAGACTTTTTTTTTAAATCTTAAAAGCAGCCTAATCCTCATAGCCGTTCTCTTTAATGATCGTTAATAGAGGTCAGCTACTTGGTGATAATTGATTTAAAGGAGAACCAGGCTCAAAAAAAGCAAAGGGACCCTGTGACTCTGTAAATAGTGTCTGTTTTCACAAGCTCTTTACACCTGGGCGTTACTTTGACAAGCTTTCGTTAAACACATGTAATGAACAACTGGCAGCGGAGAGAAAACTATTTGTTTTCCCTTTATTTACCCTTCTGCTCCATCGATCCTGGTCCACGCTGTGACACTGAAATGCAGTCGGTTTGAATTAAATGCTGCAGGATGCTGCGATTGCATTGCAGGTCCAAGTTTGTTTGGAAAGCAAACTCAGCTGTTGGCATGAAGCGATCATTTGTGGCTTTAGAAAAAAATTGAAAAATTGTGTTGGTAAAATATTCACAGATATGCCTCTAGACCGAATTACTTTTTGGCAAAAACACATTTTGGCTCTTAGTCTTCACTCGGGTTTTAGTCTTCCAGCGGCTATTATTACCTTTTTTTTGGGATGTCAGAGCATTCCTTTAAGCTTGGATTGAATATCATTACCATTTATTCCTTCCACATTTCTAATGCTTTTTTTTTTTTGCATTTAAGGGAGTATACATTGTGGGTGAGCATTACGGAAAGATGCTTTTTGAAAACTGTCTAAATGTAGCAGAGAGTGAGGAAGAGTGTTTACTGCAGCTCTTAGTTACAGCTGGCTATAAAAGCTGAAGACATTCCTCACCGAGGTCAGGTCACAAGAGCACATGAGCCCAAGAGACTAGGCGACTGACACCAGACAGCAGATAGGATCTCGACATGCAGAGAGGGCTTAGGTGTGGAGAGGTTTGCAGGATAAATCATTTATAATTGGAATTTAAAGGAGTGTGGTGATATTTTTAAAGAATTAACTTGAACTCCTCCCTCTTCATTTCAACTGATAAATGACTCTTGTGTGTCCCCCACATCCCAAATGGGTGGCGATGTGAATAATTCCAATGTAAAGCCATGTGAATGACTCATGTTTGGTATTATTGCAACTTGCATTCAATATTTTGCTTCTTGACATGTGATTTTCTAACCATGTCCCTTCTTTTATCCACAGGTTACTCTCCCATCTGCCCTCCATGTGACAATGAAATGAAAACAGACGCCATACTGGAGCACATGTGTGCCAGCGAGTTTGGTAAGCGTCCTCACACTCACTGCGCCAGCACAACATGCGAAGTACTGTCAGCACACCACAGCTCTGATACGCCTTGACATGTATCACAGTGGTCCAGGAAACCAGAGCACCATGCGATTGCATCAGTTGTGTCTTCTATTCTCAAGCTTTAAAACAGTCCATAAATTCTTAACAAAGTATGTAAAGCTGCATTTTTTCCTGAAGTCTACCCTGCATCTTACCATATTTAGCCATTTCCTTCCCAGTCAACTCAATAAAACTTGTTCCATGCCTGCAGTTTTCTTGATTAGATCAATGAAACTGAAGAGTTTTTATGTAAAAGCCTCATGTGAAGTTTTGTGTCTTGGTCAGATGTAGCAGGTCTGTCTGGTTTGGTGGAGGATGATGTTCTGTGACTAATGAATTGGGGTCATTAAAGTCTTTATGTGGTAGGTCCTGGCAGTAGTAAAGTAGGATGTTTGTTCTGCTGTCTGGGCGGACTGTTGTTGCAGAATACCTTCTGCACATGGGTGGAAATCCACATCAAATGTGCCCCTGAATCAAGTAGTTAATGATAAACCATGTATTTGTTTTGCTTCAGTAACATCTATTTCAAATATATATTTTTTAAAATCCCGATGTGATAAAACACATAAAAAAAGCTTAAGTTGATCCTTAATTTGTGTTGGCTAATGAGCTCAGTGAGTAGTAATAATAATAACAATAAAACTTTATTTGTAAAGCACTTTTAGTAGAAGAAATACAGCTCAAAGTACTTAACAGCAAAGAAATCACATGCTCAAGTGCTTCACATGACAAAACAAAGCCAAAAAAAGAACATAGAAACAGGGACAGAATGCCATAATTAATGTACAATGAGATGGAGAATAAAGCACACTTGATAATAATAGTAAGAATAAGATACAAATAAGGATTTTACAAGTTAATAGAAAGAGGTTAATGGAAAGTTTAAAAAGATAATGCATAGATTGCATTTTAAAAGAAGTGCTGCAGTGCATAAGTGCAAAAAAGAGTTTCAGGCCTGTCAGTGTGCCATCCATATAATGTGGATGGCACACTGTATGTATGTATACATAAATAGAAATGAGGGAATAAGTACTACTACGACTATTATCAGTTTACAGTGCATTTTACCTCTGCACATGCAAACAACCATCAGGGGAATGTGGAACATATTGACTAATGTAAACAAATAGAGCTTTCACTTTCTATCTGATATTTAAATTACTGTTCATAAGTGGTAAAAAAAAAATAACCATCAGATTTGCAATGATCTATTCAAAGTCAAAATCCACAGTGTATAAAGACAACAGGCCATGTCTTGTACTCTATAATTCACCGTCCATCTAACTCAGGCCCTGCTGCCATCTTCCTAATTATTGTTGTCATCTCTGCAAACACAAAATGGATAAAACCAGTGAGCTGTGCTGAACCATTCATCATAACACCAATCAACCTGAGAAGTTAGGTGTGTCAGTTTCCCAAGTAAAATACATGTTTGCCCTGAGCTTACACAGGTTTCTTGAACAGCCTGTTTCATAAAGTGGTTCTAACTGATGATTAACAATAAATTAAATGAGAACAATATGACAATGTGAAAGGTGCTGCTTGTAGTGATGAACCTACACAGAATAATCACCTGAATCTGCAGCTCCTCTCAGCTGCATCCTTTGTACTTTTTTACATTTGGTACTGTTTTGCCAGCAAACAACAGACGCTAACTGGTCAGCGTACAGCATTTAGCAGATGAAGAGCCAGATATTTTCTTAGGAGTTGGTAGAGACCAAAAACAGAGTAAAAAGAGAATGATATTGGACATCAGGTGATCAGAAACATGACTCCAACTGAATGATAATGATGCTCCATAACTGCTAGATTGAAACTGTTTGCTTCACCATAGCAGCTTGAAAGGTGAAGATATGTCAGTGTTGTATCCACAAGATATCTCGTTGCCAGGTTTAAAAAGTCTGCATTTCAACATTTTCAGATAAACAACCTGTCATATCATTCACTCTGAAGGGTTTCATGACCTCTGGAGTGAAAATAGGACAATGCATGCTGTAGGTTTCACACATTCGTTTCACTGGAGCGTCTTCAATCCAGCTGGATGGGAAACCAGACTGAAACAAACCAAACAACATTAACAAAAAAGGAAAGGAGGAACATGTTTCACTGACTGGGCACTTGATTTAGTTAGCTGATTTAGTTAGTGATTCAGTGGAAATTTGGAAATTTTGCATGAGGAGCCTTGCGCTTGAAAAGGACATTGAAGGCCCAGAGTTCAATTAAAAACACAAACATCAACTGAATTGCAGTTAGGAGGACTTCCAGGAATAATATGTGCATGATGCACACAAGATGCAAGATGTTAGGCTTTCATGTTTTATTCACTGGCTGGACCAAAAGTTGTGGCAGCTTGAATTCCAGGTGCCATGCCGAGCAAACATAGACTGGATGCACATTGGAAACAGACTTTCTTCCAATTCTCAGGAAAAAGTTTAAAGTTACATTTGTTTAACGAATTGCCTTGTTGTTTATGCTGTGGTGATGGGAGTTGCCTTATTCAGTCTGCGTCCTGGTTTGCCAAGAGGAGAGTGGCACATTATTGGCTTGTTTCATCTCGGATGAAGACAGATGTTGTTTTGCTTGCTTGTCATAAGCCCCCTAAGCAGCTGACATGTGAGGATACACAGACAGATTTAGTATCGGGCTGAGGATGAGACGCTGTGTGTGTTGCATGTTTGAACGCACAAGGGACGGACCTCCTCTGGAAAGCCACAAATGCTGCAGTGATTTCAGGGTGGCACATGAGTTGATTATAGCGGGTAAACAACTAATGCACAGCCTGACACGAGATAGCATCACTGGTTATATCTCCAGCCAGGCTAAAGATTTGTTTGTTGCTTTTTCCAGCAGGCTGATGGAATTCAGTTTTGGTCTGACGAGAAAACTGCAACTATAAATATATCTAACATCAGCTGAAGCCAAACATCAGTTAATGTACTGTCTCGAGGAAAAAGAAAATACGCAGATGAAAAAAAAAAATTCCAAGCTTTAATCATGACGTGTTTTATCCCAGCAAGGAAAGATAAGACCATCATCCTGATTTTGCTCTCTGCTAGTTTTGACTTGACTGCGAGTGTGCGGACACGGTGGGTTGCAGGAGATTGAGGAGCAGACAAGTCTTAACCACAAAACAGATATGATAGATGGATGGACACTGGGATGGAAAACCACAGAGAGGCTTGAGGAATGAATCAGTAACCAACAATAGAGTCTTTATTAATCTGCGTGGACCAGTCGTGAAAAACGTCCCCACCCTGGCAGGGAATTAGCATTTTTGTCCTCACTTACTGGAAGTTGCGAAAGGTCTGTTCTCAGTTAAAGTAAGAGTGAAGTGTGAAGTTGTTTTTTTGCAATCATTTGTATAATTGCTTCCCATCGGTTGCACAAGCTCATCTGACGTTTCCATGCAGTTTGATCCTGAAAGAAGCAGAGAATGCTGCAGCAAGACAGCTGTTGACTGGAGGTGGTTGGATGTGAGGTTGTTCTGGCAGAAGAGGAAAGACACTGCTAAGATAGATGTGCATTTTCAAGCTAATACATGAGAGCTGCGGTATCAAGTAACAGGTTCTCAGTCCAGCGCTCTTAGTGTCTCCAGCGAGGACAGACACTCCCTGATTTCTGCAAAATCCTGATGAATCTCTTTCTACCAAATACACATATCCTCTTTGTGGCACTCAGCTGGTAACAGATTTACAGCTCAACACTTTGTTCCCACCGCAATTTATCTCCGTGCTTAAGGTTTTACGGTACCTCATTGTCCCAAAAAACTCCAGCACCCTTCAATTAAATCTCTCCTCTGCCTTGGACAGCTCTCTTTGTTGTCGTTGCCAAATTGCTCCTTCCCTTTGCTGATGCAGTAAACAACAGGGCAGCCCTGCACTGGAGGACTGATCACTTCACCTTATCGGATCAGTTGTGTTTCCATTATTGTGCATGGGGAGCAGTACACGCCCTCCTGCTGGGTTTATGATGCCCTGGGAGCTGGAGGTCCTGTCTGAGTCTCTGAACCAGCAGAGGAAATCAGGTCAGGGGTGAGGGACCAGAATAGAGGAGGGAATGTCTACAAGAATAACAGATTTAATGTTACATTACTTTAGATTATAGAAAGCAAAACCAATTTACAGTCAAGGTAACATAAAATTAAATCTTGTTTTTGTTGATAAGAGATTAAAATGAAATGTATGATGTCCTCTGACTATTCTACTGATTGAATTAGAGTTGGCTCATAATTCAACATCATTGTATACTGATTTTAAGTATAATTGTACAGGTATCATGATAAAATGAGGACATCATGTTATCTTTTCTTACTTAAGTAATGATTCTGAGCAAATTGTGGCCAAAATGTAGCAAAATGAGTGACTGAGGTTTTTGTTTCACTCCTGAAGAGTTTTGTTGGATCTAAACCAAAACAAAGAAACACAGCTCATTGCATTTAATCAGTGGTCCCAAACCATTTCCTGGTGATCCTTTAAAACAAAGCAATTCCAGCTTTGACCCCTTATTAAAGGGTTCATATGTCTACTGGTTGGCAGCCACTGGATTAAATATCAGTTTAAGTAATTTATTTGCAGTCATTTAATATGGCACTATAGAAATATACAAGTAAAAATACAAGTAAAAGTCCTCAAAACATTACTTAAGTAAGCGAACAGCAGCATTACTAGCAAAATGTACGTCAACGTACTCATTATGCAGAATGGCTCTTTTCAGAATGTGATGTGCATTCAGCAGCATTTTAATGACATGACATGAGTCAGTGTATTTTTCCTGTAGTAAAAGTAGCTGATATCTTCATTTTGAGAGTTCACTGGCCAAGACGTTGGGAGCTGCTGATGTAATGTATAGACATGCATCACTCTGGTATTGGAGGATCAGATGTTTGCAAGTAGAATTCAGTTCAGCCAAGTACCTAGTTAAAATTAGCAGTCAGTTAAATACAGTGAAGCAAAAAAGTGTTGTTGGGGAGTGGAGCTAGAAAGTAGCTAAAGATGGATGTTTCTCAAAGTATGGCTGCTTGTGTACTCTTACCTTTCATCACTGCTTTTATGTGATCTTGCATACCTTTGCCATATTAGGATATTTACTGATGCTGGAGAGTTATTTGTATTAACATCTTTAAAGTGAGGCTGCACGGTGGCGCAGCAGGTAGTGCGCGTGCCTCACAGCAAGAAGGTTGCCGGTTCGATCCCCGGGGCAGGCGGGGCCTTTCTGTGTGAAGTTTGCATGTTCTTCCCGTGCATGCGTGGGTTCTCTCCGGGTACTCCGGCTTCCTCCCACAGACCAAAAACATGCTCATTAGGTTAATTGATGACTCTAAAAAATTGTCCGTAGGTGTGAGTGTGAGTGTGAATGTTTGTCTGTCTTTGCATGTGGCCCTGCAATCGGCTGGCGACCGGTTCAGGGTGTACCCCGCCTCTCGCCCATTGCAGCTGGGATAGGCTCCAGCCCCCCGCAACCCCGAAAGGGATAGGCGGTATAGATAATGGATGGATGGATGGATCTTTAAAGTGATTTCAGCTGTATAGTGCAGCTCTGGCTAGAATGTTTTGAGTTCTTGGCTGGTTCAGTTGAATCCCATGATTCTCTCAGCACAATAGCTTTGTATTGGTCACACCGGTGCAGAAGCAATGCCAGCTTACTGAGCTGATGCATCCTGTACAAGGAGAATAGGAGCATACAAATGTAGACCACCTACTGGATGGATGTTCTCGTCAAAGTGAAAACAGTTGTTTAAACATCTCCCTCCTCTGTTGCACATTATAATTATGAGTGGATACAGGGACAGTTGCAGCGGCTGTAAGTAAAGGACAGCATTGTTAACAACCAATTATTTGATGTGAACTCCTTACTGTGCACTGCTGCTGAAGAGATTAAACCCTCAAACAACACGAGGTGCAAAGAAAGTTCAGAGCGTCAAAGGATTATCGAGGATGGAGGATTTATCAAGATGAAGTCCTTGCAGGGGTGGGCAAGGCCTTCTCTTTTATGACTCACTAATTATGAATGCTGCCCATTTCGATTTCACTGAACACTAAGCCTCCTCATAGAGACCGTTTGAGAGACTAGAGACAGAGGATAAAAGTCTTAATCCCTACCATGTGCACTCTTAATACTGGGAAAAACAGGGCAGCTTTTTTTTTAGCACTTTAATTAACAATGGGAGATACGGGAGCAAAGGAAGAGATGAAACATTTGGAAATTTCTTTAAGCACCAGGTCTGGTTTTTATATCAAGCAGGATTCTGTGAAAAGTGAGTCAGGAGGGATTTTGTGTCTTAAACTGGAGAAAATGAGACAGTTTTATCAGTCCAGATCTTTGCTGGAGTGTGAAATGATTCATGCTCAATCAGCCTGTTCCCTGTAACATAAGTCACAAGACTTCATGTCTGACATGACTCAGTGATTTATCCCAACACCAGCTCTGTCACTTAGATCGGACATAGCAGCCTGCGCTTTTTTTCTCTCTAGTTGCCGTGTCACAAGGTTGTCTGCACTGCACAAACATCACTGTATGTCAGTGGAAAACAGAGGACGTAATGTGTGGAGGCATATGGAGATTTGGACCACCAAAGTCTGACTCGTGCTCTGTTTCAGAAGGGGAACTGGAGGAAACAGAGAGATTAGAAGGTTAAATTGAGTTTAGTGAAAGATCAGGAGTATTATGGTCAATCAGAAAGCAGCCTGAGATTCAGAGGGAGGTTAAAGCCAAAAGCAAAGCTGCGCACTGATTTATTGTTGCAAGACAATTCTGATTAAAAACTTTCAAGCAACTGCTAATCCTAACCAGATGGATACAGTACTGAAATTGAATAAAAACTGACCTAGACTGTAAGTTTACAGTCACTTAACAAGCAAACTGACAATTTACATTCCTTCATTACACAGATGCAGTGTTTTTTCCATGTGAGACAGAAAGTTGAAGTGGCTCTGTGCATAATTTCACTCAGTCTCTGAGGCCACACATGGCTCTTGGTATCTGGATTTAGTATCAGACAATCTCCAAAACAGATATTGCATAATGTCTTGGTATTAGGAGGATCATTCAGGGCTTCTTGTGCATGAAGATTTACAGCAGAACTACATCTATACAGAGCATAAGCAGGGCTCAGGTAGCAGCTTTAACCTGATTGCATGGAGTTATTTTTAAATCATAGTGATTTAACAGGAGAAAATGAATCTATGTAAAGTGTAGAGCTGGATTGATAAATAGCCCAGGCTGGTATGTTGGCCAATACTAGCTTATTGCTCGTGTATGTTGGTATCATTTTACGTTGAAGGGACAGCAAGTTGCAGCACATAAATGCCAAAGATTCTTTATGTTTGAGGATTATTTCTGTAAAAATGTCCTGTTCAGAACACATGTTGGTCACAGTGCTTTAAAAAGTAAATCACAGGATCCTTATTAAAAACCTTTTCATCTTTTTGTGTAAAAATCAGCCAATGTGTCATTGTTGGATCAGGCCATATAATAAAAACCAACTTTGTAATAGTGTAGGAGTAGGCAAAATGATATTCATTTATCTCCTGTGAGAGATTCTGCCATCCTATATAGAACCTTTATATCTCTGGGTGTGTTTGGCCATTCTGCCAAAAAAAATATGGTCAGGACTGAAGGATTTCAGTGTGATTTTTGCATCAGCATGGTGGATTTATGGATTTTTCAGGTTATTTACCTTTTAATGTGGTTATTTTATCCATCAACAATTTAATAGTAACTGTGTTCTCTCACAATGTAGATGGATATACAATTACATGTATCAGGATATAGAATTGCATCTGTATCACTCAGCCCCTTAACAGCGAAAGGGCCAGGCTAGCTTTGGATAATGCTAGTCACATAATATTACTCAATGCCGTAAAGGAAAATGCCAGTACTGAAAGTCAGTAGTGGGGCACGGATTGTTTTACCAAACCAGTATAACTTTACAGAATCACATTACTTTCTTATCCCTGAAGAGATGGTGCTGACTTTCCATAGATACCCACCATCACGTTTCATTTTGCTAGCACAGAGGGTGACACACTGTGTCTGGCATTTTGTACTCATAAAATATTAACTAGATTATACCAAAGGTTTTGTACAAGAACTCAGCCAGCCTTATGCATGAGGTAACTGTATTTTCTCCTTTTCTCCACTGACAGCTTTCAGGACCAAGATCAAGGAGGTGAAGCGAGAAAACATGGACCGCAAGGTGATCCTGCAGAAGAGGAAGAAGATGCTCAAACTGGGGAACCTGAAGAAGAAGGACTTGAAGACACTGGTGTTGTACCTGAAGAACGGTGCAGACTGCCCCTGCCAGCAGCTGGACAACCTGGGAAACCAGTATCTAATCATGGGCCGCAAGGTGGATAAGCAGTACCTCCTCACAGGCATCCACAAGTGGGACAAGTCCAGCAAAGAGTTCAAAAAGGCCATCAAGAAACTCAAGACCTACAAATGTCCTGCCTTCGAGAACGTCTTCAAATAATAAGACCCCCACCCCACCTCCTTTGGTCGCATCTCATCCTACATATGAACTTGCACAAGCATTAAAATCCCAAACTTTGCTTTCTATTGTCCTGTTTATATACCTATATATCTTTTTATATTCACAAATATACTTTGAAATGTCCATTGATGAGTTTTAGTTGAATGTGGTGAGTGATGACGCCACGGACAAAGGTTGGGTTTCCTTTTTTTTTCCTTCTGCTTAAGAAAAGGACATTGTAGTAAAAAGCCCTTCCTCACTGAAATCATTTCCACTATGTGTATGTAGATAGCCTACTTTGATCTTTCATTTAACAGGTCAGTGGATTTTGCTTAAAGGAATAGTTGGAGATTTTGGGAAATACACCTTCACTTTATGACTGAGAGTTAGTGGAGAAGATTGATAGCACTCATGTACCTGTATGCTAAATATGAAGCTAGAGCCAGTAGACGTCCGGCTTAGTCTCAACTATAGAGTGGAAGCAGGGAGAAACAGCACTTTCCAACAGTAATTGTCATTTTTTTCAGTTTTTGTTTTTATACAGATTGAACATATTAATTATCAAATGTTAATTAGTGGTTTTGAGGTACTGTCAGGTGTATTGATTTTGACAGAGCCTAGCTAGCTGTTTTTTACTGCTTCCAGTCTTCATGCTAACATAGTCTGCTGGCTCTCGTTTCATATTTAGTGTTACAAGCATGCGATTGGCGTTGATCTTCCCCTTTAAATTTCTGAAATAAAAAAAGTTTTTTTTAAAGCTCTCTCTTTTTCTGATCATATAACAATAAATGATATAGTCTAGACTGCAGAATTGGCATTTGGAGGTGTTTTGAGCTTTAAAAGCCACACTGTACAGAGCAGCTCCACATGGGGTTCCTGTTGAATAACTTATTGACAGACATATGGGAGAGTGCTATCGCAGCTGACTGCTTTGTCAAAGTAAAGACTGCACTACCAATAATTTTGATGATTTCCTTATCCTTCAATTCATCGTTACATGTCTTTTTTGTTACTTGAAAGAATCTTCTGAGAATCATAACCACCGATCTGCATCATGAAATAACGTGTAGGCCTGTGTGGCAGATTTCTTGATTTCTTGTTGTGTCGTCACCTGACATTTGGCTGAATAGTTTTACCTCTTTCCTCTCTCTTTACATCCAATCTAACTGCAGTAATCAGTACTCATTGGTAATGAAAATGTGTTGTAGCCTTACATGTTTAAAAGTGCAAAAGTTAGCAAAGTGCAAACCAACTCTGTGTTCTGGTTTGTTTTGCTCAAGTGTTGCTGGTCCGTTTTAGCACTATTTTGTTTCAGATTTGAATGTCAGTGGTGCATTGCTGCCTATTACATGTACATACAAATTTTACATAAATATGAAAAACTGAATGGTGTCGCTTATATTATTTAGTTTTCTTTCATAGATTTACATAGACATTGCAGTGGTTGTTTGTTGGTTGGTCCACTGCTTAAATGTCTCACCAAGCACACCATGGATTGCCATGAAATTGATTACAGATATTTATGGCTTCTAGATGGTGTATTCTAATGATGTAGATGATCCCATTACTATTCCTCTAGCATAATCATCAGGTCAAAATTTGTTCAAAACTTGAGAAAAATTTATGACCTTCCCATCACCCTTGACTGTTAGTAAGATGGTGACCATTGTCAGATGACCACATGCGATTGCCAGCCCTGTGAAGAATTTCTGGGGGCACCACTTAAAAAGGCCACTAAAAAATACATACATAATGAGAACAGACTGTAGACAGGCGTGCACATAAATAAATAAATAAATAAATAAATAAATAAATAAATAAATAATATATATATGATGTGTAAAGATATAAACAAGTAAATATAGAAACAGGCTTATAAACATATAAACACTACGTAACCAGGTAAGTAAGTGGATGGAGCCATTGCTGTAGAACATATACAATATGTACAGTACCACCAAGTATAATACAAGTATCAGTGTGGTGTGAGGAAAGTGTTCTGGTGACAAACCTGAGAGCTCAACAGTTCAAAAGTCTCATGGCCTGCAGGATGAAGCTGTCACTGAGCTTGGTGGTGTGGGCCGGGTGCAGTACCGTCTTCCCAACAGCAGCAGGCAGAAGAGTTAGTGGCTGGGGCGATTACGGTTTCTGATGATCCTGTTGCCCTTCCTCCTGCACTGCTGCATCTAGAGGTCATTTGTGGATGACAGCTTTGTCCTGGTGATGTGCTCTGCAGTTTTCAGGCTGCCGGGCCAGGTGGTGATGCAGCCTGTCAAGGTACTCTCAATTTTGCACCTGTAGAAGTTTCAGAGTATCCAGGAGTCCATGCTGGGCCTTCTCAGTCTGAATACTGGACTACAGTCAATGAACAGCATTCTCATGTGTGTTTTTCTGGTCCAGGTGGAAGAGGACAGCATGGAGGGCCAGGCGATGGCACTGTTTATTTATGCAGTGGGTCAAGAAAGTTAATGAAAGTTTTGAAAGCACTCCATGACTGTGAAGGTGAGAGCTACTGACCACTAGTCATTCAAACAGATGGCTTTCACAATGATGAACTTTTTGAAACATGGGGACTACAAACTGGAGCCGTGAGTTGAAAATGTCTGCAAAGACATCTGACACACCTTGAGAGCTCAGCCAGGATGCCATCAGCTCCGTTGATGTGCATACAGGTGGGCATAAAGACGGTGGAAGTGATGCAGGCATGAAAGATTCTTCCACTTGAAATACATTAATATGAAAGTCATGCTCACTATCACAAAAATAAAGGAAAATTAATGACCTTGTACATGGATGCTATTAAATTTCATGAGTGTTTCACAAACCACCATGTTTTACTGCATGTCCTGAAACAAATGTAATGAAGTTGTCACAAACTAACTGACATTCAGCAAACCGTGTGTGGCTTCAGTTTTTGGTCAGAGCCATTTTGGCTTGACTTAATACTTTTATATCACATTCAGTGATAATATTAATGTAATATCAATAGTAAGAGAAACTATAACCTGCATCTGAAAAGTTCCTAATCTGTGTTTCTCTCAGGTAACCTGAGCTTTGAAATGATCTGCAGAGGGTTATTACTTATTTGGCATATGCATAAGAGCTATATCTAACTATGTTATTAAGGCCTTTGAAACATTAAAATTGTCTTGCGGGGATTATGCAGCCTCTAATCTTTCTATAAACTATCATTTCAGTCTTTACATGTGATGTGTGATGCTGTTAAAACAAAGTAGCATATGTGCTGCCAAACAGCGAGCTTCTGCTTTGACAGTCACGTCAAATAGACAGCACTTTTTGTTAGCTGTGCCAAACTAACATTTTCACGCTTTTTGGCAGGATGAAGTATCAAGTTGCCAGATCTCCACACTGAAGGATCTCTCACGCACACATGTTTTTTATTTCCCCATATCTCTCTGACAATGCTAAATTCTTGTCTGGGTGTCTTCTGATGCAGGTTCATTGTGGTTTCACAGACTGTTGGTGCCTCGGTATGTGGTGTGTAAACGCTAATCCTGAGATATACATCATTAACAGCTCGTGCTGATAGTGAACTTTAATGCTTTCTTAACAGAAAGGCAGCGCTGTCTAGTCATCTGCAAACTACAAAGATTTATTTTCACAAAGTCTGTGCTGATGGATATGATTTACAGCCATGACTTTCCCATGCCATTTCATCTGATTCATGAACAGTAACATGCAAATGTGCACCGAATCCAAAACACTGACAGAGGCACAGTGTATTGTGTTTGAACCACTCTCTGATGAATGTTTTAATGTAAATACTTTTATGAGCTGAAGTCTATCATGTCAGTACAACATGCGTAAACAACAAAACATGAAACCGTTCTGTCAATAAAAAGGCTTGTTAAAAACCAGGAAGTATCAAACGGACCAACGTCTTGGCCATCTGGTTCCAGTAATGGCTTTGGTATTGGAAAATATATCTCAGATGTGGACTTTGCTTTCTAATCATTACTTCAGCTGCCTTCAAAAGAGTCCCAGAAAAGCCAGGGCCAAGATCCAGCTTTGTCCCATTAAGAGATGATCTGCTAAAAACATCCTGTTGGATTCGTCGTCTCACCGAAAACCTCAAATTGACAAAGCTGATGAAGTACTATTTTGATTGCTTGCACGTCAGAGGCTAGGAAGGTATTCAATTATCCCTCCAATATTAATACCACACACTTGATTTCAGTCTGTGTGATAACACAGTACTAAGCTGACAACTGGAAAGTCTGACGGGATCGAGGTCTCACTGATACACACCGGAACCTGTGTAAGTGTGCTTCTGTTTAAGCAAATACCTCTGACCTGATGAAAACACACACTTCCTTATGTTGTTAGCTGCAAACTCAACAGCTGGTTAATTTCATGTAGAACATTAAAGTAACGCTCCCAATATTTAGTGATCAATACAAAATCACATGCTAAGTGCAGAAAAACAATGTTACTTCAAATGACAGCTCAATCCAGTGCAGCCCAGTTCAACAGCTTCATGCAGTCACTGTGTGGCTGAGTTATCGTCTCCCTGTCACTCTCACTGTAGTTCTTCTCTGCTCTATGAAGCATGTTTGTGTCTTATTGTATTATTTTGGTTTTAAATGCTGCAGCTTTACTGTTTTGATTCACTAAATAAGTACCTGTAGATTATACTCTGTATCCAAAGCCTGATAGATGCCACATAAAGACCCCCACTTTTGCACTGGGTTCCTCCATGACTATGAACAAACACAAGAGTTTTATTTGACTCAATCCTGTAAATAAAAATAATAAAGGACACCAAATATGTATTAATGTGCAGTTGGAAAGAGTCCTGAGCAAGCGCACTCCTATTTAAGTAACATTTGCTGAAAAATAAAGTGCCCAGCTGTTTTGGAGACATAGATGTATGAATGTCAGTATGAACCATTGGGACTGTTGATGAGTGCCACAGACAGGGCAGGGCAGTTGGAGAGTCCTGATAAGAGAACTAATATCTTTTCAGTATGTTTTTTACAATAAGAAAAATACAGAATAATTCTGGTCTTATTTTTAAGCATTTGAACTTTAAATTGTACAGATGTTGGAGTTATTTTGTGTTGAAACATTTTCCGTACAGTTCTAGTACATCCTATTAAAACTTTACCACCCTTTCAGAGAACTGCCTCACCAAGATTTTTCCGGCCTCTGAGATCACAGTGAACATTGTCTGTGACTAATAACTCCATACCAAAGGAGGTTCTACTTACCTCCTTCTCCCCTCTGTGTTTCAAAGACACATCTGGGGAACTTTTGGATACCACTGTCTATTTAAGATGCAACTCCAAATCCTCACATTAACAGGCGGAAACAATAAACTGTTATTAAGACTTATAGTGCAAATATTTGGCAGCAAATAAGCCATCGTAACATGACTTTCTCTTTTTTTAGTTCTCTTCACCAGGTCCAAATGTTTCGTTTTATGGATCTCTGAACCATAGCTGAGCCTTGAGGTTTTAAAAAGTGAGACACTTCTCTGTTCTTAATCCACGTATGTGCCTTCAAAGCTGCTTCTATTTTCCCCACTGCTGTAAAATCATCTGTGTATTTAATGGTATAGCTGTATTCTGTCTTTTATGGTTCATCATCAGTAGCCAGCAACTTGACAGGGAGATTTTTGGAGAACTTTGTGTCGGCAGCTCAGTCAGTCACAATATATGCCATCATAAAACAGGAACATGTATACAAATGACATTTAGAATGTAACATTAAAACAATTTCCTGCAGTTATTAACATGAAATGTATCATCTTTAACACTGTTTGGACTGGATTTTGAAACCCTAAAACACATTAACATGACTAGAGCTTCTCCAGAGTGTGTGACTGCATAAATTTACAAAGTCATTTAAATACAGACGTGTTTTTGGCTCCTCTGCTGACCCTGAGCTGCAGAGCAAACCATTAATATCTCCAGCTTGTCTGCAGGATTCAGAAAGAGAGATGAGTCGGCACACTGTGTTAGAGACCAGGTTCCTGAGGAATTCTGGGATCACAGTCAAACTGGCAGATTAATCATATCAATCTTCTGGCTGTTAACCAGCCAGAACCTCAGGCTATTTGCCTCGCTAGTGCAGCTCACATCGTGATTATGACTGTAACAGCATTGAAATCCTGGGGGAGAAGAGGATAACCTGAAAATAAAATAAAACAGAGAAACAATTGTTTTCTTTTCACACAAATCCACAAGGGGCAGGAAGAGGGGGTGTAGGATGGACTACACATGTGGCCGGCAGCCATATGTTTTTGAATAATAGCCATTAGTTTTAAGAGGATGATGTCATTGTAGGTTTGCTGTTCCAGTAACTATATTCCTGCAGTCCTGGATCAGATCCCTGAAATGACTCCTGCAATGCATGATTCTTCAGTGAGGAGGAAGAATGGATTGATTGGTTAGTGTTTCCTCAGCCTGATCGCACACATTTCTGATCACATCAGGCTTTTTGTTGCATCAGGGATTAGTCTGAATGAGGAAAAAAAATCATGTCTCCTTCCAGTAGTGGTAGATTTTTGATTCACTCCGATTTTTATTCATAGCTTTCAGCAAGCAGTTAAACCTCTTCCTCTTCAGAAAACTTTCACTGAGTCTCAGCCTCTGCCTGTGGACTTGGGTGAGGATGTGAGCAAATACAAGTCTCTGGATAAAGTTGCGTATTGCCAGTGTCAACATGCCGTGCTGTTTTGGGAGCACTTTACTGACTATCAATCACCAGTGACCAGCCACAAGTTGTAAAAACATTTGGTGAAAAACTGAGGATTTATGATTGGTCATTAAAAACATGAAGACCTGTCAGAAATAACCACAGAGGGTAATGCAAAGCTGTGCTGCAATGGAAGCAGCTGGGTCAACTTTGGGGACCTGATATTAAAATATTTTGGATGATTGATTTGAAATAACTCTTGGCTGATGGTTTTAACAGGAATCCAACATTAAAATGTAAAAAACTAAAGTTCTATTCAGTGGATTGCTCTCTGGCTTCTGCTGCATTCTTAGCTGGTTATTCAGTTCAACAAAAACAAAAGAAATTCATTCTACATTCCCACAAAGCATTCATTTGTGTAATCTTTCCTCACAAAGCTGTAAATTCACATAACGTCACATCACTTTGCTACTTCATGAAGATTTATAACATTGCAAACTATTCCGCAAATAAAACTGTGGGCAAACTAAGTTGGGCAGGTTTCCCTGTTTGCAACACACATAAGGCATATTTACAACAAATCGGCTGCATCAGCTGTACAACGTTTTACTTGAAGCATGAGGAGAGAGCTCTGTGGCTCCGAATCAGCCAAATCCACCACGACAGCCTGTTAAAACTTCAGTTGTTGCTCAATAAAGTCTCTCCTGCTCGCAAAGCCAACAATTTTAAGTGAATTTCATAAATTGTTCCCCCAATAAACTGTTAGCAAAGCAGCTGTTCCTTAGCAAAGTTATGACCAGGATGTAGGCAAGGGTTAACCCACCTAAGCTCGATTTCAGGATTTAACTGCACACTGGCGTTTACTCATTCCTCTGACATGCATCTTCATTGCCTAAGTAATGTTTACTGTAACACATACTGACATCATTCTGTCATTGCAACTGTGATGTGATTTCAAGCAAATCCATCCTACATGTTATACACTTCCACTAATGTTAGTAATGTGCCCTTGTTGCACTGAACTAGTACTGAGGGACTAAAAAAATGATCAGGTGGGTAGAGGGGTTGGAAAAGGGGGAGAGCCATGTATTTTTATTTTTGCTGACAGGACCATATGTAAATCCTCCAAAATACATGCACTCTAGAATGACACAGACAGGCGTTCTCTGATCCGAAGCCCTTATCAGCAGGAGGTCCTTTTTCAGTCAAAACCTTTACAAATCACTTTTGGAAAATTGCATCTTTTGTTCTATTTTTTCTTTTGTGTTTTGAGTTTTATTGTAAGAGAAGCCTTAAGAGTCTACAGCCAGGCTGGTGACTGACGCTCTACTGTGAGTGAACAGTGCAGGGAGAGAGTCCAGTTATAAATGACTACAACAACAGACTGGCAAGGCATAGACTGGAGCATGAAGCTAAACACCTGAGCACAAAGGACACGAGTCAGGAAGGCAAGTAAGGCAAGGCAAGGCAAGGCAAGGCAAACAATAGGAAAAAATAACCAAGTTGATCACTGAAGTCTCAGCTGTAACCACGAGGATGAACAGATTGCTCAACATTTGTGCTAATGCATGGAGAAGATGTTGATATGCATGTATTTGACAGGGTGACTGAAAGCTGCTGGTGGCTGCAGGAAAAAATTCAAACATCAGCAAAATTGTTAGAGTGTGTCCTCGTGGCACTGTTGTAAATCTGTTGTAAATTTCACAGTAATCCATCCAGTTGTTGTTGAGATATTGCCCTCTGTGTGTCAGATAGGTCTTGTTGGATGTAGCTGTCCTCTGCTGCACAGGAAGTGATGTTTTTTGGCCTCTGGCTCAACACCGCTGGCTGCTGGGCCAGTCAGAACAAACTCATGCTGTCCAGCCAAACGCTTTCAAAATCCACAGAACTTCATTTTCAATTCCAGTGCATATCCCAGAGTTTCCACAGATACCAAATACTAGATTAAATTTTAGGGAAATGTTTCTAAAATGATGCACAACAGATCTCCTTCTGATTGAATGGAGCAGCTATTAAAACATGTCTTATATTTCACTCAGCTTCAGTGAAGAGTTGGAACAAGCTACCATGAACATACAATTCCAGTGGACAATTTTACCATTTTTAATGCTGCTTGGAGGACAGGTATTGTTGCTCAATCTGACTGTCATTCCATGCATGTTGACATGTTGATAAGTGCAAAACTGTCTTGTGGTCAAACTACAACTTTTCAACACTGCTCTCACTGTCAACTGCAAAAGGCTTTCTTTAAGCTTCAATGCATTGTGTGTTTAGTGTTTTAACTTTCTATGTTCTGATCCATTCCAGTCATCACACTAATGTCTAAAATAACCTCACAAATCTTCACAGAAGGGTTAGAGTTTTATTTTTTCCCTCACCTCCTGACAGTTTTAGCACTTAGTTTCACTTTGTCATTGCCGTCGGCAGGAAATGTGTTTTAAACCTTTCACTGTGCAATAAACAGAAGAAGGACTGAGTTGTAAACATGAGCAGTGATTACCACCAACTGTCAAACAACTAAGACTAAGAGTCTACAGCCATGCTACCTGCCCACAGTGAGACCGTGTTAACGTCAGAGTGCTAATATGCTCCCAAAGACAGCACTAACATGCTAATGTGTAACAAGTATAATGCTTACTACTAGTATGTGAATCGTTTTAGTTTAATGTTAGCGTGCAAACCTTTCGCTAATTAGCACTGAACACAAAGCACAGCAGGGACTGATTGATTCTGATTCTGTTTCTCATGTATTTTGTCATAAACTGAAGTATTTCACAATTATGAATTTTGACCTGATACTGGCATGAGATGAAAAGATCGACAAAGTTATTACAGTATATCCTGAGGGGGCTTGAATGTGTGGTACACATCTGATGGCAATCCATCCAACAATTGTGGAGACCTTGCACTCAAAACCACAAATTCAAATTTTGTGCTGTTTGTGATGTTGAGACTTTTCACAGAATAAATGAAGAAAGTGACATGCTGTTGGTACCAGAGGAAAGGTCAGGAGATCATCAATATGGAAAACCAAGAAAAAACATATGACTGCGATGAACTCATGTTGGTTAATTGACAAGTGTCTCCTGGAATGGCTGTTCATCAAACATCAATGAGAAAATTCATGAAGCCAGGAACCGTAGGCTGTAAATCTTTGATTGTTTCAAACAGCCTCCTGGAAAATTAGGAATGGATCCATCAAGAGAGCAGCTACTGAGGGTTAGCTACTCATTTATAATAGCAGCTTTCACTGACTACTATCTTTCTCCCAGGTTTGTTCAATCATGCCCTTCGTAACTCCAGCACATTAGTGGTTATTCTCTGGGTTGAATTTCTAACACTCCAGGGGGTGGCTTTGAACTGTGGCCGCCTACTTATTATGTTATCATGATATATTTATGCAAAAAAGACAGCTTTATGGAGTTTTTCCATCTGAAATGAACACACATTGCATATTTAGTTTTCCTGGCATGGGTCCCTTTTGGAAAATGTTGAAGGTAAAGGTGGTCTTTGAAAAGAATGCACATACTATTTAGGAGCTGTAATTATGAATGTACTCTTTCTTCAGGTAGCAAGTGAAACTATGGGTGCAAGAGTCACTCAGGGAAGGTGAGATAAGCAAATGCACAATGTGTTTCTTGCAGCAACAAATATTTCTATACTTTAGCATACAGATGCTGTATGTCTGGTGTGTTTAACCACGCACCAATACACAGGATCAAGGACCTTATCTTACATCAGTCACTGTAAAAACCTCAATTATTGAGAAAAAGTGGATTCTTGGACTGCTCAAAGACACGTGAAAGGGCAAAGATATCTTAAATTGTTAGATATAATTCAGAAAATTATGGTTGATAATGGCTGCAGGTGATGGTAGAAACACAGTCTAATGTTTGTTTGGTTAATGGCCTACAATTTAGAGTTTTGAGGCCTATAATTCTCACTGTTGCACCAAATGGAAGCTAACTTCAATATTCTGATTCTGTGCATGAGTTGGATTGCTCCAGAGAGTCACGATGTGGATTGTGCTGCTGCACAGGCGAAAATGTCGAAATGTAATTCTCCCAGTTACATGCATCCCAGTTTCATCAGTTTTTTTTCTTCTTTTCTGAAATAAAACCTGCTTTTGTGACTTTTACCCTCAACCCAAAACCAACTTCATCCTACAGAACCAGCTGGAACAAGGAGGTGAAAGATTACAGCCATAAACATAACGTAGCCTAATGGAGTGTTTACTGTGTGTGACAGGAAATGAAAATGGTCGCTTAACAGGCATGATGTAATTGGTTGTTTTAGCTGGCTGTATGAGCTGTTCAGCCCCAAAGCACTGCACATCTCTTTCAGAGCAAGGGGGTTAAAAAATGCTGTGCATTTGAATCTTAATAGAGAGTCAAAGTCCTGATGCATGCTCGCTGTTGCTCCACTAACTGCATACAACTAGTCTACTACAAAGTCTTTTCATTTCATTCATTGTCATCCTGTTCATTGCTGCAGCACCTCTCTTCACCCTTCATTTTCATTCCTGAGTCTTTTTCAGGTTCTCATTATGTGTCATATAGAGCTGTGGAACAAGGGCCCTGGTAACATAGGGCCCTTTGTCATGTTCCCATTATGTGCTATATTAAGCAGTGAAATATAAGGCCTGGGAACACAGGAGTGACCCCAATGTCATTCTGGTCATTCTGTCAAGCTGGTGATGTTTAACCCATGACGGTTTATGGAACTGTGGTCATTAAAGTAGCTAAAAGTAGCTGAAATGTTACACAAAACACAACAACAGAACAAGATTTTTGGTAATTTTAGTGTTTAGAAAAGTAATTTTGAATGAGATCCTCTCACCCTACAGTAGGAACAAGGCCTAGATTTCTATATGTGATGATATGTTTAAGTTTGTTTAAGACCAATGTATCAAATTTATGGTGAGCGACTTCAGGGCAGATTTAATCATGTTAACAGCCTTAACAGTCGTGAACTCGATGTGACATTCTTGACATTATTCTTGTGCAAACACCATTTTACACAGCAGAGGTGTCATCTTTTCACTTTGCAGCACACAAAAGCATGTATTCTTTTTATTCTGTGAGTGTTTGTTCACCACCACAGCTCACACCGCGAGCTGCTGCCAAGTCAAAGCTCATGAAAAAGAACCTAAGGCTGGTTGGCACCTTGTGATGGGCCTATCAAGTCTGGGCATGGCTTTTGACAGTGGTTTGTTCACAACATGTCTGATGATTTGGGCTTTTGTGTTCACTCTGATTAAATAAACTTGAAATCACAAGCTGCTCAGAAACCACTCATAAATTTGATGTCAGAATGATATTTCAGTGGGAGGATTTTCCAGCTCTATCTGTTTATATAGTACACTTAAGCAAAAAAAAAAAAAAAAAAGTTTCCCTGGGGGCTTGTGTTTCATGTGTGTTGGTGCTCACACACCGACACACACACACACACACACACACACACACACACACACACACACACACACACACACACACACACACACACACCTACACACAAACACACAAACGTTAGGTTTTCATCACTTTTGGGGACATTACATTGACTTACATAAATTTCCTGGAGATTTACCCTAAACACAACCATAACCACTGCCTGCCTAACCCTGACCTTTACCCTAACCTTAACCTTAACCTTAACCTTAACCTTAACCTTAACCTAACCATACCCTAACCTTAACCCAAGTCTTCACCCTAAAATTTAATGATTTACATTATTGGGACCTACATTTTGTCCCCACCAGTAATGCAAGTCCCCACAATGTGACTGTGTAAACAGATTTATGTCCCCACAATGTGAGTAATACATGTCAACACACACACACACACACACACACACACACACACACACACACACACACACACACACACACACACACACACACAGTATACAGTGTGGTCTAATGGTCCAGTCCAGAGTTTTTCAACTTTTTCTGACCCATCATCTCATTTTGAAGTCCACAAATCGTCATCATTCCACTGATAAATGCCATAGATGGAGCTCCAAATAGTGACAGAAATGTGCATAATGACACAATCAACCAAAACCACAAAAGGTCTTGACCCCAAGTTTAGGAAACTCCAGTGTTCCATATCACGACATTAGGGGTTTGATATCCTGTCAGCAGCCATTTTCAGGCCAACCTGCAAGTTTCCATATTTAAACCCTCTGAGAGTGGTTCTTGTTTCCATTTCAGTTGTATTGGACTTCAAGAACTATGAAGAGCAGGAAATGCGTCCTAAGCACGATATGACATTTATATTTTCACTCTTACTGAATATTGTATTCTCCTCAACACTTGATTTGTTTGTACAATTTTCTGTCACTTTCCTGCAGCACTCATTAAGAGTAGTGGTCGTAGCCTGCTTTTGGGAGTAGCTGTGATGACACATCTTCTTGATGAGAACATCCACAGCAATAGGTTCCTGGAACTCCAAATTAGTATATCTTCTTGGGCCAAAAGTAGGTTCTGGGAAGCAATTGGGAAGCAATGGTGGCTTCAAGTTGGGTTGTGTTCACTGTGTTTTTGAGAAGAGCCAGTTTCACAACTTAGTGGAGGGAAGGGGGAAATTTCTAATCACTTCCTGTTTACAAGTTGCCATTCAAAATACAGCCATTTTTAACAGTCAGTTCAATCACAAAAAAACAAAATTTTCTTCCTCACTTCTTGTGCCGTCAAGCTCTGCAGATGTTTTTTGTTTCTTAGATATCCAACTTGGACGGATTTTTCAAAACCTGCATAGATCAAAGGTAAATTATGTGTGGTGAACTGATTAAAAAACATTAGAAATTATTATTATTTATCGAATGTTGAAATGTTTTCATTGATGCCACTGGCATCAATCTTCTCACTGGTTCTGAACTTGAATTTGAAACTCTTCTTCAAAAATGTGTCCTCATAAATTCTTTGTGAAGGTAGTGAAGATGCTGAACCGTGCTACCCAGAATTGTTTTATGCACATGGTCACATGTAAAAAGCAGATTAGAAACCCAGTTACCTGCAGCATGTCTAAGATGCTGACCTTCCTCAGGAGACATCTAGATGGGGAAATCAGGTGTTTCAGGATTATAGAAGATGTGTTCCACGTAGTGTTTTAAAAAACATCTGGTTACAGTAACAGTAAACCAGGTTCATAAGCACATGTAAACTGTCAGAACCCCAGAGATTCAGTTTCTGTATTCATGCCAATGGAACTAGCCCAAAAGTGAAAATGAGCAAGACTCTAAACTTCTACCAGCTTAATTATCATACGGCAATGTTGAATTTCTGCATAATACAGTGTTGACAGATGACAGATAACAGCTATTGATCCACAAATCCTTGAAGAACTCTGTGTGGTCCATGCTGTAAAAACACATTCTCCTATCACCAACAGAATAAATGAAAGAGATGTTGAGAAATAAGCAGTTTGACACTGAAATGAAAGCATGTTGAGGAGGTAAAATGGATGGATGCATTTACTCTAAACTCTGATGATCTGCTTTTAATTCTAACCTCATGCCAGGATGTTTTCTTCTGAGACTTAAGTTTACAATTTTGGTGGGGATTTTTTTTCACTGATGACCAGAAGCTTACACAGTGAACTTGGAATAAATTGTAGCTCTCAAAACATAAACCGCAATCCTAAACCTAATCCTAATGCTAATTCAAGTTTTTCCAAGCAAGATAATTTTAGTTTTTTTTCCACACTAGTGACAGGACTCCAAGTCAGTCAGTGTATCAGTCGTGTGGTCCACACTGAAATATCTCTATTGGCTGGATTACCATGACATTTTGTGCATGCATTCATGTTTTCCAAAGTCCTTATGATTGCTTCCTGTGACTTTTCATCTAGCATAGGTCAAAATCTGATCTTGCCCAATACTTTGGTTTATGACCATTATCATTGCAAACAGGTTAGGATGCTGACATTAGCATTGCTGTACTTACATGTAAGTACTTAAATGTATGTACAGCTCTTGCTACTGTCACAGAATTGCATAATGATGTCCAGCAACTCTACTGGTTTCCAGCATCACAGGCATAAGGATGGGAAACTCTCCTGCAGATTATAAATGAATGATACCATGTACATCTGCAGTGGTTCAGGTTCGTTTTTGAACAAAAAATAGACAGAGAGATTTTCAGCATTCAACATCCCAAACGTTCTTTTGAAAAATTAATAACATCTGTTAAGCTGGTACCCAGTCTAGTAGTATATTGTGTACTTTGTGCTGTGGTGGCCATTATTGACTGGGTTACAGTAGAAATAGAGGAAAGCCTGTGTAAACCATGGACAGCAGGATAATCTGAAGAATGGGTCAGGAGAACAGGCTGGCTTGAATTTCACTCAGCCTGAATGGGAGATTGAACTGCTATTTGTTCAAGCCTTCAAGGCTCATAATGAACAACATGGTGTTTCTGTTAGGTCAACAGTATCAGGTCATAGATCAGCAGTGTCAGTGAAAACATCGCTCACTGGGCTTCAACTCTGATGGGTCTTTGAAAGCCTGAATCGATAGTGGTGTTTTTAAAATGACACCGCTGATAGTAAATCTTAATATTTGGACATGTGTAACAAAACTTCTGAAACTGCTTTTAAAAAGCATTCAAGGAAACATCCATCAAATGGATGGAGTGGAAATTGATTGCACTAACTGCCTGATATCTGCCATTTACTAAAAGGTCAATATCAATATGCCAATATGAAACTAATTGCAGATAGTGCGTGTGCCTCACAGCAAGAAGGTCGCAGGTTCGATTCCCGGGTCGGGCCTTTCTGTGTGAAGTTTGCATGTTCTTCCCGTGCATGCGTGGGTTCTCTCCAGGTACTCCGGCTTCCTCCCACAGACCAAAAACATGCTCATTAGGTTAATTGGTGACTCTAAATTGCCCCTAGGTGTGAGTGTGACTGTGAATGGTTGTGTGTATGTGCTCTGCGATCGGCTGGCGACCGGTCCAGGGTGTACCCTGCCTCTCGCCCGTTGACAGCCGAGATAGGCTCCGGCTGTCCCCCCGCGACCCCGAAAGAGATAAGCAGCATAGAAAATGGATGGATGGATGGATGGATGGATGGAAACTAATTGCAGAGAGAGAGAGGACGGTCCAGTCACTAAACTGTTGCCATTGTGCGTTTCTGCAAACCACAGATACGCTTCATGTGCATCATATCAACATTTGTAAAACAGATATCAAGGTGATGTAGTTCATATTACTGGTACATGTACATAAGCTGAGTTTTTCATCTGAAAGAGGAGGAGATGATGGTGGTGCCTGACAGCCAGGCGAGGTGATTGCCAAGCAGCAGACCACTTTTGAGACATCAGGGCATTTTCTAGCCATGTCCATGGCAACAAAGTCGAAACATGATCTCTCCTGATCCTAACTGAGTGGATTTTGTCCCTAAACCTAACCAGAGCTTAATCACACCGTTGTCCAAACATAAAATTGAAAATGTGAACTAAACTTTCAGTATATCCATGGTGAAGAAACATAACATTTCAACATATCTGTGGTTTGCAGAAACATATGAGGCCAACATTGGCAATTGGGTTTGAGGGAAGATAGTAAGAGGTCTAGATACAAGTGCTGTAGATGCATCCCTGGATGGATTTTGTGCCAATAGCAGTTGGTGACAGAGCGTATCAGATTATGGGAGGGGAATACAATGTGGCTGAACAATCATAAAATGTAGTTGACATTTCTACAAATCTGGAGGCATCACACCCTCTACCTATCTCTCTCTTTTCCTATTCAAAGGCCATTTCACCAAAGCGAACATTTTCCATCATTCTCTGATGTACGCTGACGTAGAGAGAGGGAAAACCCCGCCAAAAATCACTGTTCCAACCTTAAAGGCTGACATAAATCTTAATTATGGGAAGGCATAGTGCACATCACAGTAAGTGGAGTCAAAGGATTGCAGGCTGTACAAGGACAGGGTTTCTTGTGTGGAAAAAAACATAAATCATCTTTTCTAAGAAGACAACTAATTTTTGCCTTGTGATGATCTCTGACTGCTTTACAACATCGATTCCAAAAAAAATTGGACACTGTATGCTTTGCGAATCCTTTTCAACTGTCTTATTTTGTGTTTCATAATGTACTGAACATTGTCAGGTCTGGACTGCAGGCAAACTGATTAACTTTAATGTTTTTTGTTCATATACACTCAAACTGAATTTGATGCAACATGTTGCAAAAAGGTCGGGTCACTGCCATGTTTACTGCTGTGTCACATCACCTTTTCTTTTAACGACACTCAGCTTTGGGAGCTGAGGAGAATATGTTGAAGTTATGAGATTCTTTTCCATTCTTTTCTTGCTTGATATATGACCACAGGTGCTCAGCAGTCCGGGGTCTCCATTGTCGTATTATGCCCTTCATTTTCAGGTCTGGACTGCAGGCAGGCCAGTCTAGTACCTGCACTCTTTGACTATTAGCTACGCTGCTCTAATACGTGCAGAATGTGGCTTGGCATACTCTTGCTGAAATAAGCAGTCACGTCCCTGAACGTCAGCACATGTTGCTCCAAAACCTGTATGTACCATTCAGCGTGATTGGTGCCTTCACAGATGTTGCCCATGCCATGGTTACCAACACCCCCCCTACCATCACAGATGCTGGCTTCTGAACTTTGTTCTGCTAACAATCTGGATGGTCTTTTTCTCCTTAGCCTGGAGGACACAATGTCCATGATTTCCAATAACAATTTGAAATCTGGACTCGTCAGACCACCACACACTTTTCCACTTGTGTATCTCAGATGAGCTCAGGCCCAGAGAAATGAGCAGTGTTTCTGGATGTTGCTTTCACTTGGTAGAATTTTGACTTGCGTTCATAGATGCAGTGATGAACTGTTAACCGATAGTGGTTCCCAATGCACTGTTCCCGAGCCCATGTAGTAATATCATTCATACAATCATGTCAAAGGTCTTGGGCAGTCAGTGTTGGTTTGGTTCCAGGCCCTTTAGTGCAGAGGTTCTGTTTTAATGATATTATTGATTACAGATGGCGAAATCACTAAATCACTTTGTTCTTAAACTTTTGAACCTGTTTACCTGTGGAATGTTCCAACCAGGAGTTTTTGGAGCATTCCACGTCTTTCCCAGTCTGTAGTTGCTCCTTGACTTAAAATGTGTTGCTGGCATCAAATCAAAAAATCTGGGAATCGGTGTTATGCATCCTTTTCATTTTCAGCTACAGTATGCCACACAGCATTTACTGTGCTGTTGTTTAGCTAGCCTAGGAGAAAGACTGGCCTAGTTCTGCCCAAAGGAAACAAATCCATCAACCAGCAATTGTATTTCAATTGTTCAACACAAAATGTAAAAATGTTGTGGTTGTATGTATTGGACAGATAAAGTGAGCCACCTATGAACATGATGCAGCATTTAGCAGCTATAGAGACAGGCATTTTTGTAAGAAGTCGGCTGAAACCAAAACAGAGCTAAAAGAAGAGTGAATTGGACTGACATCAGGTCACTTGAAACTCCAAATACAGTTAATGTTCCTCTGTGTCTGCTTGGTATGTAAATAGCCAGTCTATTTGTAGGCCACAACAAGCTTTTAAGGTGGTAATGCTACAGTGCTGTGTTTACAGCTGTGTTGCACTTTGAATGCTTATATGTGTATTATTTTATACATGACTGCTTTTACTTAGGGCCTAAATACTTGCCAATGACCAGCTGTAAGCATTCACAAATTACGCTATTATCTATTTGTCTAAAATGTTTTGTGTTGTTGTTCACATGTTCACTGGGACTTTAGTGTTCCTATGAGCCAAAATGAATGTCTCTCCACATGAGCCAATTATAATGGTGCTGTGGCTGTTCTGGAAACAGTTGTTCTTTCAACTCACCGGTAATAAGTGTGTTAATGTGTCTGTTCGTGAGTTAACTGGGGGGAGGCTGGAGCAGTCTGGTCTGAGAAGCAGGCATGGGGCTCCCTCTAGTGCCATATGAGAGTCAGAGTCGTCACCAGACAACATGGACAATGCAATTAAACACAGTGGTGGGGTCCTGGGTGAAGGGGACTAGATTCATTTTCTATGCAGTTACAATAATGCTCCATTATGCAGCTATTTTAGTATCTGTTGCCAACTAATTCACAGACAAGATTTTTAAAAGATGAATCCCATCATAGGGGGGTGTGATAAACATCTGTTGCATGTCTTGGGCATAAATGGGTTTATTATTATCACAGTGATATGAATATGATTATTGACGTGAATGCCTGTTTTAAGATCTGAAGAAGGGCAACATCTTGATTTCAAAGTACGTCTATGCATATATTTACATACTATTGTTTTGCTCTCTCAGCACGGTGGCGCAGCAGGTAGTGCATGTGCCTCACAGCAAGAGGGTTGCCGGTTCGCCTTTCTGTGTGAAGTTTGCATGTTCTTCCCGTGCATGCGTGGGTTTTCTCCGGGTACTCCGGCTTCCTCCCACAGACCAAAAACATGCTCATTAGGTTAATTGGTGACTATAATTGCCCCTATAGGTGTGAGTGTGAGTATGAATTGCTGTTTGTCTTGTATGTTGCCCTGCGATCGATTGGCGACCGGTCCAGGGTGTACCCCACCTCTCGCCCGTTGACAGCTGGGATAGGCTCCAGCCCCCCCCACAACCCCGAAAGGGATAGGCTGTATAGAAAATGGATGGATGGATGTTTTGCTCTCATTTTTGAAGTCCCTGTTATATCAATCAGTGATTTTTATGAAAATGACACAGATTATTTCCTTAAATTACTTGTGTTTATCAGACTGAGGGGTTCCCTCAGGGAAAATCACAGATGTGTTCGAAAATTGTGTCAAATGTTTGAATTTAAGATGCTTTGCTGGCTGACAACCGATCTCCAGTGTGGTAAATCCCACCAAGCTGGTGGCTCCAAGTAGCTTGAACCAAATGATAAAATGATTCTCACATACTGCCTGACCTCAGGTCTGGTCTCTGGATACCGGCTTCTCCTACACTCAGGCCAGGAGGAGATGAGGTGAGATGCTGTTGGACATTTACACTGATATTCAATCCCCCGCTTGGCAGCACAGGAGGTTCCTTATTCTCTATTCACTGCACACCAGGATGCCAAGACAAACATGTAGCTGCCTGGCAGCCCTCCATCTCTGTGGGCAACCCCCCACCACCTCTCCCAGCCTTCCCTGAGAGGTGACGGCCATGTGTGTTCATTGTGAGCTTCATTTTCTTTCCCTACTAAGGTTAGGCTTTTTTCTGCCCTTTTCCCTCCTGGAATCTGGTTCTTAAATGGAAACAGTCCTAATTGCCTGCCTGTGGTTGTTGGAAAGGGGCGGCAGTGGTTTAGGTTGAAATGCTATCAAATGAGGTGTGGAGGGGTGAACCCTGATATATTTCCCCTCCTTTACTCTTTTCTTCCTCTACTTGATTCCTTTCATCTGAGGAAAAGTGAAATAAAATATTAGTTTGTTCTTTTAACAGCATGATAAACATTATTAACACATTCCAATAAACATTTGGAACTTTCAGAAAGTGACAATATTCCAGGCTCAAACAAATTAACTTTAAGGTACAAAGTTCATGTCTTTTGATGCTGTAAAATATTTGTTTGCAACAGTAATACCTAATTGGGGACCCCGGGCCCTCTTTAACTGCTCAAACATGGTTTTATCAGCTTGCTACTGCATCAGTTTTCTGATCTCAATGAGAACTGCTTCAGGAGTCCACTAGAAAATGACACATTACTTCTGTTTGATGTCGAGGAGAGTAAAAGCTTTGATGTCGCAGAGGTCCACTTTGTTTTATTTGTTTTATCAAATACAATGATGGATAAAAAGGGCAAACCATATAATATATGTGTGTAAGTTAAATATTATAGTGCATTTAAAATAACCATGATAAAAGTTTATCTTTTGTTTGCTTATAGAAAGTGAACAAGCTTTAATTCTTTTAGCAGGCTTTCTGAATAAATAACACTGGACTGAGGCCTGGTGAAACTGTACCAGGGGGTTGGAGGAGGAATGGAGGAATGGAGGAATTCACAATGTTGATGGATATTTTAACCAGACCTTATTGGATGTCACAGAAGTGATACCTGAGCTGTCACTCTAACAAAAGTAGAGATACCCATAACTGCACTGACATATACCGTACATACATACACAAACACAAGCACATGAGTTGGCACCAGCATCACTGTAGTCTCAGATACACCAGCAAAACATGCTTGATATCTATGATTGCTGTGGACACCTGACAGTACTTTTTATGCAGCTCTACTCCACCAAATCCAAAGCTCTTATTGGAGTTTCATAACAGTTAAAACAGGAAGTTTAAGCCTGGGCTTAGGAAGTGTAGCTATAAGTAAAATCACTATCTAGGATAACATACTGTGCACGTACTTGTCTGTGAATTAGTTTTTGGCAAACAAAAGGAATAAATATTTCATACATGGACCATACTGTAACATATAAAACATGACATATTTCCGACAATGCCGTATGCTTTGAATATTTTATTGCCTTCAACAAATGTTTAATCTCAGTTTACAACAAGCAAAGGTTACTACCTCCATAATTTTCCACTTACTGGGTTTTGATAAGGTCAATTATTTATCACATACTCCAACAGTACGATATGTGCAATGAATGATACATTTTCAAAGATAAAAAGTCAATATACTGTATATAAAATAAGTATTAATATGCTAAACTATATTTGTTCGGTGTGTAGGTGAGCTGTGCAATTTTTCAGTACATAAAAAATAGATGGTGGGCAAACTGTATGATAAAATGTTGTACATGTGTTTTATTACAGCACCAGGATATGTAGGACGTAAAGCCACTGTCTACTAACATCAAGGTTTAAATACAGCAACAGCAGGTCTCAAGGAATTCTTAAAGGATGCTTATTTTCCAACTGGAATTAAATTACTTAACTGCAATAAGTATAGTTGTAATTAAGTCAGATGAGGGAGGACATCTGTTAAAGAAAAACAAAACAAAAAAACCCTGTCGCCACTAAAACAATGCACAGATTTAGTTAACTTAAATAAAAGATTTAAGATCTGCATTGCATGTCTTGTGGCCAAACTACCTTAAGATGGTGCTGTTCTCCACTGATCACTGAAGCCGCTGTCAAATCTTTATCAATAACCCAGCACCACACGCCAAACAACACATTGCACACTCTTCATACTCCTCATGGTATCTCATTGTTCATGCAAACACTACACAAGAAAAGAAACGCAGAACCAAGGATCACTTCCTTTTAAGACAGAAGCCTTTGAGGTTCGGATGGATTGTCCCAGGAGTCGTAGTTTATTCATCATCATGGGTGAGGGTAGGTGGAAGCACTAGGCCTCTGGTCCCATGTGTGTAAGTGATTGATGGTATGTTTCACTATGGGCTATTGATCTGTTGCTACATGTAGATGTGGTGGTTTCGCATCTTCTGTTGACTGTATCCTCCCCAGAGGCCCACTGATCCTCTCACCACAAGCCATTCTGCCGGGTGAACTGCTAATCAGCAGCTGCGTGGTTGGCGCTCACCACAAGCAGAGGGAGTATAGGGATGGTCGTTTCAGCTGATGATGGAAAGAATCGAGGAAAGTAAACTGGATGATTTAGGTTACTGTTTCCATAAGTGTTAATTACAGAACAATAAAGACAAGAGAGAGATACACTGTATCTCTGACTAGTTCATATCTTCTTTAAAGCTGCAACAAATCATATATTTATTTTAACAAAAGATCACATGACTGCAAGAAATGTGAATGGGGACCCTCGGAGTGACAGACTCACAAAAAAAAGAGCCAAAAGCTGGTTAACATTTAGCAGCTATGAAGCCAGATATTTTAAGGATTCAGTAAAAACCAAAACATAAAAGCTGAAAGGAGAGTGATTATTGGACAAACATTTCTCAGGTGACACAGCTATGACCCCAAATGAATGCTTATGTTGCTCTGTCTGTTGCCATATCAACTTTACTAGGTGACGTTACATCAGTATTGAGTTTACAGCTTGTTGTGCTGCCCCAAGTGGCCAAACATATAATTGATGTAATGAAATAATAATTTTAATGCAAAGAAAAATAGAATAAAATGTTCTGCTGAGTGTGAAAGTTTATTTTTGACACAAGGAAAAAAAGAATTCAAGGTCCACTTACTAGTTTTCATGCACAAAACAGTTTGCACAGCATTTTGAATTTCTATCATTTTTCTGCTTACATCTGCTTACATTGAGATGTTGTTGAAAGCCCCATATAAAGCATTTCTAAATATGTAGCCTTTTCACCAAAATGTATACCTCCTCCAGCTGCTTCTGTAAAGCTACCACCAATAATAATACAAATAATAAAGCTTATTACATGTGCGGCATTGTCACTGATTGATCGTTGGACTAAACCATGCCGATGGCTTTCTCATAGATAGACAACCAGTGAACCACTGATCTATTCTGCACTCAATATATTACCAAATGCATCCTATAAATCATATCAGTGCTGCACAGCACTGACAGACCAATATCAGATCTTTACAAAACTGCCAATATCAGTCTGACACGTGGGTGTATAACCCCTGTAATGAACCCATCTGATTCATTTTAGCCAGGCTGGTCGCAGTGAGAAGCTGCAGAGCTGTTTTGGCTCATGGCAGTTTGTCCTCTTCTAAAACCTTAATCAAGAGAATTGAAGGTCCATGTTGCTGATAAGGAGTGAACAGCCCTCTGTCATCGCTGAGAGCTGGAGGATTTTCTTTTTCTGCCTCAGTTATCTCCCTTTGAGGTTATAATGAGGTTAGCGAAGGATTTGCTGAGTGGTTTTCACCTGGCATTGTTTTCTTCCCTCTCTCGTCACCGTGGCAGAGGTACTGAGCTTTAATCCTCTTCTCGTTTTTGTCTGTCTGGCAAGGTGAGGATAAGTGCAAGGTAACAGCCCGAGGATGATTTCACATAAATGTGATCCTCTATCTCCTCTCGCAGCAGCAGCAACGCCACCAGCAAGAGGGCCAAGAACAAGGTAGGAATGAAATAGGTCGGGTAGAAATAAGTCACACTGTTTGACTTGAAACTGTCCCTCGTTTAAACAATTCTGAACAGGCTGGAAGGGAGTCATGAGATGCATGACTTCATCAAGCTTCATCAAAATCACTTTGGAAGGGTGTCGTAGTTTGCATGTGACAGACAGCTTGAAGACTGAACAAAGAACAAACAAATGAGCAGATGGATGGAGGGCAGTTAAAGCAATAAATCAGATAACACCACTGCCCTCACCATCAGCAGCACGGAACTGTGGGAAATTGGCTTACATATTTATTTATCTGAGAACTTCCTATTCATCCTAACAGTATAGGACTTTGTATCTCCGAAATAAATAGAATAAAATATATGTAAACAAAAAAGGAACAGAAAGGAGACGACCAGCCCAACCTGAAGGGTGTCCAATTGATCTTGTTTAGGCTCTACCATGGAGGAAATACTACATGTGTGTTTTTGAGCAGTTTTTGTGTTGTGAGCTACTTTGTGGAGTTTGTGTAAGGACGGGCTGAGTAATGGAGGAAGGACACATGGAGGCACGATCAGTCTTCACCTGGTATGTGGTTAATTTGCCCTTTTTTCTCATTCAAAACATTCCACTTCAGCCTGGCTGTTGATGTGGCTTGTAGAAAATAGCTATACAAAAAAGGAAAAACAAAGAAAAAAATAAAACTTGTCAACTTGTGTGCTGTGTTGTTTTCATACAAGAGGCTCCACTTACAAGACAAATCATACTAGGAGTTAATCAATGAAGCTCCAGTGGTGGGCAGTGACAGTGGAGTGCCTACTTTCACTACATTTCTCAATGGCATGGTGGTAGCATCGCTGTGTTCTGAATCAAACAGCTTATCCATAGCTCAACTCTTTTATTGATAGTAGTGCAGTAGCATCTGCACAAGCTACATGTTCCCTGGCATCTGTTAACACGGCGGAGATTTCTGCTGCACTCTGAAATAAAACTGCTAAGGATCAAGATGTGATGCCAACGCCATGTGTCGCCGACAGAAGAACTTCCAGATGACTGTGACATCACGTACCAATCCTTTATCTGATGCCTGCAACCTCTATTTACTTGAAGGAAATATGGTGCACACACACACACACACACACACACACACACACACACACACACACACACACACACACACATAGATGAACATACACAGGCATAAGCTTCATTTAATGTAGAGCAACTGCTTGCTGAGTTCACTACACTTGCCAAGTAGCTTGTCCAACATTGCATTCTTCTAATTGTACAAACAAAGAAATAAATAAACCCCCCCCTCTGTACTCTACCCAACATAGTACAGTCCAGGCTCCACCTACCATAAAGCACCTGGGATGCCCCCATTTCCTGTTTGGCTGTCTGGACCTGGAGGTAAGGAGCACTGGAGCACATGGAGCAAACATTTGAGTAACTGAAGTTCTAATATAACCAATAGGCCATTCATTATTCAAAGTGACATTTAATAAGTGTGTACTAGTGACTACTGGAAAAAATACGTGAGCAGTTGAATCATAAGTGATCATTTGCTGCTGATGTTGAGCAAATTTTCCTGACATGTTGCAGCACCTTGTGTTACTAATGTATCCAATAAGGCTTCTTACATCTCTTTACTATGACTGTAGTTATTATCAGTATGCCCTGATGCTATTAGATTCGCTGTCATTGGTGTCATATTTCTCAACTCTAACTACTGCACAGATTAATATTATGTCTATTTTTCACTCATCTGCACAGTTGCTCCTTCATTCTGCATCAAATCAGAAAGCATCACTGCAGTACTGTTGCTATAAATGTGCCACACAAACTTAGTTTCTAAAATGATGCACACTCAGCATTTCATGTTGCTAACTTATTCCATCAATCAGTTAAATGAAACGCTTTGAGTGTGGCGGCTAACAGTTTGAAACATGATCAGCTCTATATGCATGTTTCATTCTGCACATGGGAAACCTGGGCAGACTCCTCACCATCTGCTCCTCACAGTTAGCTAGGCTCCAAGACGCTTAAAAGTTTGTTTTCATGTGTCACTTTGATAAAATCGTATCACCTTGTGCATAAAATGACAGGTTAACAGTGGCGCAGCATGGCAGTACATGCCACACACAGCTCCCTTTCACCTGCGCATTGGGAGGCAGTGACTTTAACCGTCTATGACAGTGATGGCATATGTTAGACACAGGCATAAGATTTTCATGTATTGCCTCTTAAAACAACCACACCCTACTTAATTTTTAGACTCCAACCATGCTTGGTTATGCGACAGACGTTTAGATAGTCCATCTCCAGGTGGGGAAGTACACAGGTTGGGGTGTTTGTTTCTGTTTTGATCAATCAGGTACAGTGATAACAACTGTTCCTGTCACCCTGCGTTAAAGCCTGCTGAGTTTATCAGTCAATAGAGTGAAAGAGCATACTACACACGGTCTCTGCCGCATGTCAGCAAGCACTAAACTTTAATTTACTGGCGGTGATTAACATGTGTTTTCATAATTAACTGCCTATTTTAAATGGCCTATGGCCTTGATGTGATTATGAAGGACAGACATCTGATCTCATCCACATCTGCTACGACACCATCTAATTCATCTTTTTTTAGGCTATTATTTATTAATCGGGATGAGGAGAAATTATTGCAGTGCTCAAGCACTTCATCATCCAAAGAGCACATTTGGTGGCTGAATTTGTTTGCCATACTGTCACCATATTGTTTTGAGATATTGGGTGGCAGGAATGGTATTGCTGTGTTGCTAAGTCAAGGGGAGGATGGAGGGTTGTGCTTTTTTATAAAATAAAATGCAAGATTCAGTCCCCCTCACTGGGATCATAATCTAGGATGCAGGCTGAAAACAGTGGGTCATTTGCAAGTTTGACCTCTGACTGGCTAGTCCCATTAGTAATGTGCAATATAGAGTGCTATAACCCAGCAGGGCCCATAGTTTATCCTCCCAGAGTCGACAGACTGGCTGATCAGCGCTCGATTCCCTGCTCCCAATTTCACAGGGGCTTGAGCGCTTTCCACCAGCACAGACACCCTCTGAAAAATTGCACTCGGCCAGGTTTCCATTGATCACCGCACTTCTGCAGATGAAAACATCATGGTCTGTAACTCCAAAAAGTTCCATCCAAGCTAACGGCTCTCATTGCTATCGTTTTAGGACTTGGAGCCGATGAATGAAGAGGAAATGAACTGATAAGTGCAGCTCTGTCAAAAGGCTATGAATCAGTGCAGTGGGCAGAGGTGACCTGTGCAGCCGTTGCATGATAAGGCATGAGAGAGCCATTAACAACCCATAAAAGTCAGGCTAACTCATGTTGGCTTTTTACACATCGCATGTTTCCAATAATGGGGGTGGCATGAAAAATGTCTGTGAATGCTGAGCCTAAGCTCTGTAGCGTAAAGCATAAAGCTGTGCCTCCACTGCACTAGCATGCCATGAGTATGATAACACCCAGCACACATGCTACATGGTGTGTGTGGTGAATTTGAGCATCTGTGCATGCATGTTTCAGTCACATTTTTCGACGTTTAGTGTCTGTCCCACAGCAATGTGGGATGACATATACGTTCAGTACCTCGCTAAAGGGCATTTCACCAGACTCTTGATGAATATTGGCTGTCGATGAGGATTAAATCTGTAACGTTGCCATCAGGCAATGCTGCTGTGGGATGAGTGTCAGAAGTTTGATTGGACTTTCATTGTTAGCGCATAATTGCTGGGTAATGTTAGTTTCCCTCCCTTTGTTTGAGCAGAGTGGGGGGCATGATGAATGAGATTTGCAAACATAGCCCACAGCCAGCCGCACAGGTCCATGTATTGCTGCTGGGAGCTGATCTAGCATGTATTTCCTAATAAATCACCCTGTTGGACTGAGGGCACAGTGTGGCAGAGGCTCCCACAGACACTGTTACACATGCCAACAATGCAAGCCAGATGCACGTGGTCACAGGATGCCATCGGTTGATTCTTAAATCAATCCATATTATTGATTAGTCCATCAAGTAAACAGTAAGAGGACAAATGGCATCTGAAATTCATGTTAGTGTAAGATTGGTGTGAGGATGAAAGGATGAACCACATCAGGCTCTTCCTTGTGTAGTTTTGGACAACACACAGTAATGTGTAACCCTACTACATGCTGTATGTTCTACTTAATGCGTGCTCTGGTGAAAAATTGCCTCTGTGCTCTAATCAATATTTTAATATGAACAAATGACTGTGTAATGTGAGCCCTCTCTCTCCCTCTCTACATCTTCGCTCTCCTTTTCTTTTTCTTCCTCTCTCTTTTCTCAACTCCATCGTCTGCAGCTGCCTGAAGGGCTAGCTGGATGACCTGATACCAGAATACCAACACTAAATATGTCTAAACAAGATAATAGAGAGCAATTCAGTAACAACATACTGAACTTACATCTGTGCAGTAGGTTTAAAACTGTGTTTATACCATGTTTACATAACACAATTTCACTACAGTATTATACAGTATAACAGTATTTGTAATAAGTAGTAGTGGGGTGCAGTAATGATAGCTTACTAGTAATTTAAGTGGGAGTGGATTCTGGCCACTGAAGGTGGAATGTGCATAGAGACAGAAAATCCTTGTCTGTGCAGAGTGAGTGCGTGTGTGCGTGCGTGCATGCATGCGTGCGTGTATAGTGGAGCTGTGCTAGAAAAATATTTTGATTAAAAGGTTCTCCAGTCAAATTTGGAATTTTTCAAACTCCAGTGGAATATATTGGCTATGGAAATTTTACCAGTGCACTGTTTCCTGTTTTGCATCAGGATTGGGGCCATATAACGCAGTGCCCCCCCACCAGTGGTAGAACCACCAGTGGTAGTAATTGTGTTCTGTGTTACAGAGCCCGGTACTGTAATGAAGCACCAAGGGTTGCAGTGCTTTTTTTTTTTTAAATTGGATTCCCAGAAATGTTCCAGGTAGAGATGACTTAGACGTCCCGGCAGACACATTTATCACAGCAGCAAACAAATGTCAGTACCATTGATTTTCTGCAGCAAAATTAAAAGCAAGCAATGTCGTTCTTACTGTCTGTCTCAGTATTCAACACTGTCTCTGAGTGCGTGTATGTGCCCCTGTCAGCATGTGTGTGTATGTGTGTCTGTGAATGTGCCTGTTCTTTTTATGAGTGCACCTAAGTGGAATGTGTTTGCATGCGTGTGTTGTCATGCAAACAGCTGCACCATGTTAAGCATACTAAAGCAGTGTAATGGCTGGAAACATGCCAGGTGCGTTTATACACATACTCATGAGCCCGAGAACCTGTGCACAAATACTGTCTCCACTTAAAATAAGACACTGGGATAATGAGTTCAACATAGGCAGAGACATAAAAATGTATCCCAAAATTCCTCTAATAAAGATGAATGCACATAAAGTCAAAACATTTCTAAACTCCATTATCTGATGCCAATAAAAGTCTGGGGACGATGAATCCTTCTGTGCAGCTCAGAAACTCAATCTTTTGTCTTTTATCATCCCTTGTAAAAACAAACAGATGTAGAAGAAGGATAAATCAAAGGGGGACAAGCGTTTGCAGTCGTCTTGAACACAGGACGAAGTTGAAGGTTGTTCTCTGTCATACACCCACACAGCAGGATGGAGTCATCACTCCCTCAGCAGTGGCCTCCAGCTTCATACAGTACAGTGCGTAGAGTCATGCCTGCGATGACCCAGAGACTCTCACCCTTGGGAGGTGAAGATGGGGCGACAGTGTACCGCTGAAGGATCCTTGAATCAAAGCTGCGTGTTTGGGCTGACAGTCTTATTTTGGGCTCAGAGTACATGTCTTCCAGATAGCAAAGAGTTTGACTCAGACTGTAAAGTCTGTGTGACAGCACACGGATTACCAGATCCAATCCTTACCCCGCAACATCCTTCATGTCATTACTGAAGATGTGTTAAAATTCTGAGGCGCACACAGCATAGATTTTAGTTTTAATTATCTTTTGTGTTGATGAATGTAAAAAAAACTACTAGGGAACAGAGGATTTGATGTTGTGTCACTCAGCTCCTGGCTTACTGTCTTGTCTTTATACTCTCTAATCCAAGAGTTACGTCTTAAAGCTCCTCTAATCAATATTGCGATAGGTTGTTGAGCATCTCCCAAGCAGTCAAATAAACAGTCAATGCGAGCAGGTTTAAGAAGAGTTGTCTGACTTAACCTGCAAATTGTTACCCCTGAAAACTCGTCTATTGAAGTATTTACATTTCACTGTCCTGTCATAGTCCCATGCAGTGCTAATTCATGCTGCTGTTACACTGAACATGCTTTCTCTGTCAGGGTAAAACAGAGAAGCACAAACTGGGCTGCAGTGACCAAACCCAAGTACAAATGAATCAAATGGCCTCACCTGAACACTGACTATGCAGCTTTTTGTGAGCAGTAGCATCGGGCTGAAAGTTACTATTACAGAGTAATGCCATATTGAATTTCCCTTTTGTTTGCAAGCATCTCAGTTGCTTTGATAACATCATCATCATTCGGTGATCTCACTGAGAGTGAGTGGAAAGTTCGTTTTTAACCAATCTTTATTATTAAACACAGAGCGACACACACACACACACACACACACACACACACACACACACACACACACACACATACACACACACACACACACACACACACACACACACAGTGTATAACAGCCCACTGTATAAAGTACAAAAACACTTTCATCAACACGAGCAGGAAAAAACAAATTTGCGCTGAGAGTATTTACAGTTGGATCTAAAATTTGGCCGTAACTACGATAAGAATTGATCAGGTACGATTTGTTCTCGTCATTCGTGCTGTGGTCAAGGAAAACAAACAAGACATTTTCCCGTTTCAGAGAGGAAGCATGAAGCATCTGGAAACAGTGAAAGCTGATGGATCCATCCAAACACATCACGAGGACTGACAATTCCAACAAACACGTCTTGTGGTGAGGTACGGTGTGTTTACTCTTTGTTGTCCCTCTCCCATAAAGCCATTGAAATATTTATCATACTGACATACTTGACGATTGTTTAATATTAGACCTTTTTTTCAGTTTTAATGACTATAATTAAGCTTTTTGCAGGACAGCAGCCCCTGTGCACATAGATTAGACTAACATTAGCTACACCATAAGCTTCGGGTTATGCCAGACCAGGCAAGGCTGTTGCAGCAAGGGCTCAGGGTCCTGCTTCAGTGTGTGCTGTTTCCTCTTTCAAAATTTCCATTGTCTTGCCTTAGGTTTGATTGGAAATCTGAATGTGAATGTTGAAAAAATCCAGAGTTTAAAGCTCTTGCTTCCCACATGATATAAAAATGAGTGGTTAATTGTGAACAGTTGGAGATCTCCAGTGTGGTCACCTAAAAGCTCCTCATTCATTTGTGAGCATGCACCTTCAGTGTGTTTTGCGCTTGTTTTCTTCTCAACCCCCTGTGCTGTTGTTAGCAAACACATATTGTCTCATAATTGCAATGTGTGTGAGTAATTGCCTGGTGTGCTCCTGTGATGCACCAAGCAATTTCAATCAAGCTCTCAACAATGGAGCACTAGTGTGTCCAGCCATCTATGTCCGCTTACCATATCTGCCCATTTACCACCAGGCTCTGTGCAGAATATAAATCAGAAGGCCTGCATTATTTAGTAAGAGGCAGAGACAGGATACAATCAAACTCACTAGTCAACTGTGGCCCTGTGTGATCAGCCTGGCAGTGGTCTGTGTTATATTCAGGCATCTTAAAGGAGGGAAAAGTGCTAACCTGCTACTACGACACTATATTTGACATGTGTGGTCCTGGAATCTTTATCATTTACAACGTAGCTGAGAACACACACCTGATTATTACTGAAAATCATTTTTATATACTACTGATTTGCAACAGGAAATGCTTTTAGAGAGATGTGTAATGCTGCCCCAATTAATAACATCTATGACAGAGATTTGTAACAACTAAAGCATTATTAACAGAACCGCAACGTTAAAAAACAGTATTTTCTATAGAGGGCTGATAAACTTATCGGCAGGCCCAGACTGGCCACTGGGAGAACCTGGAGCATCCTCTGTGGCCTGACCAGCTGACGGGCCCGGAGTGATAGACCAGACTGAACTTCAGGCCAGCGTGTGGTCGAGCAGTGAGGAAAAATGGACAGCGAAAGTGAAAGAGAGACGCAGAGAAAGAGACAAGAGAGCTGAGAAGGAGCGCATGAAAAGGAGAAGAAGCTAGGAAAGAGCAGTGAAATGCTCCAAAACTTACAGCAACAGACATGGTTTGTGTTTAACGTTCCTGTTTCTAGCCTCAAAAAAGAAAAATATGACATCAACACAATGAAGCTCCGGAGGAAAACATGAGATGTGTATGCATGAAAATACTGCAGAAAATAAATACTGGTGTACTCCTATGCAGGCAGAGCTCAGGCTTGAAATGCACCTCAATTAAATCATTATTTGGATGTAATGTAAGGTTATCTTCAGACCTGTTTCAGGTGAGCAGACGTGTATTCATCCTCTCTGCTGTGAAATTTAGCTACACAGAGGATTCAACTCTGCCTGTTGTTTTAACTTAGAGGGGAAAGGCAATGCAGTCTGCTGGCTCAGAACAGTGCATTGCCCTTCTGTCATAATATGTATAAAACTGCTCAATCCCACAAAAAACCTGCCCACTAAGCATTTAATATTAATTGTAGCTCTAGAGTTTCTACAAGGTTGCTGTCTTTTAAAACAGATATGATCGTACACATAGAGGACATAGGGATGAATTTGGTGTCTATCTGTTAAATTTGTTTATTAATGCACCACCAGAATAGCCTTTATTTATTTAATGTAATAAACTGTGCTGAATCGAGTGACCACAAACAAACTAACTGACCACTGACTAATACACAAAACACAGAGAGTTTAGGAGGTTCAGCAGTTCATTCCTGCCCCATCACAGTACACTGTTCCCCTGAATGTGACATCTTCATTCAGGAGCTCGAATCCTACAGGTGTGCAAAGCCCCATTCAGACAGGATTAATGATGAAATATTCACTGCGCTCCTCCATCCTCCCCAGGGGGTGCGTGGGAGAGTTGAGAGAGGCAAAGATACTGCATGAGGTGAATTTCAGTCAAACAATCCCTCTCCTTCTCCATCATACCGTAGTCAAATCTGAACAAACACACACATGGGATGTAATTCAGCATGACTTGTACTCCCTGAGGATGTCATTATTACTGATGTCCACTGTAATTCCATAAATCTGCTTAGAAATAATAGAAAAAATATACTGCAGAACTTGTCCTTCAGAAAACAAGAGATGAAATAATGTGAATAATCAAATAGAGCCTGGCTAGTTTTAGGTATATATGAAGCTGCCCAACAACTACAGCAGCTAAACTGTTTTTGAATCCAATGACCATCCCCCACCCTACATACTGTGTCACAAGCTGGTCTCACACAAGACGTACGACCCTGAAGTCCAATCTATCTGTGTCCAAGCAGGCTCTCAAAGCGTTAGATAGAAAACCCAATACTTACCAAATAACAAACATGACATCCTTCATTGGGAAAATGTAATGATACACTGATACCTGTCTGATGTTTAAGATCCTATGCTCCCCGACCACTTAGTTTTTTATTATGCTAAAAAAATTAAATAGCTCTAACTCTGCAAGATCTGCTCTGAGAGGGGATGTGTAATCCTTTCAGGTTCAGCACCTTTTGTCAATCATGCTTTTTACTGGCTAACCTGCTCCTAACTTGTCCCTGATCCTCACCCCGCTGCCAGGTGGCTAGCTTTGCATGGCGTGGATATGTATGAAATATCTACCATTATTATATTTCATTAACAATCTGCTATGTTTGTCTCTGTGTATATTATCATTTTACTAACCCATAACTGCACCATTTAACATTATATCAAGATCTCCACAATCATTCTTGTGTTTTATTCATGTCTCCTGTTTATTGCTGCACTTTAATTGGGTCCTGCTCTCCTGATAGCTTAATGTTTTTCTGTTGTCATACCGGTTCCCAAGGAGGCCTGTATGTTTGTGTTTACATGATTAGTCAAAACATGTTTGACTGATTGGAGAAAAAAAGTCACAAGGCTGTGGCTATAATTATGGAGGTAAGATATTACCCACACAAACGCTCAGGATGGGATTAAAATCACTGACCAGAGCAGATAATGTTAGCATCATCCCACCTGCCCTAGAGACATAAATCCAGTCTGAAAGGGGCTTAAGACACATTTGATAAATACGAAAGCATTCAAGTGGCAGACGTCCACTGAATCATCTGGTCTGAGACCAGTGACTGTTGGCACCACCATTTTTCCCTCCCTCTGTTTTTACACAGAAGGTGGATGAAAGAAGAATGATTTAACATCTCTTCTTTGTGCGCCTGAACAGCCTCACCATGTGAGTGTCTGCAGTGATGTATGAAAACTTTGAGTGAAAGAAGATGATGAAATTTTGGGGGAAGATACAGTATGGTGTGTGTGTGTGTGTGTGTGTGTGTGTGTGTGTGTGTGTGTGTGTGTGTGCGTGTGTGTGCGAGTGTGTGCGTGTGTGTGCGTGTGTGTGTGTGTGTGTGTGTGTGTGTGTGTGTGTGTGTGTGTGTGTGTGTGTGTGTGTGTGTGTGTGTGTGTGTGCCCATGCCTGTGTATTATTCACATTGTGGGGACAAAAATCTGTTTACACAGTGATATCTATGTAATGTCCCCACAAATGATAAAAACACAATGTGCGTGCGTGAGTGAGGACATGTGGACATGTATTACTCATGTTGTGGACATAAATCTGTTTACACAGTCACAGCTGTGGGGACTTGCCTTCCTTATGGGAATAAAATGCAGGTCCCCATAATGTAAATCTTAAGGTGCAGACTTGGGTTAAGGTTGTGTGTGTGTGCACATGTGCGTGTGTGAACCCTGCTGGCTTATCTCCCTGCTTCCCGCACCAGTGGAATGCATATTTCACCTGTCATGATCTGTCATCTCCACCGCTGTCATGCCAGTCCCCAGAGCCCATTGTCTCCTTTGTGTGAGCTCTCTCTGCCTTTTTGGCAGATGCATATGTATGTTAAGGTAGCACCAATGCACAATGCTCATTTTGCCATTTTATTAAAAAAAAGCACCCAGTCAAACTCAATTCACATATGCTGTAATGGCATTCCCCTCTGATCTAAAATCTATATTAAAAGTCATTTTTCCTTTAGACATTTGAATAGAGTCTTCTGGGCACATTATGCTCAACAGGGTATACACCCCACCGTGAAACCTCACCATCAGCTCTGTCCACACTGCATAATTCCTACTGCCCATGGGCTGACATGGATCTGTACATAATGCATCATTACATAATAAAGTTTAATGACATGTTGTATAATTCCTCTTAAATAAAAGAGGGGTCATTGCTCACTGTCAGAGGTGTCACTTTAGTCTCTGTTGTGTTGTGTGCTGTGTAGCTACAGTGGCGTGCTCACACCTACTGCGCAAACAGATGCACCAGGTTTACCCCCACACTGTGTGAGGCCGTCCAAATTCTGAGTATACAAATATGGAGATGTTTAATTCCGAGCAGATAATTTGGGGCTGTTGATGCCAGTGGGGATTTTGGCAACAATATCTGCAGTCAGAATGTGATGTAACGCATGGTGTCATTTTTTCCAGCTACATGAATACAGCAGGTTGCAGGCCAGCAGGAGCATGTTTTAACAGAGGCGTCTTCTCGGGCTGAATCACGGAACAGGCCCTCTCTCTTCTCTCACACACACTCTGACAGTATATGAAGGTATAAACATATCATCAATCAAAATGACAACTTTAAATTGTTTTGCATGTTAAATTTTATCCAGTCATTACTTCACAGCGATGCAGGTCAAATGTAGCATAATCAAATGAAATTCTGCATATAAAGCAATTCTGTCTTTCTGCACTCAGTCTAACTTAGTCTAAAGCCACTGCTTTCAATATGTGCACATGACAGCTTCCCTGAGTATCCCGCCTTCCAGCAGAACAGTGGTAGTGGATCAGTAGCAGGATCTGAACAAATAGCAGCAAAGGATTTGAAATGAAACTGGCTGAGCTTTTGGCTTTGTTTTCCGTAGAGATCTTAACACTAACAATATAGTAACTCCCTTGTGTCTTGACATTTGGTTACTTTGTGCTGAACATTCTGCAGTGATGTCAGCCAAGGATGATTCAGCCCTGACGTTTCCCACCGTGGATATATTTCCTAATACTCCTGGTACACAAATGTGTAAACAATACTGCTCCATACATGTTGGTAAAAAGCGAGAATATTAGTCTAATACTGACTTGTTGGCATAGTGGTCCAAATTTCCTGAGTATAGCCTGTTTCATTTCATGTGAGAATTGTCATTTTTAGTCAAAAATGACCATCATCAACCTTCAAAACACAAAATTTGTAATTTGTGTCCTGGTGTAGAATTTTCTTATACACTAAAGTAAGATGGTAAACATGGTTTTCTTATTCAAGATACTGTCATTGTGATCTTTAGCATGCTGAAGTTTGCAGAGCCTAACCAAGGTCTTATAGATAAACTGTACACATGTAGAGAGGACCACTCAAGGAGAATTGTTCGAGTTCACATTTTAATAAGGAATTAGGTCAAAGTGTCCTCAGTTAGAGGAGTGGAAGTCAGGGCATATGTAGGAATGGTAGGAGCTAGTGTTTGGTTTTGACTATCCAAAATAGACACAAATGTAGAAGATAGATAGGGAAGATAGGGAATAATTCAAAGAGTAGAGGCAAGAAACATGTGACATTGGGAGTATTAATACACCCCATTAGAACGGACATCTGGAGGATCCTTGGTTCACTTGTGGACACTGTATTGCTCATCAGCTTCTCCTTGATGCATCAGGCCTGCAACAAATTCTTCTGCATAACACATCTGAAGTCTCCTGGTGAACTCCCTCCTTCAGCTCACAAGAATTTCCACCACATTCATCTTTCTGGGCCACTGTGTGTGTCACCTGCAATTTTGACTGTGGTCATAATGCCAAAATCCCCACACAGCTCGGTGCTGTTCTTAGAGACTGGCCTTTTATGAATATAGCGGAAAAATTGAACCATGTCACTTCCTGTTCAGCAGAAGATGCTTCCAAGGACAGACCTAACCATCACAGAGTGATTAAAGAAGAATAAAGAGGCTTCATCAACTGGATTTACATGTAGTTTGAATCATCATTGTGTTAAATCAGTTGGTTAAATCAATCTGTAAAGCACACATGCATTTGTGCGCATCAATCCTTTAAGATGACTTTGTTTGGAGACAGTTTTGTATTTTGTCCTCGATGTTGCATTTGCAAGTTCCTGTGCATAAAGTACTTTTTTTTCTGACACCCAGCAACAACATTTAATTTGCCTCGACTCTCTGCCATCTCTTCACAAACAGATCACACATGTAACTCCAGTTGAGATGATGAAGCTCCATTTGATTACTATTATTTTTGCATGTCAATATAATAAAATAGTATCAACTAAACCCATTTTCACCGAACATTCATAATATATGTCCAAAAGTCCAAAAACAGCTTCTGTTAACGATAAAATATGATGAGGGCTGGCTGGCTTTTGTTCCTGCTTTCAGGGTCACAGTCAGTTTGATGCCTGTGGTGTTGGTTGGTTGCTACGGGCTACGAGGCAGAGATTGACTGATGGTGGCATTCGCTCTCTTTGTGTGGCAGCTCCAACTGAAAAAAAAGGAGGAAAGGCAGGAGCCAAAACAGCATGCCAGCCACAGACAGGCATGTGTGCTGCAGGCTGACACGGAGGCTTCCCACAAGAAACTGGGCCAGGTTTGTAAAGCTTAATTGCAGCTGCCTGCTGTGTTTAGAATAATATAACCTCATTCAAGCGCACGTGTTTGAACTTTTGATAAGGATCCACTGTCTTTGGAAAAATGGTTCCTGCTACTTTCCTCAGGGAGCGTGGTGAAATTGTATTCTATTACCAGAGGCAGAGATTTCACCCATAAATCCACAACCTTTAGGAATGGCCTATATTTAGCTGATCGCGCTTCATAAGATATCTGGGATTTAATGCTTTTTGCATCATTTCTACTGGAGTCATTGCATTCATGTACTTTGTTGCTAGGTACAGCAGTTGGTGACAGTCCTTGTTGAAAGTGTACTTAAAATACACTCAGCTTCATGCAAATATGCAGCTAGTGTGCTAAACCTGTAAAGGAGGTGCAAATCCAAGTTTGGAAATAGCGTGAAAGAAGGAAGAATTAATATTCAGTTCTCAGCTACAACCACTCCTCCATAATGCATATCATGAATATATTCCATGTTGACTACAGAGTAATGAGATGCAAAGAAATCTACAAATGAACAAAAATAGATCATCTGGCCCTGACATATTTTCTCTTCTTACAGCTTCATTTGGTGGTGAACATGCAGCTGTGATCAAAGAGCACTTCTCCAGCGGGAGCAGGGTGGCCTGGTGGAGAGGCTGAATCTGTTCCTAACCGGAGGGTCACAGGTTTGATTCCCACAGCAGCCGGCCCATCAATTATCAGTCAGGTACCCAGCTGAACGCCTACCTGCTTGCTCACTGCAAAGTGCTCTGGATAAATGCCGAAATGTAAATGTGGCGCACAGAAGCCCCCAAGGATGTGACATGTTTCCTGTTGCAAACATAGCTTGTCATGACAGTCCAACCATCTGGACCATGGGCAGTGTCCTCAAGGGCAGATGAAAGACATTTGCCCGCTCTTTTGTTTTTTTTTTTTTTTTCTTTTTCCCCCTCCTCCACCGAATGTAATTCCGTACTGATTTCTGACCTGATAATCTGACCTAGTTCAAATAATCAGCAGTGGAGATATTTTGCAAATTGCATCGCCGACCCTATTTGCACGTAAATGTTGCCCTGCAGCTATGCACCGCCTTTAAACCACAACCCACATTCTGAAGCAGACCTTGAAGGTGGAAGTGTTGGTGCCATCTTATCTTATCTTATCACTATCTCTTTCATACTCTTTTGACTCGGGCTGTTTATGTAGCATGACAGCTGCTACGCTACCTGCACACCACAAACATCAGCACTCTAATGCGGTCCTATGAGGAACATGGTACCTAAGGGCTCCATAGTCTGTGGGTTATTTCCACCATATGCTACAGCAACTGACTTCTCCCACTGATGAAGACTGTAGCAGCAATAACCTTACATTTACCACAAAACATTGTTACTGTGGTCATCCCTCATCTAAACTTCAGATTGACTTCGGAATCGAAACAAGAGGCCCCTGCGGCTAAGTTTGTTTTCCTCCATGGATTGTAAAAATCTGTGTTTAATATATGCATATTTTAACGCACCTAATATCTAGACAAATACCTGAACAAAATACTGCTGAATACCAAACATCTTGGAGGAAATTAAAGCTCTGCTCCACCCCGAAATGCATTTTGCTTAATGTTACTTCACTCTGATGTTTGAGCTCCACCGTGCAGAACGATGCAGAGTGTGCAGAACGATGCAGAGTGTGCAGAACGATGCAGAGTGTGCAGAACGATGCAGAGTGTGCAGAACGATGCAGAGTGTGCAGAGTTTGACACTAGAAGGCTGTTTTGCAGTTCATCTGCTGACGGAGGAAAGTTTGTCTTTGCTCACCTGAAACCACTCATGGTCCAGTATGCAGTTTACGCAAGTGTGATGTGGAAACTTAAAACATGCAGAACACCGTGAATGGACTTCTCAGTCAAGTAGGAGACATCATGTGCTCAGTAGTTACACTTTTAAAATGACCATTTGCTTTATTTCTAATTTCTGGATTGAAAAAGGAAGAGATGTAATTGACTGGAGGGCATTCTCTATTTTTGCATTCTGTTGGCTCTTGTCTTTTGTACTAGTTGTGTGCTAAACACTCTGAGGTGTACCTGCTTTGAACTGAATGAATTGTAGGTTGTTGTTTTTTTGTTTTTGTTTTTTTTTTCCCCACACCTTGTCCCCATGTGAAAAGCTATTGCCCTTTATGTAATTAGTTCTGGAGCTGTCACTTTTGTCATTTTGGTCATAGAACGAGCTGAAATCCATAACTGTTTCGTTATGTTTTTGCACTTTCTGTCATTTGCTACCATAACTTTCAAACCTGTTTCTTTATATGACTGATGACTGGAAGGATATTGATGCATTATTATTTGTGATCACCAAATGGTCTAGTTGAAAGAGAGCAGGTCTGAATGCTTCCTGAGGTAATTTTCTTTTGTTAGGTCTGCCCTGCAGGTGGTGATTTATCTTTCTTGATTCCTTATTATGGTAAAGATAACACTGACTATGAGTTTCAGTACGTTAGGTGTGGTGAGGGTTTGCCACTGGGCAGACACCACTGTTGTCCATATATAATGCCCATTTTTCATCAGGCTCTCACAGTCATTTTTCTTTCTCTTCTTTCTGCTTTCATATTTGTACATGATATTTTTCTTGCGTGTTTATCCTTTTAATAGTTAGAATATCAACAATATGCTAAATTATGCAGTGCAGCAAACTGCAAAACTAGCTGCTAAATTGTGAACTGAAATATACATTTATTACACTGTGGCTTTATTGAATGGTGACATTAGCTTTGTTACTGTCATGGCTTTTGTATATATAGAAACATCAATATATCAGAAATTGATTAATAGTCAGTTGTACATTTTATATTTCTGACAAGAAGAAGAAGAAGAAGAAGAAGAAACTGTTAAAAAAAACAATACTACTCCTTAGGACTTCACTGTGGCTACATTAATTTTTGATTGGTTCACTCCAGTGTGTTCAGACTTTTTTGGCCACTGGGGGGCAGTACAACATTCCTTTACATGAATACACCTTAAATCGCTCCAAATTGTAGGGCTAGCTGCTAGTTAAACCACAATGTCTCATTTTCTACTGTGTTAAATCCAAAAGAGGCAGCGTGTGGAGTGGAGGCGCCTTTGACAGAGCTGCAATGAGCAACTCAAGAAAAGCAATGAGTAATGGAATTCAATACTTTTGCCACTGAGTAATTAGTAATGGTATTATTTTTTTTTTTTATGAGTGATGAGTAATGAGAATTTTACAGCATATAACAAGTAATTTGCCTCATTTGGACCTTTATTTTGGGACATAAAATGTACTCATAAACTAAATAAACGAAATTCTTAAAAAAGCAATAATAATAATTGTTATTGTTGTTATTATTATTATAGCAGACTGAGGTTAATGATGGTCAGCTGCTAATGATACTGAACAACAGACCTTTTCATCAGCAGTCGTGTTTCCATTCTGAATAGTTTGGGTGCAGACCAGTTGATATTTGCTGATGCGAGCTGCCACTTCCTGCCCTGCCTGGAGTGAACTGACGCGGCTGATGTGCGCCGTGCGGCCAATGAGAGCGCAGCAGGGCGGAGAGCAGCGGCACATTGTACTACAGTGTAGTACAGCCGCCAACAGTAGACGCGTCTCTCGCTCAGTTTGCGCTATTCAGCATCCTCTGGTTAATGGATTATACAGTTTCCCTCCAAGTGCAACATCAGCTGGCGGTGTTCCCGACGCACTTCTATCAGGGCTACAGTGTGGAGTTACAGGTATATTTATTTTGCATTCCACTTGCCAGTCGCGTCTTCTTCTTCTTTTCTTCTCTTCTCTTCTTCTGTACTATGCATGATAAGAGGCGTGCATGCATGCGTGCAGAGGAGTGAGTGTGACTTTATGGAGATGCTTCACTGCGGGGGAAAGGCTGTCGTGTTGCATGCTGATTTTTTTTTTCTCCTCTCACCGAGATTCTTGTTGCTTACCGCCGAGAGACGGAGCAGAGCGGCGCGGTGGCTGCTTGCGCGGCGCGGTGCGGTGCGGTGCACATGGGGGGTTAAAAGTGAGTGGAGCAGCCTGGTGCATGCTGGAGAGCGGCGGGTCTGTGAGGGGGGTCTGGTCTGGGACACCCCAGTGGGTTCCCTAAGGGAGCACCCCCCCGCCCCGAGCATGACCGAGACGGACATCAGGCAGGAATGATCTCAGTGTAAACTCTCAGGCTAAACCATCTCTCCAGTTGATGCCTTGACAGTCCGCTCCAGAGTTTCAAAATAAGGTTAATTTTGCAGTCTGTGGCTTTTTATACCCACCGTGGACAAACAGTGATGAATATGAAACAAAGTAACAATGTCAGCATCAACACCCTCCACATGCCCTTCCAGGCTGCTCTGCATGCAGGAGAACGGCTGGTCGATCTCTCAAGGTGACATTAAGGGGGATTAGAGGCAGAGATGTAGCTGAGGGAGCTGAGCTCACCTGCCTCACCTCTGCGGGAGGGTGAACGGCACAAAGGGTCACATCGTAAAACTGAGGAGATTAGTAACTTTCTTTAATTGATTTTTTTTTCTCTTTATTGGTGGTTGGTGCAGCAGACAGGTCAGAATTTATAACCTATTTATGTTTATGTACATGACAGTGTGGAATTAATGGACTACGTGTAGCATAACAGGAGAAAATGGACTGTTCAGTATAATGTCCCAGAGCCCAAGATGTCAGTTTCAAAGAGCTTGTTTTTTCCCAAGGATGCTCAGTCATCTGTCATACATGAAAATGATTCATTTATTACAGAAATAGTTAGTGATTCATTTTTCTTAATTGGCTCCTCAATTAATCAACTAATGGTTTCAGTTCTAAAGCATATTAATAAGTTAAAAAAAAACAACAACAAAAAAAAACCCAACCATTTTTTCATCCATTTTGCCTTTCAGCTTTCTTTTTGCTGATTTATTTGCAATTCAGGACTTCAGTATCTGTTTCCCTCTTGCACAGAAAAGCAAACAAAGCAGAAAATGGTTGTTACGGTCTTTGCTTTGATGTCTCTCAGGTGGCTTTTTTATGAGATGCAACATTAAAATTGTTGCTCTTTTTCCTTATGCACAGCCCCAAAATGTTTGTTTTTTTTCCACCCAGTGGAATGCACACTTCGGTGTTCTACATTAGGGCTGCAACTCTTAATTATTTTCATTATTCATTAATCTGCTGATTCTTTTCTTAATCAGTTTTGTCCAACCAGCAGTCCAAAAGGATATTCAGTTACTGTCATAAATACAAAGACAGCCTGTAAATAGTCACATTTGAGGAGCTGGAGACAGTAAAATAAGTAATAAGACATTTTTGCTTAACTATTCTAAAAAATTGTCGACATCAGACAAACTGCTTCAAGTCTGCAGTATTTCATTGTTTCATAAGTATACCAGGGATCAGATTTCTTTCAGGAATGGATCGCCACATTAACTGTAAAAGCAGCTCCAAAACCTGTGCAATCACAAGCAGATACACAGAGAAATACCCTTTGTAAAGCACCACTGTTTCTTTTTACTCATCATTGTGTTTTATGAGTACAGTAGGTGTCACTTTGTTCAAACAGTAGATATTTCATTTTGAAAGAGGAGCCTTCCTTTCCTCCTGCAGCACCAGTTCAACACATCCTTAAGATCCAGACATGGATGAAGTGTTTTATGCAGCCTCCAGCACGATGAGAGAAAGAATAATGCAGCATTTCACCAAGCAGGCGCTCCAAGCTCCATCTCCATCTGCCTCACTTAAGTTGACTCTTTCCCCCGAGAAGCTGCATGATATAATCACCCTCTCCTCCAGTAAACCACAAGATGGCTCCATCTTGGCACCGCTGAGGCTTTCTTGAATTTTTTTTTTTTTTTTTTTTTTGCTGTGACAAACCCGTCTCCGTCACTTCTGCTTTAATTTAAGACGGTGCCTGATAGTTGTGCACTAAACAGCAACATGTTATGAACGGCCTTGGATGGTAAAGCCTCTTCATTGACCATTTTGTTAATGTCCCAGTGATTTTCCTGCATCTGTTCAGGCCCTCTAGTCATCCTTTCTATTTTCAAAAAACTTCAAGTGGGGAAAAAACACTTCCATTATTCCCCCGTCTGCTGTCTGTAATTTGTGATGCCTATAAATATAAGACTTTGAAGCTCAGTGCTTCGATGTCATCAATAATTGTTTGCTTTTGTAAAGTTAAAATTGCCGTGCCTCTTTGTTCCTTACCACTGCCTTACTGCAGTATTTGCAGATCTATCTCCATTATTTCTTTCATAGAAGGTCAACTGAGATGGGTCTGAGGATTTTTATAAATAGCACACAAAGTAACAAACAGCTCCAATAATCTTAGCGGAACACGTTTATTTTCAGACTGTAGAAGCTGTTTGGAAGCAAAAAACCAAGCAAAGTCAGCAGTATCACGCAAGGAAGTCTGTGCTTCATAAAGGTGGTGAATCATTTCCTCCAGTTTTTCATAATGGCAGGATGGATAAGCTTAAAAAGGTCCAGAGGGGCCTCTGATCTGCAGAACAAACTTTATCTTTTTTAAACATGCAAAGTCGGCCAGCAGTTGTAGTTTCTAAAAGAGATATCCAATGAAGCATCCAAAAAGCTTCCTTACAAAGAGAGTTTTTACCACCGAATGATTAACAAAGAGCCCTCATGCTTAAGTCAATAAGGCAATGATAAGCCAGCTAGTTTTAAAGGAGTGCTCCTGTTGGTGGACTTGAGACAGATCAAATAAAAAAAGATTGATGCACCACATTCAGAACATATCAGCTGAATCCAAATGTCGACCCTGTGGATGTGCAGACTGAGGCATTGCAGACTTTGATCAAATGTACTGTAACATGTCTGAATGTTCCTGGAACAACTGCAGATTAAAAAAATAAAAACAAGCAAAAAAAAAAAAAACAATCAGATGTCCTCAGAAATAAATATAGCCTATATAAATTATAGCCTGGAGGATGGTTGTTCTGCAAAGCTTCAACATGCACAGAGGCGTCGATGCTCAGAGCATCATCTGTTGCAGTACTCTGCAAAACACCAGGGGGCATATAAGCAAAACATTCTGTAGAAAAGCAACAAGTCAATGAGGGTCACCAGAAGAGCGCTGCTATACAGCTCCTCGGTGCTATTTGTGGACATACTGAAGTCCTATAGAGTAAAAATTTATCAATTTCTTCTCAATTTAATTCTTTTGCTTTTATCAGTATCAGTTGTGGCAGTCATGTTCTCTGTTGTGTTGATGAACTTGTCCGTCCTAAAATTAAAAGCTGGGTTTCATAAATTTGGAGGTGCATGAACGCATGCATGAGGAGATGTGATGACTTTCTTTTTGGCACTCAGCCTCATCTCGGGTACACAAAGTCCTAATAAACTTAGCGTCCTGATAGACCTTAAATGTCAATGACTTGAATAATCTTGGTGCTGTGCGTGCTGTCAGTGGAAGCATCTGAATGCATCACTGCATGGCAGTTTGACAGAGTCTCGTACCTGTAAACTGAGCTCCAACCCACATCTTGCCTCACATCATATGATCTTGAGAATGTGTCTTCATTGCTTAAGTCAGTTACTGCCCATGACACTGTTGCTCAAGGGGAAAGAGGGTTGATGTGTGTGTTTGAGAGACGGCTGTTTCAGAGGGACTAAAGTTGCCTCTTGCGGTCTGTACTGGTCACAAGTAGTGGTCGATAAAAAATATAGATTACCAACTGACCTTTAAGTTATGATTCCACACACTGAGCTAATGCGACACAGAATTAACCAGACAGCTTAGTGGCTGTATTTTAAGCTGCAGGAGAAAATACATTATTTTGTGTTCCTTGGTTGGCTATTGCAGCAACAAGAGAGTCTTTTAAATCTTAGACTTACTCAATATATGGATCTACACACTTCAACTTACAGTTAAGTGCTTTGTGAATACGATTTAGTGCTTTAGAGGCCTTTATCAGAGAAAGAAGCTAACATTAGCCAGCTGTGCTGGGTCAGATCTAAGAGCTACTGAATCAACAGTCTGTGCAACAGGTGCATGCTGGAATATTTGGGCTGTAATATTTCCTTGACAGCAGATGATTTGAGTTTGAATCGTCTAGCTTGATGCTGTGCCCGCACTGGAAAGAATTAATCTCATTAGGCTGACCACAATTTTATTGTTGCACCGACTCAACATTTGCCCTAAATGTCTGCTCTGGCTGAACACCAAGCTGATTATATTACTGAAGTGCAGGCACTTTGCCCAGTGTGCGTGCTAATGTTTTCACTCAGCAGATCTGTGGACAGCGCTTAGGTCACACTGCATGGGAATAGGCCACTTAGCAGCAAACACAAAGTAACTGCTCATTGTTTTGACCTTGAGGCATGGCATTACAATTTGGCTTGCCTTTGCCTCCCCAAAAGCCAAAGCAGCAGAATGATAGAGACAGAACTGGAGGCAGATCAGTGCAAGGGCTCTGGGATAGGAAGCACAGTCTATCTGCTATGAGAGTCTCTCTGCAGCCTCACTCATCCTGTCTGGCCAGTATGAGGGTGGAGGGGTTGGAGTCTCTCATTGGCCCTTGAGCACCACCTGGACAAAATGATGCTGATGTTAGAGGTAACAGTTTCCATCGATCCTCCAGGTGACAGTGAGTACAAGACGGGCAGACAGCTGCCCTCATCCTTGTATCTGCAGCTCCTTTTCTGTCCTTGCTCAATCACCGACCAACAGCGAGACTCATTTGTGTGGAAGATAACTGTTTCTTAGCTGGGTTTCCTCAAAGACATGCTAATTTTGAACTATAAAATGAAACTGAATGACATTTATCAAACTAAAAGTCACCTGTTTCCCCTGGCTTGCATGGCCTGTAATTGACCCAGCAGTTAAGTCACTTGTTCACACTAAAGATGAGTAAGTTTGTCAGAGCAGAACTCCAAAAGGAACCTGAAGGAAAAATGGAACTACCAAAACAAACAGTAATAGTGTTTTGGATTCAGTTTTGGCCTCGTTGGGGGTCATTCCGAGGTGATGGGATAATGAATTAATTCCAGTCATAGTGTAACTAAATTGGAGTACAGTGAGAGAAGCACAAATCCTCCAACTTAAGCAATAAGTTGTTTGTTATTACCTTTAAAAATGATCGATGGGCTTGTATCAAATCTTTTTTCAGTGCCGTCCAAAATCTGTTCTCATTTGCCTTCTCTGCATTTAAAATTTTGTTAAAATTATGCTACTACAACTACTTTGAGTAAGGGGATTGTCATGGTTATCATTCAAATATGCTAACAGTCACTGTAAGACTTCAGCTTGGAGTGCGATTTGTTCTGGGAGAAAGAGGGGTGGGGACCTCGAGTAACACCTTACGAACATGTGAAATTAGACAAATGACCATTGCTACCTGTCAAGTAAACATGACTGAAATCTGTGGTCAGCTACGCTGACGTTAGTGTAGCGAGCCACACGCTTGGAATAATGCTGACACCGCAGTCTGTCCAGCCTTGCTCTACTCTACAGCAGGTTAGTTGCTCGGCCACAAAATAATTGTGCTGCCTTAACCTTGTTACGCTCTGTGCCTCAGCCTGTCTGAACTTTGGAAAAAATCTGAAAAACCCCACAATGTTATGATGGTAGAGGACTGTCTGGCATTGGCGATGGTCCAGCTCAACCCTGCTGGCTAACAAGACCCTCAATTAGGGGGAATATGTCACCTCTTCTTAGACAGAGAATGAGGTCTGTTGCAATCAAGTGGCAGGGTAATCAAGATTCAGAGATGGGCTGAATTACTGATTGCAGTGGAGACTGGATGGTGATGACAATGATGTTGATGAAGTTGATGATGAAGACCGTGAGGGTAGATAAAGTCAACTTTTGTGCCCAGCAATGGCATATGGTGCAGAACAGAAGACTTGAAGTTATACCACCATGGTTTATTACAATTTAGGTTATATTATTGCTGCCGTTGGTGCTGACAGTTAGGATAACATTGTACTCATTAAAGTAAATGCTGATATTGCGGAAACATTGCTGAAAATTGGTTCAGCAGGGTATCAGCCAGGGTTTTAGATGAGCAACTGCTTTATTTGAAAGTAAAGCTAAAATTAATAGGCCTTGCTCACAGTAGACATTTTGACTTGTAGCAAAGGAGCAGGTGTTATTAAAGACTTTAACAATGGCTCTGTTCTTCTTAAGTGTTCCAGTAAGTCAGGACAGTGTGACTGTGAGCCATCATGAATGACTGTTATGAAAATGATTAAAGCTATTGTTATTGGTGCAGTGCCAATAACCAGAATGGATCGGGCCAAATTTGTTTGATTATATTTTATGCAAATAGTTAGGACTGGGCACTATGGATAAACTCCTCTTTCACAGTTTGTATAAGTTAACATCACTATTAGGGCGTCAATTAAGGATTATTTCTATTATTGTTTAATCAGCAGATTATTTTCTTGATTTATTGTTTTGTCAATAAAACATCAGAAAATAGTGAAAAGTACCCATTTTAATTTCCCATAATACAAGGTGATGGCTTCATTGGTCTTGTTTTGTCCAACCAATAGTCCAAAACCCAAAGATACTCAGCTCAACTTTGTGTATGATGAAGAGCAGCATCAAATCCTCACATCTGAGAAGGTTGAACATACATGTTTTGATTAACAAATTAATACAACAATTATTTTATCATCAAAAGACTTGTACAACAGTTTTTTTGTGCTATTTTATTGAATGAAGTGGCAGGTATATCTAGGTACTTCCTCATAAACCCCATAAAGCGATCCTGAGCATTGATTTGCACACTGCTCAAAATGGTCTATACAACCAAAGACATCAAAGGAATTGGTTGGGGTCATATGTGTAGTCTTGCCAGTCACCCGACCAAGACACGGTAAGAGTTTATGACACTGTGATCGTTACATCTGACACGGTGGCCATCGTCAAAGGCAAGAAAGTTGTGTAGTCTGATCCCGACATTAGTGAGGCATTTTATTGTGTAAAAATGGCCTAAACCATGTAATGGTGACACTTCTAACTAAATATTGGTCCATATGATGGCCTGGCGGATTTAGTGGTCTAGCTCTGGTGATCATGATAAATAATTTCCAGGATTCTAGTACAAGTATTTAGTACAGGATTTTCTACCTTGACACGAAACACACACACACACACACACACACACACACACACACACACACACACACACACACACACACACACACACACACACACACAAAGAAACCAAAAAAAACAAAACAAAACACTGTTCTTACATTTTCTATAGTTTTTCATAGTTTTCATAGTTTTGTAGTTTTCAGTGCACTGAACCCAGGGTCGGCAGGTCGATCCCTGACTCCTCCTGTCAACATGTTAAATGTTCTTGGGTAAGACACTGAACCCCAAGTTCTCCCAATGGGCAGGCCAGCTCCATCAGTGTGTGAGTGTGTGTGTGAATGGATGAAAATTGTTAAAGCACTTTATTCATTAAGGTAGAAAAAAACTACATAAGTACAATCCATTTACAATTGGCAAAAGATATGCGCTAGTGGCTTCAGTGTAATGCTATTATCAGCTTCACTTTATACACCCAACACGAATAGCCCACTCAACACTACAGGCATTGAGATGAGCTGTATATTGAAGTGGCACAGTTGATTGTAACACATAAGACAATAAGTCAAATTAGTCATCATATTCTGGTGACACTGTGATTAAACAGGCGTGATACCGTACTTACTTTTATTTACTCACCTTCGCATATCTACCATTGACTGTATGACTAATGACATTTCAGTCTAACTGTGATAAATAGTTACACGGACTGACAGTTGCTTCTGTAAATCTGTTCTGGTGTGGTGTCAGTCCAGGAGTTTTAGGCACAATCTGATTGTCTTGCACTCAGGACTGAAGAGTTTGTCTCTCAGCACTAGTTTGTGACTTTTAGATGGCATCTTTTTCAGCCTGAGGATTCCTGCCTACTCTGGGCTTTACACTCATATCTGGCCCCGGAGAGATGCATTGGAGGCCCTCCAAAATTCATGACCGACAAGCTCACTTTTCCCTTATCATCATTCACTGTCAGCAACAGGTCAGCAAAGATAACTACCATTCATTTCAAAAGGACAATTCTGGCCATTGTGCCATATCAGTGATTGATTCGTTCTGCTGTGCTGGGCGTTTAAAACTCATCTGTTTCACTTGCAAAGTCAGGCAAAATGAGAAAAAATGTAGGTGTGTGAAAATGACTTTTGGAGAATATGAATAAATGGTGGCCTATGAGGACCTTAACCTCTGACAACTTAATCACCACTGGCTGTATAGACTGCATATTTTGTTTGGATGCTTTCATTTGCTGAGTATCAGCACTCTAACCAAAGTGGATGATGTATTGATTGTAGAAGTATACATCTACATCTCAGGAGCTGCTCCAAAGAGATCTCTTTTAATTTTTAACAACATTTTCTCTGTCAGCGCCAGGTTTTCAGACATCTGCTAAGCTGGAAATTCTTTTCTAACAACATTCAGACCATCATGGAGCTGTAAAACTATGCAGAGAAATCCAGAATAAATCAATTCTTTAGCAGCTCTCAACTGCCTCAGCAGGGTTAGAAGCTCTTTAGGGTGATTTACAGACTACTTTAATGGAGCTGTGGTCAGGAAGGAGCTACTCAGTGACCACACTGGCACATACTGGATATTTAATAAAAAGGCCACATCGTCAAACTGCTATATTACTGCAGTCCAGGTCGTCTAAGCCTAACTATAAACATAACTAAAACTATAATTATGGCTGGCTTTTTGAATTTGGTGATTCGAAGCCTCCGTTAGAGAGTCCTCCTTCATAATTGCGTTCAGATAAAAGGTTAGCTGATGACACATGGTGAGTGGTAAGACTGCTGTGTACAAATAAATTCCTGCAGACTTCTCTCCATTCTTCTCTCTGGGGGCTAAGGTGACTCGTGTTTTTTCCCGTTTTCAACATTGTTTTTCTTCTACACCTTTTATTACACTAATGTCTTATGAAACTGTGCTTTGCGTAGCCTAGTTTATTTACTGACTGTTTGTCGGGCTCAGAGCGCTGCCAAAGTGCAGGTGACCAACACCCAGCACTGCACCTGAATGCATCGTGTGGAGACACAGAGCACTGAGGCTGCTGCTGCTCTGCTAACTTTTAGTTATAACTGCAAAATGAACAATTCCTGATGCTGCCGCTTCGCATTTCCGCTGGCGAAGCTGCTGCAGGCTTTTATTGTGAGATAGTGCCAACACATCTTAAATGGTCACAGTTGTTCACAGCTCAACTCAATGTGAGTGGAATGAATTCCATGCTACTGAAAAGCCTTTTATTTGTATTTATTATGTTATGTAGGATAGTATTGTAAGGACATTTTGTGTCTGAGTGCCTGGAGGGAAATACTTTGCAATTTGAACCCATGTGATTACAAACATCTCATATCAGATTTGACAGATGACGTGAGGAATAGTCCTAACAGCCACCAATAACGGACAGTGGCTAATGTCGTGAGAAATGTGCAGACTATGAGACTATAGACCTCATTACGACTTTTACTACGTTGAGTGCTTCAGCAGTTCTTTGTGACGGTGGCTCAAAGCCATGGCTTCCCAGCACTTCTCGCCGAGGCTGATACTCTTAATGTATGGAGCTGCTATGATTAATTGCCAGTTTTACTACTTGTATTACTGCATATGGAATGAATGACCAGCTTCTGATTTATGAGTTACCATGATGGTCCATGTGTAGTCATCATTCTCCATTTAACAGGTCCACACTTTAGTGATGAGAGTCTCTTTATTCTTTGAACTGAGGGGCAGCCACTGCAGCAGTCTGGTTCACTATTTTCCAGATGGATGTAAAGAATATTGTTAAATATTGTGAAATCACAACATTTCAAGAATATATTGTAGATTTGAATACATATGTATTTTTTTTTCTTGTCATTTTCTAATTTTGTTCTGAAAATATTTTTTCCCATTTATCTTTTTATAGATTATTGTAGATTTCAAGTTGTTGAAATATACAGTATCACTATCTACAGAAAAAAAAGTCTGTATCTTCATCCTTCATCTCATCTGAATATCCTCTTTCTTCTTTCAGTCCAAGCTCACTCTGTAACACTATATGTACACTGTACAGGCCTACACAAAACAGCACATTTGTGTGGCCACATGAATGCCTTACATTTCCTCCTACAACCTTCCTGTGGACACATTTTAGATTTCACTTTTATTTGTCAATTTTATAGCTGTCCCATAACTTGATATCTGTACCCCTCCAAAAAAGAGTAGCCTGTGGTAAAAGTTACCAAGGCCCAGACCTTAGGGCCCTCTGTGGTGCTCAGCTTTTGAAGCACACAGATTAATTAAATCAGCTTGCAGAACACATCTGATGAGCTTTTACAGGACCATGCTCTCCTGATCGCTTTAATTTCTTCATATTGGTTTCCATTTATCAGATTAGCACAAAGCATTTTTGCTTTCCATTTTCTCACAAAAGACAAATTCCACGCTAGCTGATAAAAAGAAAGACAATGGCAGAAGAAAAAGCAGCTCTTCCCATGGAAAAACTCAGAGATCCACTTTAAAATAGAAGGACACTCCAAACAGGATCTAAATTACATTGTACAAAAGAAACTATAAATGAAGGAAGGATCATTATGTTGCTGCATTGTGCATCAGTGCACATTGGTGCTCTGTGCTCAGTCAGCGGAGTGGTGGATGGGCAGACCACTCCTTCATCTCTCTCCTATCACTTTCACAGGTTATTGTTCTGGGTGATGGAGGCACTGGCATTTTGATGTGTTGTTGTTTAGCTAATGTTTCATGTATTTTACTTTTGTTTGATTTGTATGTTAATTCATTCATGTATTTGCATGTAAATTACACTGATGTTGTGCAGGATTTAAAACAGGCTGGAGCTTCTTACGCTTATGTGATTAAGGTTAGTAACAGACTAATGTTAGTTAGCTACTAACTAACTAAATGAACTCTGAGCCTGTTAGCTACTGTGCTGTAATCTACAGTTTCTGATGTGGTGACCAGGCATTAGGTACATTAGCCACAGCAAGACATCAGATAAGTGCACAGTTAACAATCACAGGAGGTTTCTAAACGTCTCATTTGAATACATGCTATTCCCATAACATTAGTTATTATTAGCCCTGTCTGTCATTGTAAAGCAATGACAGACAGGGCTAATAATTTCAAGGGATGCTGCACTTGCAACTTTTTTTAATTGGCCACCGTGAGTATTTTAATGAGACTCGCCATGAGTCCTGTAAAGTATGCCCATAATCATCTTTGGTTTGGTACCAGTGTGGCCAGACATGTACAGTGCAGCTATGGCAGAGTTGGAAACAGACTGGAATAAAGTGTTCAGGGCTGGTGTCGGTCATGACCTTTAAAATGCCTCTTTTCCTCTCCTTTTAGAGCACTTTGCTCTGTGCTACAGCTCTCTGACAATTTAATGATGGGGAGAACAGTCTGCGGCTGATCTGCCACAACAGCTTCTCACAAGAGGAAACTGAGGTCTCTGCGTGGGAGGTGCAGAATCACCCCAAGTGAATACAGTAGCACTTTAAATTAAATTAGCCAAAGAGGAAACAACACATTTGGCTTTCATATTGCTCTGGTTCTAGAAGATTGTTGTTCAGTGTAGAAAAGGCTCAGTCGTATTAGACAGGCATGACTGTGTTGTTTATAGTTGTATCTTTGATTTTAGCCATGGTAGCATTGGTCTGCAGGGATGGCAATGTCAGCCAGTTGGTCGGTCGGCACAGCACTTTGGTCTAGACTGAAATATATCTTGACTATCTTGACAATGATTGGATGGGTTGCCGGTTGCTGGTTGGATGGGAAGCATTGTACAGTCATGATCCTCAGAGGCTGATTGTCTTATTTGATCCAATGACCTTCTGTTTGCGCCACCAGTAGGTTGACTTACTTGACCATGTGTGACATATCTCTACAACAACTGGATGGACTGCCATAAAAGTTTTGTACAGACATTGTCCCCAGTAGATGAATCCTAATGACTTTTCATCTACAACCACCAACAGTTTTCACCTATGCTATTGCATATCTACAAGTCATCATGTACAAGTTGAACTAGCACAAAATTTGGTGCAGACTTTCATGGTTCTCAGAAGATGAACCCTAACACCTTTGTTGATCCTATTTCATCTATTTTTACCGGCATGTTGAAATTTTGGGGATATTATTGGATGGGTAACCATGGAATGTGCTACAGAGATTTATGTTCTGCTAACTTCTCATCCAAAGGCATCACCTGGTGAAAATTTCATTTTGTTGATTACTTGCATTCAAATACCTGCAAAACTAATGAGATTCCCATCTGCCTCACCTTTATGCTGACATTAGCATTTACCTCAGTGTTGGTGTGATGGACAATGAGGTGAACATAGGATCCGAGTTGAAAATACTGCCTTGTTGTTGATATCAAGGTCAGTCTTCTTGTGCCATGGCTGCAGCTGTGCCCTGTGGAGCTAATGATCACAAGTCAGTATCTGAGCTGTTCTCAGCCAAAGGAACACCTACTGGAAAGGCCAGTATAAGTCCAGCTTGTCTGTGCAGGCGTTTGTCCAGCTTCCCAGCTTAGCACCCTCCCTAATGAATTACAACTGACCTTTTATAGCTGCAACATCTGCTGGGTACTCACTGCTGTGACCTCCCTTTCATCTCTGCACTGCTTCCCTCCCACTGTTTCATCGGCTTTTTTACCCCCCCCCCAGCATCGAGCTTCCAGCCCCACGCAGCTTGCTTTGGCTGATTTGCTGGCAGCTCGTCATAGTCAAAGTGAGACGATAAACAGTGTTGACTAGGTGTGAGAATCAAGCTGCCTTCCTGCTAATTTGATCGTCAACGCGAGACACGCCACATTGTTCCCTCTATGACTTCTCTGTCCCGTGTTTCTCCTTCACCAAAGTGGCAATATGACTTCTGTAATGAGTTGACGGTGCTGTGCTGAGAGAGCCAGGCTGTAATGATGTTGACAACAGCTGCTCTGATCAGATATTGATGATTGAATTGTGTAGAGAACCCCCTGTTGGTTTATGATTGTGATACCTTCCCTTATCCAATTACACTGGGTGAAAATGAATATTTTTCTCAGCATCTCATTTAGAAGAGAGTCAACCTCTTGCAATTACAGCAGTGTATCTGACAGTAAAATCCATTAGCTTAATGAATTGATCACTATGGAGAAGGACATGTTAATTCAGTGAGCAGTGGCTGCTCTTTGGAGAGATGTACTTCACACTCAGCAAGACTTTTCTTGCTTTCCTTCCCGTGCTGCTGAGTGATGCACACATTCAGAAATGAAAAGAAAGTGCTGTTGTCAAGTAAAAGCTTAAAAGATAATTCTATACAAAAGTTATTGTATATTTTGGTCTTTCTGGTCATCGTTTGTCTTCTCAACAAGTTAAACGCTACGATCTGAGACTGTGGCGACATTGCTGAAAAGAAGTCTGACACAGCAAGAAATGGGCCGATCAGACATGTTTTAAAAAAGTCCCCAGGCTCGTTAAACTTATTTGTAAGACAAATCTTAACTTCCTAAAACCAGCTGTTCCGATCCACTGCATGCCCTGCTGCCCTTTGAGTAAGCTAGGCTATTGTTTTTCAGTGAGCCATGCTGAATGGATTATCATGACACCAAAAGCGTGGAAGCATTTTGGATTCGACACCATAGATGGAAACTGGATAAATGTAAGACTGATTGCTGACTCTGTAAAGCACAATTGTTGTGAATGTGAATTCTACAGTGTATTTTTGACTGTGTGTTGCATTCAAATTACTTCAAAGAAATTAAGTCTTAGTTCAACTTTGTTCTCACTTGATTTGGATTTGGCAAGCAGGCTTAATAATTAGAAAACTTAACTTTTGGATTTTAATTACCCTGAACTTGGCAAGGTCTGTCTGTCCTGCATGTTTTCTCATTAGTCACTGTCACACCCACAACAGGATACTGATTTAAAGCAGATCATCTGCGCAAGGTCATCAGTCAATCATTCTCCACTTCGCTACTCCATGTCTGTATGGCGTGTTGCTATTACTGTGGGAACTAATGGGAGGGAAGGTAAAAACTAACCCCACTTAAAGGTTTCTTTGGAAAGGAAGGGGAGATAAAAGACCCAACATAAGTGTTATGATATCCAAATGTTTGACATCATTTTGACATCATCATTCAACCATCCATACCCCCAAAAACCTGTCAGCTGGTCAGCAGAGAACAGTTAGAAGACTCCACTGTGGGAACTGCTTTTGAAGAGTTTCTGGCTAAACTGTTGAAGCAATTAGTTTGATAAATACAGGGCTGTCAAGGCTGATATAAATAATGGCCAAAAACATGCAAATAATTAATCCACTGTAGTAATTCTTCCAGAGCTGTGCACTCTGTGGTAACACCAATAAACTCCCATGATTACTGACTTTACATGCAGACAAAAGTTAGAGTCAGAGGTTACATCCTAACAATGGATATAACTAAATACTTCTGGGACTCCAGCATGATGATGCATTATTGAGACATACGAGGGAAATGAACACACAAGCTGTCCATTATTTTCTTTATCTGTATATTCCACATTCCTGGGTCAGGAATGTTCACTCTCAAACTGAGGTGAAAATGCAAATGTAACAATGAAACGAGTAGGAATGAGGCGTTCCTTGAGCTGTGGAAAATAAAATCTAAGATTAGAGTTGTTTTCTTTCCCAGGCTGCTGCTGCTGCATCTCTTCGCACAGCTGCTGATGTTGCCGCTGATGCTTCTGTTTCTTAAAAGAATTTAGGGTGATTAATCATTCATTTCCAGCATCTGTGCACCCTTGGTAAAACAGGCAGCGGGTCCAACACCGGCACAAACTGATAAAGCTCTCAAAGCTCATTTATGCTGTTTGTCCTGCACAATCTGAAAAGGAAACGCTGCAGTTCTTGACTGATTATAAAACTGAGGACGGGAGTGGTGTCACTGATTCATTTACATTTCTCTTCTTCCCGAGTCGTTTGTCTTCAGACACATTGGTCCCTGACATGTTTTATCCTTGTCCCGTCATTCTGGTTGTGGCCTCTGGGCTGCTGGTTATCAGAGAGCCGAGGGGCTGCAGCTCAGAGACAGAGTACATTGAGGTCATGTCGTATCCCAGAAAGGTGACGCTACAACTAATACTGAAGATGGAGAGAGAGTCTGCAGCTTGAAGGTCATCCTGTTATGATGAATAATATACACTGATTTAGTTCAGTAAATTACACAAAACCAGCATGCTAAAGCGCTTACCCTGCAGTGTGACAATTTCCATTATAACAGAATGAAAGTAAGTACAAAATAACATTTAGAGCAGGGCCTGTTCAGTGCACTGGCTGGCCTCAGTATCACTGTAACAAGTAACAGCAGTGCAGAAAGGCCAATGATATGTTTGAGGTGACATGGGGACAGTGTTGCTCTTGCATATTCAACATATTTAGAGGAGTCATAATTGATTTTTTGTCCAAGATGTAAACACAGCTTAGATGTAATCTTGAAGGAATATCTGCCTCTTCATCTGCTATCTGCTCTGTCATGTTCACGAGGTCGTCGCTAACTTTGTCTGGTTGCCGTTTGGTGCTGAAAAGAAGTGCGTTTATCACCTGCCACCTGCTGTAGGTTCTGTGAAAATAGTGTAAAGTGAACAGGAAAGTGAAGTTACAGGTCTTAAAACTGAAATGGTGAGCTGAAAGATGTAAAAACGCTCTGTAGAGCTGAGGGGAACTGCAGAGTTGGTGATAATACTCAGTGGTTACAAGCGACTCCTTTCACATAACACACATCATTTCACCCATGTGGGAAAACGTTGATTAGCGCAGCTTTAATGTTCTTTATAAAGGCTTGCCCACAACATCATCTTCATTTGAACAAGTAGTCCAGCAGAGGAAGAAAGATCCTCACTTTTAGTCCCCAGTGTGGGTCAAGCTGTGCATTACACTTTGTGTAATGCAACTGAATAGCATCTTTCATTAGATCATCTCCTCTTTGTCTAGCTGTGCTACCTGACCAGGAGGGGACTGACAAAGTGTTGGTTTCTGAGAAGTGTTAGGAACATTTTGTTGCATACAGCTTCAGGCTCGAGTTGGGTTCAGGTTTGGTTATTTTCAAATGTAATTTATGAAGAAATTTCTCTCTTCCGCTCTCTGACTCTTCTCAGCTGTTTGACCCATGCGTGCTGTGTGCTGCATGTAGATATACTGTGGCCAGTGGGAAGAGCGTGAGGAAATGTAGCCGATGTGTTTCATGACCTGGCAAACTAACAATCAGTAGTGAATAAATCAAAGCAAAAGCATAGCATTATAGCTTTGTGTCTCAAATTTAGCACAGCCTGTTGGGTTCAGTTTAGTTCTTAAAGATGCAGGCACAGGATGGGCTCACGTCTGCACAGACCTCTGCTGTCTGGTTAATGCTCAGGTCTTTCACACTCCGTACCCCCCAGTTCTGTTAAAAATTGGACTCCAAGCCTGAGCTGAGGTAACCCTGACGACATTATCAGGAACATTATTGAACTATTTTCACAGACTGAGTCATACTCCATGCAGTGAGAGTGTCCTTTAATGTTGGTCATAGCTCAGATTTTTATAGGCTGCATTTTTATATATTTGACTACAATTTTTCTTATGTTAACTAACACCTTCTGTTGTTCAGGAAGCTTTTCAAAAATATGCCTTTTTTATTTCAACCTCTCAAATATTGCTTTCTATACATCCAGTGGGAATGTTTTTTTCTTAAATTCTTCAGCTCACCTACAGTATGATTTAAGACTACTCAATGTATTATGCTGTGACCACAGTGAGAGTGGGCGCACCCTCAGCTGTTGGCTGGCTAAGGTGCAAGTCTCCATCACTGCAGCTTGATAGATAACTACTTGCTGAGACGAGTGGTTGTGTTGACTGAATGTTGCATTGAGCAGTATTTCTGTTTTGGTTGCACAGTGAGTACAGCTGCTTAAGCCATAATCAAAGAGTCAACCACATATGCAGCCGCAGCCTGAGCATGAACCATCTCCACAGCCGCAGCTTCAGCCAGCACGGCCGGGCTGAGCAGCTGCAGCTGTTGGAGCTTGGCCTTTGGAAAAGAAGACTGAGCAATAAATGCGTAATGTAAAGTGTCACATCATCTCTCCTTTCTGTACTACATCCACAGCATTTCCCTAAACCACAGGTCTCAAATTCATTCCACAAAGGGCCGAGTGGCTGAAGGTTTTCTTTCCAGCCAAGCAGCAGCACCCCAGACTTGACTCACTTCATTAGCTGATCTCAGTCTCCAGAAAGCTGATTGGTCAGACTGCATGCTCACTGCAGCCACACGGCCCTTTGTGGAATGAGTTTGAGACGCCTGCCCTATACTGACAATATAACTGGACTGGTCCAACACACTAACTGTTCTCATGTATCAGGGAAATGTAAAAAATATTGTGAGGGAGCACAAATGTTATTGTGAGCTAACTCAAAACTTATGTGAGGAGTCGCAGAAGTAGTTCAGAAAAATCACTCTTGGGGACAAACTTCAAGACTGGTGTGACTCAGACTTATAGGGCACATGTCACTTAGAGCTGCACCGTGGTCTCAAAAATACAAAAGCAACTCTTCATTTTGCACTTCTCATAGGCATTATGCACCTTGCCTGAAAACACAATGCTGGAAGTGTCTCCAACCAACAGAGCTCATCATTTATTTACACATCATCAGGAGACGATATGAGAAATATACAGCGCACCATACATCTTATAACACCATTAAATGACAATTTATGTAGCTAATGTCAAACATCTCTTGGTGTATCCATAAACAAGCGTCTAGTTAGCTCAAGAAATGAATGGGCCAGAATATGAAATCAGATGTTTCTGCTGGTGGCTTGGTATTTATAAGGAACTTTTGAACTGTGTTGCAGTTTGTCCTCTTTCTCTGCTGTGCCACAACTACCAGCTATGTGGATTGTCACATTTTGCCTGGAAGACATTTGAGAACATCATTTGTATGTGCCACAGAACAAACCATGACAGAACTTAGCATTAGCTCTAAAAGTTCTTTTCCACTGGTCATTTTGTGTCCATTGTCAGTGCAGAAAAGTCGGAGAGTCTGCTTTTATACCCACATGACCTCAGTGCTCATGTGTCGTGCTGCTCCTAATGAAGACCTGCCTATGTAAATGAGGATGAGTCGAGCCTGACTGCGTCCAAATATGAAATGTGAGCTCCTAATGGAAGCTGGGCTGCTTGCGTACTAGTAGTAGTAGTGGAAAGCAGAGATGGCTCAGCTATGTCCATAGAAAGGAAATAAGTGTTCTGCAGCCATCTCTCTCTGAATCCCATTTTCTCCTATTCACAGCAGCCAGTTCAGCCTTGTTTTAATGAATTTCCAGGAATATTAGCATGATCTGTCATTGTTATTTATATATCATCATCAAACACAATTTTGGGAGCTTTAATATTAAATGTTTTTTTCTGACTCATTGCTCGCAAAAGCCGCTCAGCATCAGTCACTAACTCAAATCCTGGAGGTAATGAAATATTGATTAACAGTGATGAAAGTATGAAATTAGATTGTTGTTCACTTGCTCTATTACATCTTGGTTGGTTTGTCTTGTGCAAAGCAAGGCTGCGCCATCGTGGCAGCATATCAGGCTTTTTGTATAAAAAGTCAATTTTGTTGTCATAACTTTTATACTAATTTCTTTATCAGCACTTCTTCGGTTAATGAATACCAGAGTATTTCAGACAGTTTTAATTAAATCAATCTGTGGGCCAGTGATCTAGCACAGTAACAGATCATCTCACATCTGAAACATGTTTATCTTGGAATATATTGCTAAAAATTCCAGGCTTTGCCACAAAGTGCATCCAGGTCAGTAACCATGTCTGTGTTTGTGTCTTTCTCCAGATGAAGTCAACAGAGGTGGACCAAGGGCTTTTCACAGACAGCTACTGCAAAGTGTGCAGCGCTCAGCTCATCTCTGAGTCCCAGAGGGTCGCCCATTATGAGGTGGAGATGCCCCCTCACATTACCTCACATGCCTCTGACACACTACACTCTTGGAGTTAATGAAAGGCTTGGGGTCACGCTGTTTTGGCTATGCCCCTAGAGACACTTTGCTGATCTATACATGTGATACCAGCAGCTGACATACAGTCAATATAAACACAGCACACCTGAGTTTAACCACTTATTTTTCCATTAAGAAGAGAATTACAATCAAAGTGAAAATACCATAGTGGTAGAAATTGAACTTTGGCCGCAATTTCCTCTCTGCTGCTGCTACATAAGTTGTGTGCTGTATAATTTCAAACACAGATGTCCATATTCTATGTGACTCATTAGTATAATTACAGCAAACACGCGAAGCCACCACTGAAAACCTCCACTTCATCTCCATTGTGTGGCACCACGCTCTTACACTCTGTCTTTCACTTTGTATTGCAAATTGAGGAAGTGTTTAAAACACAGGCTGCAAACATGACAGCTAATTCAGCAATGTGAGCAGCCAGAAAGTAATAGAAACCATCACGATCAGTCGTATTTACACAAGAGTAATCAAGGCTACACACTGAAAGCCATTTATGCTACATTTTGTGTGAGTTATGTTGCCATTTTTATGATAAATGGCTGTCCTGGCTCTTGCTGTTGTAACGTCCAATGTTGGGCTACTTTATAATGTGTTGCGGTAATGTGATGACTTTTTGTTTTTAGAAAGGAGTAGTGTGAGGGATTACAATTTTAAATTCACTAATTACAGGGTGGCAGCTCACAGGGTTAGTGGATCGGTCCCCAGCCCCTTCCGTCCACGTGTTCTTGCGTAACCCTAAATTGCCTCCGATGGATAAGCCAGCGCCTTGCATGAGAGCTCGCTGACATTGATGTGCGCGAGAGGAAACACAGCCCATTTATTACATTACAGTTACTAATCCCAGTCTCGCTCCATTACTTTGACATTTTGAGGGTCGGCTTGTACGCTGTTGTACCAGAACTTTGGTGAAGAGTTGATCTAAATTTTGCTCAGTGAACAGACGAGTCAGGCATTTGTTACATGTAGCTTGGCACAAGGGCTGCAGTAGAGTTGTGGGGAAGGAGCTGGCCTCTACTAAAAGAGAATAAATACACCTCCCAGTAACTTTAAAGTTGTGTTATTTACACTTCTCAGCTGCCAGCCAGCAACTTATTATCCTGTATTCAGGAATCACCTGGTGTTGCTCAGAGTTTGAGGGTGTTTGAAACCTATATATTCACTGTGAGGAGAGTACTTCTGGAGTGTGTCATCAGGGCAGAGTTTGCTATTGATGGTCAGTAAATAGTCACATGCAGACGCCATGTTAAAGCTCTGTCTTGTTCTATGTGTCTACACATGTTAAGATGGTTTAAAGTAGTTTCTGTGTCATTGCTGTTGGACTGGACTTTTTTGTTCTTTACTAATTAACTTTCTTTGGTTCTTTACCTCATATTTGGAGCTGTGCGTGTGCCTTACAATACTCATCCAGTTTAAATCCCTCCATGAAGGTTTCAGGATGGAATGCAATGGAGGGGACCGAGTTTAGTCTTAAAACAGTGATTCTCTCCACATTATGTTGCCAGGGTGCAGTCACTGCCTTAAAGGCGAAAGTCAGGGAGCAACATTCTGTGTCGCAGTAAACACCACACTTGTTACATAAAAGACAGTAACGTGATTGGTTGCAGCCTTGCTCTGTGTGACGGACACTAACACATATCTGTGGCAGCTCATAGAGCTTAAGCTTTGTTCACTGAGCAGAGCACTGAGCTCACATTAGCTGATTTGCATCAGCTGTTCATTCATGCGTCACAACCACTGGCTCACTGTTTGGTCACCAGCTCACTGTTAGTGTCCAATCATGCTCAGGTGTAGAGTGCAGCCATTATAACTTAACACCTCACTGTTACTCACTACCGCTCTGCTGATATGCTAATGCACAGTGCACGGTGGCACAAGTGGTAACACTATCGCCTCACAGTTAGAAGGTCCCCGGTTCAAATCCCGCTGTGGGCGCTGGTGGTGTGTCCTCCACCATGCCTTCGGTGCCTGCTCGAGGAAAAAGGGGGCCTTTCTGTGTGTTCACCCCGTGTTCACCCGGGGTTTCCTCCTTAATAACCCCCACTAAAAACATGCAAGATGATCACCACCTGACCAATGGTGGCGGAGAAGCACTGGGTGCCAGCGTCTGTGTCGGCTGGCAGCTGGCAGCTGGCAGCCCACCACTCCTGGCCTGCCGCGGAGGATCAACAGACTGAGGATGGGAGAGCTTCTTCCTCTTCTTCTTCTAATGCTAGCGCCATTTGCTCCCTCAGCTCCCTCCGCCACCCCTGCCTCATCCTTATGTGCTTAAGTTTTTGGTGTTTATCATTTAGATTAGTTCTCCCAGCAGAAGCCAGCTTCATCCACCAAATCCAACTGTATAAAATCATTAAATTAACAGTCACTTCCTTGAGATGTTTCTGACTGAATTAGTTATGCACAGTAAATACTCCTTCTAGAAGGTATGCATGAGTCATATGCCTCCGTATATCACGATCCAATATACCCTGACACACAAAAGCCACTCTAACAACCCTGATCATCCACTTCAAGGACAGTGTGAGTAAAGCAGCCAGTTGCTTTCCTTCCTTCCGTGTTGTCAGGTAGTGGACCTTTCTCTCTCTGCAGATGCTGCCTCTCACTCACTGTCACTTTGAGTTATGAGAGCGGTCTGACTAAAGCCTGCTGTCGTTGGACATCTGCAGTAACAGGGGTTGAAAGGACTCGTATGAACAGTGTGGCCCACTCTAAAGTTTGAGAAACTGGCGGCTGTTTATTGTTTCCTTACAGACCAGAAGAAAAATGTCTGGGACCTGGAGTCAGTTTAACATTTTTATTGATTTTCTGTTGTTGTTCCGAATAGAGACCAGGTTGCTGCTGAGGTGAAGGCTCATCAAAGAGAAATAAAGTTTAGTTTACTCTATGTAACATTGTGTCTTGAATGTGGAATGCTCAAAGTTGGCTTTACTTTGTCTCTGAGTGAACCTTCCTTTTGCAGCTCTTAACAAGTCAGACTCTGCTTCCTGCAGGGCGCTGTGCTCACTGTGGTGCTGTGGAGTGCTATTTAAAGTAGTCATAACTGTCCATGGGTAACAGGAGAACTGCTTTGTTCTTCAGGGCGTTGCAGGAGACAGGAAGTGGCTGTACCAATCCAAATCAAATATTCATTTTGTTATTGTGTGGTGAATGCTGAATACAGCACTTGGCCTGTTGCCTCTTGGAGAGGGGGCATATTTGGATTCTCTTTTAGCACAGTTAGGCTCTAATGCATCATGACAAGTTTGGGTCACGGTGACGACAGTGAGAACAAAAAAACAGATGGGAATAAAGGATCTGCTAACTTTACTTTCCTTCAAATAAACGAGGGCGTTTTGTACCTAAGAAGAGCAGTTGCTTCAGTTTTCTTTGCATATATTTGTCTGAATTATTCCTTTTGCACTGTGTTTGTAGATTCACTCTTTAAAGTCATAGCAGCAAAATCAGACTGCTTTGTTGAATATTGAGACTGTGCTATAGATTATGCCTTTGACCAAAACATCTTTTTTCATTTCTACTAAATGTGATGACCAAGCTGAATGATATTCAGTGGTTTGAACAGTCATAATAAAAGTATGGATTGTCCCTGACATGCAACTCAATGTGGAGTCCAGTGATTCAGCAGAGCACGAGAACATCTTTTGTTTGGAATAAATCAGAATAATGATCATGCGTAGCTGTGTCAAACAACAAAAACAGAACACAGAAAGTAAAGTTTGCTTCAAATAAAGAGCTGGCTGGATTGTCTTACAGTGCCTAAGGCTAATTGGACGAGGCTGCACATAATCATTTTTATAACTCACTGAAACAGACAATCTGACCCGCCTTACTTCAGGACTGGCAGGTGTGGTGAGGTGTGCTAACTCTGTTTCAATCAGCCAGCTCTCCTGGAGTGAATTAACTATGTGAATGTAGAATATGTACATTATTGATATTTGCTGGTCTTTCACTCCCATCCAGGGAGCAGCTCAGCACAGCAGGGAGAGTGATGATAATGATTTCCTCCCTTCAGGAATCTAGCCTCAGAGCCGACAGGTGCATTCTGTGCTGGAACTGGAGCTCATGAAATACAGTCCTGACTCCCAAAAAAGGGAACGCTCTGTAGAATGTAAATAAAAACAGAAACAGAATTTGTAAACAAACTGTTGTGTTCCTGAGCCCATGTAGTCATATCCTTCATACTCTTTATCCAATCATGTGTTCATAAAGTGGTGAACCTCATCCTCGCTTGTGAATGACTGAGCCTTTCCAGGTTGCTCCTTTCATAGCCAATCATGATACTATCAGCTGTTACCAATGAACCTGTTCACCTGTTCAATGTTCCAAACAGGTGTTTTTGGAGCAGATCACATCTTTCCCAGTCTGTAGTTGCTCCTGTTGCAACGTGTCGCTGCATCAAATTCAGAATAAGCAGAAATTGGCAAAAATTAATGTTGATGAGGTGAAAATTAAGTGTAAAATGTTTGCACTGTTTTGAGTTGAGTATATTTTCTGGCCAGCTGTGACAGCAATAGCATGTGCAGAGCACTGACACATCAAGCTCACTGCCATGATCGAGGGGATGCATTTGATATGTTGCAGTGAGAAGAGTATCCAGACTGGTTGACTGTACGCAGTAGCATGTAGGCTTTGGGTCACTGGGTGATTGATGTGTGATCAGAAACATTACATCCGCTATCATGTAGCTACAGTGGTGAAAACAGTCTTACAGAATATCACTAAATATTCACACACTATCACAGCAACTTTTGCTTTTAGTGTTTCTCAAACTCGAAAAAACCTGAAACTTCAATGACTGAAAGCAGAGCATGTCTGCAGTAGAGCTGAGCAGCCTCCATATACAGAGTGAATCGCTACATCTGGATGAGTGCATTACTGGAAACAAAAAAGAATTGATAGTGAAATCTTCCTCCCTAACCCCAGTATTTATACCTTAAATCAAGCATCAGGTTTTTAAAGCTTGAGGATTAATTCCATATCCCCCTTCAAGCTGAAACATTCGTGACAGACTGGTCATCTAATTCACACTAATATGGTGATCTCTGATCTAGTCCAAGTCCCTTTGAATTTTCATGCATTGCTTTTAATGGAATTTTAAACTGCTAAAGTTAAAGCAGTTCTTGGGTGACAGTAGAAACTGGAGATGTAATTGATCTTTAAACCTCCTTTTCAAACACATCAAAGCCAGCGCTCCTCTGCAGAGGGGATGAGAACCGTCTCTGGTTCACAGTTCAAAGACTTGTGTGGCTCATGTTAATTTATGCATCCGTCTCTTTGCATGTGTACTGGATTGGGTACTCTACTGCCTCTCTTTGACAGGCTGCCCTGCTCCAAACCCTGCAAGAAAGCCTCTTTAAAATCACTGCCTGTTACTTCACAGAGAAAACAGAATGGGGAGTGACCCGGGAGTAATCATTAAACCAGGTGTGGGAGTAGTAATGTGTGTGCGCTAATGTTGAGGAACCATTTTCCAACAAATACACCACAGCTCTGAAGTGTTCAATGTTTCTTTTACTGAAGTCAAACCCATGTTAGAATGCATTTTAAACACTGATTGAATGCATTACTGCCAGGCAATTCATTTTGCTGCTTGTAGCTAGGATGTGTGGCATACTTTTGGTGTTGTGTCATATTTGAGGTGCTGCATCTTCAAGTCCTTATTCCAACTGCGAGTAAATCATAACAATTCAGAAACAAAACTTTTTTTTCAAATGAGGTCAAGAAAGTCCTCCTGTGCCCAGCCTGTATTGCATCCCTCTCATGTGTTCTGTATGCTGGGATTCGTCAACCCAAATTGGAATCGCCACATTGAATTTATCTTCTCTTTGCATTTGGATGCTCAATACATTTACATATAGAGTTCTAGATTATTAATAGATCCTTTTACCTTCTTCTTTCAGCAGCATGAAGTGCACATGCCACAGCAGACTTTCTTCAGCACACTTTCATCCAGTTACAGTATTGTGTATTTCAGCCATTTTAGCCTGAATAATCTCATTCCCTGCATCCAGGAACAGTGCTAGAGACTCTTTTTTTTTTTTTTTTTTGCAAAATACCACCATACTAATATAAACTTCTGCTCACAAAACGGAGCATAATAATGTTCCCGGTGTTCCGGAGATGCAGCAGCCACAGTGACAATAACGGCAGTATTTGGCTGCTTGGGGGAGATTCTGATGTTAGCATTTAGCTGACTTGTGCTATTCTGACTGCTGTGCTCTTTGTCCACTTCATGTCTTCACTAATTGCTTTCCATTATCTTGGATGCATTGCAAAATGAGTTTGTCTATCAATGTTTTATATGCAATTTTGTTTGTGCTGCTGACTCTACAGCAATTCTTAGTTGGTTTGCAAGAGGGAGTGGAAAGGTTTAGGAGATCAACAGATATACAGTGTAACCTTAGAGCATATCATCAAAAATAATGGCTCTCAGTACATTGTTCGACTATTACCCTGCTGTGATAAATAGATGCTTCATTGGCCAGCAGCAATGTTGAAAACCCATGGGAGAATGGGACCAATAATAAATGTCCAGATGATGTCTGTAGTTGTTTATGCTGCACTCACATTAAGGTCACATGTTGTTAGACAGTGCATTATATGTAGAACAGAAAAGCAGCAGAGAAGGTGTGTTGTGGACTGGCAGGTGACGTGACATGTCTTACATTTTACTTTGGCCATTGTCTTGAAAAATGGCCCTTATGGCAGAAGAGATGTTGCTGACAGTCTAGAAATACTCTTACAGTGTATGAACAAAATTGTGATGAACCAACTGGGAAAGTGAATGAGGGAATAAGTAGGAACACACCTCTTCTACCTGCAGTATCATGTTACCTCTCCCTCATTCTCCCCACTGGATGTGACCCACTGTCTCACCCTTTGTCCCGGGTGTTTTGTGTGCAGTATTCCCACATTCAGCAGTCCAGTCAGGGTGTTGAATATGTATGGAGTTTTAGATGTGTGGAGGAGACTGCAGGGCCTGATAACTGCATTGACATCGTCTGCCCTGAAAGATGCTTGCCTGACTGTCTCATCCTCACTTTCCCCCAGTTCCCAACACTTGCATGTTGTTTGTTGTTGTTGTTTATTATCATCCTATCAGCCCTCAGTGTGTCAAGATATTTACCTCCTGTGCACCTGGTTGGCGGTTTAGATTGAAAACCATGTTGTTGCTGTCAGATGGGGACGGCCATATTTCATCCTCTCATCTTGAATGAAAATATAAGGGTCATAAATCCAAAATGAAGACTTAGAAAAGCAGAGTGGTGTTTCAGTTAGTTGAACAATGGAGTCTGAAGCTGAGCAGCTGTGCACAAAGACATAATCTCCCTGGCTGAGTTAAATGTAGGTGGATGGTGCAGAAGAAACACAGTTCATTGGAGTGCAAGTTGCCTAAAGGGCAAATTGAAATGGCAACGGAGCTGTGGTCAACGTAAAAAAAGAAAAAGCAATGATTTTTTTTTTTTTCTAATATGTTTATTTGTGAGCATGAACCCTGTGATGGTCAGCTACGGATGCCTTAGTGACCACAGTAGTACACCAATGTTACCTGTTCGATTGTGGTGAGTCAGACAGGCTGACCATTTCGAGCAGATACCTTCAGACTGAAATGTTTGTTGATCTGCCTCAGAGAACTGTTTTGTGTAATTGAAACATTTGGATTTTTACAATGTCCAGACCTAGTTTTGTACTGTTCGGGGTGTTGTTCTCCATCTTGCCACCTTTCTAAAGAGAGTAAAAACAGCTTTTTACCACTGATCAGAATTTATAATGCCCCCATCTGATACTGCATTTGAGAGACGTGGAAATGACTTCTGCCAAAGCTTCATCCATCCATCCATTATCTATACCGCCTATCCCTTTCGGGGTTGCGGGGGGCTGGAGCCTATCCCAGCTACAATGGGCGAGAGGCGGGGTACACCCTGAACCGGTCGCCAGCCGATTGCAGGGCCACATACAAGGACAAACAAACATTCACACTCACATTCACACCTACGGACAATTTAGAGAATTGACCTAATGAGCATGTTTTTGGTCTGTGGGAGGAAGCCGGAGTGCCTGGAGAGAACCCACGCATGCACGGGAAGAACATGCAAACTTCACACAGAAAGGCCCCGCCTGACCCGGGGATCGAACCAGCAACCTTCTTGCTGTGAGGCACGCGCTACCGTGCAGCTGCCAAAGCTTCACAATTCTCTTATTTTGTTCACTGATTTAATAATAAAATATGTTGAAAAGGAAATGCACTGTCTAGTGATAGTGACAATCACAGTTAACCTGGTGTGCAAACTGTTATTATAACTGATAGAGACGATGGCCAAACCAATGACAAGGCTCTACCTCCATGCTAAATATTATATATATAACACCAGCATGCTAACGAAAAGCGATCATAGTTCATTCTGAGAGGGACATGAATGTGTGTACCAAATTATGTGGCGATGTGTCCAACAGTAGATATTTCACTCAAAACCATAAAATGTCAATGTCATGATGACGCCAGAGGAAAAGTCTGGCCATCACCAAAGTCAGGCGTATGTATCATCGGGGAACCATGAATATCTGACAGACCAACAGACAGATCAACAAAAAACAGCTGGGCTTGATAAGAGCCCGTCTACAGCAAAGCAAGTTGAGTCCGCGTCAAACAAATAAACCAAAGCATCACGTTATTTAATATCCTTCTAAACGCACTTGCACATGAAGTAAGCAGTCATCTGCCGGTTGAGTCAAATCTGAACATCAGCTCTTTTATTGTTTCCAAGGTGACCTTAGATGGCATCATTTTAACGTTTTACAAACCCGGAGCTGTTACACCTCCCACCACTCACATGGCTCCATCAGCTCATCACCAACCCGTAGCATGTGGGTGTAGGACAGTGTGTCAGCTATTGATGAGCTAATCTGCATTTTCCAGGCCCGCTCTGTTTGACCTTTGCAAATATTGATTTTTGAAGGAGAGGATTAGTGGAGCACAGGAGCTCAGTACGAGTACTAGTAGCTGCCCTCTGGTTCAAATTGTACCATCACTCTAAACACACACAAACAAAAATGCACTGCAACTCATTTGTAAATGCACTAACTGACACGCTGGTTTGAAGTCAGGAAACATGCACCAGCGTCTTTTTACTGTGTGTACTTGTGCAGGAAGCTGACACAGTTGCACTGCTGGTGATTTCTTTGTGGCCCTGCTTGGTCCCTGCAGCAGTCTGTCATCAGTTTGTCGTGTTTGACAGATAAAGAAAGAAACTAATTTCCATGATCCCTTCTTAATTACTTCTCATGCATCATTAACACAGTGAGGTCTTCTAATAGTTTCAGCAGGTCGGTCAGAGAGTTTATACACGCTCTTGTCTGCAGGAGTGATGTCCACACTACAGCCATCGATCATCTCCTGTCATTTTCATAGGCTTTAGAGTTAATGGGATGGAAATATTAGCCATTTCTAGTGCTGACAGAAAATAATCTGCAGTAGTGAAATGAGACTGAATCATCATGGTGCCTGCTGATAATTGAAGAGGCTGAACAGTGCTGGTCTAGTGAGCCTTTAGTGAGGAACACGTAATCAACTGTAAAGCTAAATTTCCTCTTTATACAAGTCCTTCTCATTAAATTAAAATGGAAAAAGACAAACATGTCCTCCTCAGCAATCTGTCTCCATGCAGTGCACCAACAACACACACATAAGAAGAAGGAAATTTAAATGCTTCCAAACATGTTGGCACAAAGAGAAGTGGCCCAAAGCTTCTCTGGTAAGCAAAAACTGCACCGCTGAGATGCTTAGCCCTTTTTATTTAGTTCACTCTAATGCAGCAGCATTTACACAGTTTAATTATGAGCCTGTCTCACTGGGAAACAGTGGAGCGAAGGAGGGGTTATTAATGGAAATAGTCCTGAGAGATCAGTTGTTAGTCCACCCTTTAAAAAGCGGCACTGGCGAGCAGAGACAGAGAGAGATAGGTGAAACGGTCCTTTTGGCTCTCAAAAGATGATTAAACGAGTTCGAAACAGCCCGGAATCTTTCTGACAGGGAGGCGATTAGCCGATGAAGCGTGTCAAATTAAAAGCGCGCAAGATGCAGATTCCACTCACACTTAGATCGAATTCTTTCACAGTTTCAGCATGACTCAGCTCATAATCCCAGGCAGGATTTTAATTTCAATATAACACCCCCCTCTTCCTCACCACATGTGCTTCCAGCCCCGTGAGGCACAAATTCAAAACAACAGGCTGCATTTTAACATTGTGGATCTCGCCTTCGGTGGTGTGGTAGAATTGTTTTTTGCATGCAGTGATCATTTTGTGTGTTATGGCTGCATGAATACAGAGGATGTAGTGCATCATAAACACAGTGATAAAACTGTGGTCATTCACATTTAACAGGCTTTGATCAAGCTCTTTTGGAGGTTTGCAACCTTTTTTTATTGAAACATAATAACAGTTGTATATGCATATTTCTCTGTGATGGTGGTTAAGAAAAGCTAATCACAACAGAGAAAATAATACTTTCTTTAGGCTCCCTGTTCTCCATGTCCCTTTCCCCATTCCTCATGTCACTTTTTGAAGCAGGATGGGAGGATGTTTCCTTTCACCCTCTTTCATCCTTTAAGGCAAAAGCTGCTGACAGTTTAATGAGCCTACAAGAGAGTCGAATTTCAGGATACTTCTCTTTATTTCTCTCAGAGACAAACATGTACATCACTCCAAAGACTATTATAGAGGGGTTGCTTATTTTAGTATATTGTTGTTGTTGTTGTTATTATTATTATTATATATTACATTATTATTTATAGTCTCATTTTAGACACTCACATCCGGTTACACCTTTAAAATAAAGCTTGCTGTGAATCACAGTAAACATGTAGTTGACGTTGGTTATGTTTTTTGGGTTTATAAATTAGTAAAAACATTTTTTGCTTTTTACCAGTTGTTTGCAGCAGAGTTTGTGTGAGTTCCTTGTCTGTTTGTTGAGTGATTAGGCGAGTCCAGGATGTGTTAGCTTTGTCCAGGGGCTGAGCTGAGTCATGATGGGGCGTCACATACATTACCAAGGTCAAGCGTGAATGTAACAAAGCAAAAGAACTGACTGTAGCTGTATCCAGAATGCACTCAAGTGAAAATGAAAATTCAAGGTGAAATGATTTTTTAGACGTACAGTTTACTCAAAACGCTACTAGCCACCTCTCAAAAATTAAAATCTTAATCATTATTGTGTTTTGGGGACTTTGGTGAAGGTATTTTGGAGGCTTGTGAGGGACAGGATTTTAAGAAGCAAGCAGTCTCCACTTTGTATTGTAGTGTTCACAGTGCCATCAGTCCATCTTTCATGAGAAATCATCTTGAAATCCACTGCTGGAAAGAAGAACAAAAGCCTTCTAAAGCTCTGGGGAATAGAAATGAGATATAATGTTTGGAGCTGTCAAAAAGAAAAGCAGTGGAGTGAAATGTACTACGGTTTAGTGGGGAGACATTGTGCTTGAATGGCCCACAGAATCATAATATATTTAGTCTTTTACATCTGAATCTGACATTGCATTGTTTCCTTGAAATGTCACAAGCTGAACTGCGGCTGTCATGGCACGGTCATGGACAGACAGGTACAGGCAGACCTGTAAGTGTGTATCATCAAACATTGACAGGGCTGGTCTGTCTCTGCAGCAGGTGACATTGTCAGTGGTGTAGAAGTACAACTGAGGCGACATGCATATCCGCATGATGTCATTTCTCTGGAAGCCAGTGAAACAGCTGCATTTGTGCTTTCTAATATGGGGTGTTGCATAAAGCCGAAGGGCCTGTTCTCTTTGATCTCACAGGGTTTTGTTCGCGGTCGATAACGTGTTTTCAGTTGGGAGCTTGAGAATCGACTGCATGGCCTACTTTCGTGACAGCGTTCTGCCAGCCGTCTCAGGGTTTGCTCCACATATTGTCTACTGATCTCTGCTCAACGATCCCTCTGCCTGCTTCCAAGTGGGTTTGCTTCATGTACAGAAAGCCCAGTCAGCTTCAGGTGTGTTGTCTCAGCCTGGAAAGGGTTAAACTTTAGAAGAAAAAGTCAAAGAACAAAAGATCATGAATCCATCTCGTAGTCATCTCAAACTTGTTGTGAAAGCAATGAGGCGCGAGGCTGCTGTTTATTCACATCAGACTGCCAACAGTGAAGAATTGAGTTGGTTCCTATCCCGAGAAACACATTGAACTTCTGCTTTGATGTATGCTCTGGCTGCAGTGGCTTGTGTTGGTATGAGCCAGCTGAAGTGGCTTTTATTATTCCAGCAGTGGATAAGGTTGGCAGGTATTAGTGCAACAAATGACTGATAGAACACAAACACCAGGCCTCTCACAATCTGCACAACACCAATAAGAAATTAAATTACATAATATCAAAGTCCACCTATGAACTAAAACATTCAAAAAGAAGGTAAATGCAGTCAAAAACAAAAAAAGTACATTTAACATAAACAGGTGACAGAGTCATGAAAAGAAGTAACAGATCTGAGTGTGTGGCCTCTCCCGTTGCTCGCAGGAAGAGTGCAGGTTGTGCTGATAGATAGGCCTATTCCGACTGGAGCTCAGCAGGAGCACGGATGCTCCTGAACCCAGCCACTTCCATTAGTCCTCCACCATTTCTCATTTCATGCATACAGAATCCTTGTAAATGTGTGCGTCAGTGTGAAAAGTGCCCTGCAGAACAAGACATTTAGTTTAATGTCTTTTTTAAAGCAGGCTGTAAAACCATTTTGAACTTTAATACAGCACGAGTCCTGCAAGGTGTTTGCTTCTGTTAATTCCAGCTGGTCTGTGATGCTCCTTACCATCCAAAGGAAAGAAGGTGTGAAGCTGCTGCACTTCTGTTGTTCAGGAGACAGTTTGGGTTTTTACAAAAAACTTCAAACCTGCATAAGTTGATTTGTTTTAGTCACATGTGGACAAAGCAACTCAACACTAGCATATTCTCAACTTGATATGTCTAACATGTTAGCAAACAGCTGCCAGTCCAATATTCACTCTTCGTCCAGCCCTTGTCAGGTCTCCACTCACTCCTGAGGAAACATCTGGCTCTTGAGCTGCTAAATGCTCCACTGTGTTCACCAGCTGGTCACTAAGTTTGTCTGTTTGCTGTTTGGTGCTGAGCTGGTAGTTTATTAGAACTTTATTGCTGACAACAGTCTCCCGCAGCAGCCGGAAAGATGCAGATGAGAGCAGGGAGGCTGAAAGAAAAAAATAGTGCTGTGGGCCGGAAAACCAAAACAATGAGCTGAAAGAAGCTAAATGCCCCCTAGAGCTGAAGGGAGCTGCAGAGTCAGGGGATAACACTGTGAGTTCATCACTACGAGCAACAACTTTCACATTCCACATAGTCATTTCATCAATTTTTAATATGAAAATGTTGATTGTTGAGACTAGAGCTGAGAACTATAGTTCAGATAAGAGAAGAGTTTCCTGTTTGTATCTTAACTTGCTAATCCAACGCAGTGAACAGCCAGGCTCTTTTTAGTTTTGTCGAACACATACCGACATTGCACAGTAATTCTTAGAGACAGTCATTTGGCAGATGCTTTTGTCCTCATCGAATTACAAATCAAAGCAGCGCTTGAACCACCAGCCCCGACATTTAATGGCCAACCCACTGTAGCACCTGAGCTACAGTCACTTAAAGATGATTATTTTGGCAATTTGTCTTAGTTTGGCAGATGGGAAAAAATGGGGAGAGAACAAGCAGGATGCCAAGCCAGAATCTACTCCAGCCAGAATCAATGTACAGTATATCTATGTATGCTACATCTGTATATGCTTCTAATGTTATATATTAGTAATAAGTTCCATCAGTCCCCAGCGCTGGCAAAGCTTTACTAATGCATGCTGGCTTGTTCAGTGGTCATCCATTAAAGTGACAGGAGAGCTGCGTGGTGTCAGATTAATTCCTTATAAAGCACCGCTCTGAGAACTTCTGAGGGGGTCTTACTGATAATCACATTGACACAACTTTTAGGAAGACCACTGAGTGCACAGAACAGCTTTCTTACTGTGCTGCAGCTACAATAACAGTTTTCCTTATCTCCACCCATCATTCATGTCACAAGTCAAATCAGATGTCTGTGGCTCTGTTTTTTAACAGAATAGAACAACAATAAAAAGAAAATCTGCCAAGAATCTCCAGAATTATTCACAATGTCTTTTACACTTTCAAAGTTAAGTCTTCATTTCAGAATATGCAGTACAGTAGAGCATCAGAAATTGCTGTCTTCATACTGTGGCAGTAAAAACTACTGTGCTGAATTTCCTCATTGTTAAAATACTGATGTAATGATCCCAAACACTCAAAGTACAATAATACCTTGATATTAAGACCACGATATGATATGTACTGTAACATTAAAAATGAAAAAAATAAAGAAAAAATACTTGTATACAGGGTGTATACAGTAAATAATTTACTGTATACAGCATTTTATTATTCATATGAAATTAGTTTTTAACTTGAAGTGCTTCTGTGTTCCGTCTTTCATAGAATAAAATAAAGTAGCCAGCCATGACCGAAGCAAAAACTTGAATGATTGAACCATGTACAATTTCAAAATAAAAGCAGTGCAGCAGTCAGTAGCAGTCCTTTTAGGAAATAATTCAAAGAGCTATGTCTAGTCTGTGATTGGAAAAGAGGCTGCATCTGTAGGTCAAAACTTTTCATTTTCCATTCTTTGGTCATAACATGAGCTGTGATAGAGCTCTGAGTAGTTGGTGAAGTCCACCCATCTGTGGTTATTCAGATGCACTCTGCTCCTTTCAGGCTCTGTGCCATTTAGCGTTTGTCTCTTGGTGCAGAGCTGCTATTACTGTGCGACTGAAGTGTGGCCTTGATGCAATTGAATACTTGGACTCCAACGTGTTTACTAACCTCTGAAATCCATCATTGTCGACCATAGAAAATGCCTGTAAGTCTTTGGCTATGTATTCACTGATGCATCTTGTTATTTCTTCAGCTGTTGGATTGTTATGGGGAGGCTAAGCTCCTTTGGCCTGGCCTTTTCTCACAGTATGTTGTTATTGTGAGGTCAGCTTTTCTGGGTGGTGATGTGCCAAATGGCTTCTTGTGTTTGATGTGTACTGTCGTGTAGTTGACCATCGTCCAGCAGTATTTGTAAGTACCCTAACCCCTGTGATATGTCACAGGGGTACTTAGGATACTTTACTCTAGCTCCCACAGTTCAGCAGAGGATGCATGGAGAAATGTAAAGAGGTCAAAGTTGGCCTTGTGGCCTTCATCAGGGTCATCCAGAGAGACTGGACACTGTTGGTGTGGTGCAGTGGCGAACTGTGAGCACTACAGCTGGGCCTTCACCTCAGCCCTCACTGCCAAGAAAAGAAATCATCGCGGAAAAAAAGAAACAGTACGATGAATTGAAAGCGTTCAACAACTGCAATCCTTTAATTAACGATGACAAGAATGTAAACAAATAGACCATAACATCAATAATATTCTCCGCAACAAGAAACATTCTCAACAGTACCCTCATAAAACTGGAGGCTACATTAAATAAACATAAGCCAAAATCTGGAAATATAAAATGAGGTAACCCAGAATGTGACACTGCTGACACCGACACTGAGGCTTCATCACCATGGACAGCACTATAAATCACGGCGCACAGCAAGCCATACACACATTGACAAATAAATTCACGAGCATCGTCAAACTATACAATTTCAAATGCACAATATAGAAAAAGTTACACAAAGCTGGTAGCTGGAGTTTTTTTTAAAGTTGAATTGAAGTGCAAATACCTCTCCATGCGCAATTACGCACGGCGCAATGAATACTTATGTCAAAAGTCACAATTTTCATAGGTTCCACTACACCTCCTTAATTCTCGAAAAGGGACAGAAAGGGGGGAGCCATGGGGGGGGTTAAAAACCCTCTAAAAAACAAAAGTCCAACCACACACTTCTGATAAGTTTGATAAGTTTACATATTGAATTAAAGGCAAAGGAATTAAAGGCGCAAATTGCGCTGGATTTTTTTACAGACAACCTCCGCAATAAATACAAATTACTGAATGTCCACTTGGCCCGAATGAATCACTTGAAATAATAATCAAGGTGGCTTGCAACATAGGCCTACCTTACATGAAAACGAAGTCCATTCGTCGGTCTTTCTTTGTGAAGTGGGTGATGGCAGCGTCATAAAGTTTGTCCTTTGACTTGAGCTCCAAAAGAAGTCCTTTTTCTATGGACATCAGTGCCAAAGCTCCCAGGGATCCTGTCCAGTACTGTTCCTGGCGTGCGTCTTGATGCGCTTCAGAGCCAAGAAAGAGCGCTCCACAGAGGAAAGGCCGCCTTGAAAAAGGCGATGCTAACAAGCTAGCCAGAACTTCGTTCTCGTCTTCCGCCATTTAATTGTCTCTCACCGCTCTGCCCGCCTTTCGGACTTCACGAAGGCCTATGATCTTTTGTTTTTGTCCCGCCCACTTAAAATCAAACCGTGATTGGTCAATTTTCCCATCACTCTCCAAACCAAAACACATAGCTTGGCCTTCCCCTGGATTCATGAAGTCCTAACCAATTAATGAGCCAGCTAACCGGGCTTTGATAGAGACGGAAGATTCTGATTGGATAATATGTTTCAGGACAGTAACCCTTTCATTGCTGATGTGAACTTGACAGTAAACTTCACTTTAGAACATAGATTAGAGAAAATGTATTAATGTATTGTATTAAATTAAATTAGATAGATTATATATAATAATTTAATACTTATATTTTTTGGTCCAGATTTTTTTAAGGCCTTCTCTGAAGGCCTAGAAGGCCCTGAAGGTTCCCCCCTGGTGTGGTGTTGTTCTTCCATGGTGACTGTGTGTCAGAGTTGTAGAATACTGTAGAGGCAGACGACCAGGTATTCAAAAAATTACCCTGATGAAGGCCACAAGCCCCAAGGCGATGGTCTTTGTACTCGGTGAGTAAAGCTTTCTCGGGACAAAGTGCTCTCTTGCTCCTGTTGCATGGCTTGCATTTCACTTGATACTGTGGAGGAGAGACTCTTCTCTGATACAGTATGGAATATTTTCTAGAATCAAAAAGGTTGAAGTATTTATTGTTAAGACTGAAGAACCTGAAAATATGAGTAAATGAATGCAGTTCATTTAATAGGTTGAGCTTCCTTTTATTAACCTTAATTCTAAGTGCCCACTTGTAAAGACTGGTTTCTTCACAGCTCTATTTGGAAGCAGCCAATTCATGGAAATCAGTCATGGACCACTGATGCCTTTTACCACCAGGTACTGTAAATGCCGGGTTAAGCAACATCTAAACCATCTACTCTGCTGCTGTGTTTTGAAAAACTTTAGCAAAACTTTTCTTCTTTCTTTGCTGGAAGCGTCAAATCCTTGGAGCTCTTTCTGAGTAAATGCACTGTAATTCCCCCACAGAACCCTGCATGAGCCTGCTGTTTAGATGTAAGTGAGTGATGATTCATGAGATAAATGCCTGTTTGAGTGGGGACTGTGGTGCTTTTCCCATGGTTCCATGCAGTGAAGAGCTTTGTCATCGACTGGAGGGGTACAACAACAGTAGTAGTAGTAGTAGCAACGCAGAGCCCTGGGCTGACTGGTAAGCACAGAAAACACTCTGCTTAAATCATCCAGGCACAGCTAAGTAAGACAGCTCAGCCTGGGTCCTGAGTATCTTGGAGCTTACCTGACCTCTGTCACAACTGGTTTTGTCTGACTTTCTATAATTAGAGGGCTCACTGAGGCTGCCAGCACACAGCCACTGGTCTATTCCAAGTCACAAAATGCTCAGGGCTGTGTTTGGGTAAAAGGCTAAGAATTGCCAGGGAGGTAGCGAGATGCATCCAAGTTGTATAACAGGCATCAACACGAGGCAATTAGAGTGCTGTGATGAGCAGAGATGGCACGAAAAATGATGCTGACCTTGTCCTCCGAGGCACAGAGTAGGCAAACCTTTGGAGGTGGAATGAAATAGAAATACCCGACTTGTTGGCAAAATACTCAAGTTATCCTGTCATTCAAAGGAACATACCAGTGATTTGCATGCTTATGCCCAAGCAAGTACTATCTGCTTCCACCTTCCATCATGTAGCCACACTTTAGTTTTGTAATATTTTGCCGAATGATTTCCATCCATCCATTTTCTATGCCGCTTATCCCCTTTGGGGTCGCGGGGGGGCTGAAGCCTATCCCAGCTGGCAACGGGCGGGAGGCGGGGTACACCCTGAACCGGTCGCCAGCCGATCGCAGGGCAACATATACAAACAACCATTCACGCTCACACTCACACCCAGGGGCAATTTAGAGTCACCAATCAACCTAATGAGCATGTTTTTGGTCTGTGGGAGGAAGCCGGAGTACCCGGAGAGAACCCACGCATGCACGGGAAGAACATGCAAACTTCACACAGAGAGGCCCGACCCGTGGATTGAACCGGCGATCTTCTTGCTGTGAGGCACGCGCACTACCTGCTGCGCCACCGTGCAGCCCCCGAATGATTTCGGCTTATAAAATGAAATGATCATGCCTGCATTTATAGCTGGTTCCATTTCCTTTTACCTGCAGATGAATTTTGATGGTGGAGATGTGCATTCCTTCTGCATAGTTCCACGCTGTCAGCAGGACAATCTACGAGCAGTTCTGATTGGACAGACTCTGCTCCATGAAGCATACTGCATTTCTGATCAATACATTTTAGCTAGAGGGGATGAACAACAGTCGACGTTCCTGCCTAACAGTCACTCACAGTAACCATAACTATGGATTGTATGGTTTGGCACATGTTACAGCAACACCAGCAGCTGCCACCTGTTGATTTCAGACACCGTTGTCTTGGTTGATCTGATGATGTGTTCAAGTGTTCCCCTTCTTGTCCTTTCTCAGCACCATTTCCTACTCCTGATTGGATGGACGCACTGAAACAGTTGTTCCGTGGAAACTGTAGAAGTCGTCTTGTTGAAGCTTCTCATCATGATATTAACTGTCTGACATTTTCTTGTCAAAGCGTGGCTACATGGCAGAGCTGCTTCTTTGCTAATTGTTTCTTGTTTACTCTTATCAGCCAGTGACAGCGCACATCTCAGTTCGATGTAGAGGAGTGATGCAATTATGTGCTGTCATGTAGCTAAAACAACTTTTGACAACATTCATGTCTTAAAATTATTTCTGTTGCCTGTTGAGTATTCAAACGTCATAGCATATGAATGAAATGCCCTGTTGCAGCTGAATGAAAGTTCTTTCACTAGACCTTCATTTGAGAACCACTAGGAAGGATTCATAGATCACTCCGCCAATTGAACATTATTAAAACTCTAAAACTAAGTGTTTCATTATGATAAGAATGAAATGATAAAACACAGTAGAGGAGTGGGGAAAAACTCAGAGATCTGCTTGAAGGAGGATGTTGTTCTGGACTGGATTTAAATTACAGGAGGACCGGTGAGTCTGCTGAAAAACAGGCTGTAATTTTTACGGCGGTAGGAATGAAAAATTTCACCGAATAAAACTTTTTTATCGAGGTAATGTTAAAATCACCCCACCTCCCCTAGAGACATAAAGACTGTCTGAATGGGGCTTTATGTGACTCAACTGTACACATGGCGAATGAAAAAGGGCTGATGTTTCATTTCACTTTTAACCATCACCCTCAGATCAGGGCCTTTATATCAAATGATTCCTCTTTTACTTTCAACGTCACACATACGGTGTGTTTGCTGCTCAATTCGACACTCAGAAACTGGCTTTGTAGTCTTAAGCTAATTTATATGCAGCCTATCAACATTTTAGTTTCACTTTTACATGTCACTGAAGGACACCGATGGACACGTCACTGTACTGTGCCAGCTTTTCTTCAGTGTTGACATATGCGCAGAGACATTAATTATTAAAGAACGCTGTAGCCAAACTGCAGTGGTTTAGCTTTACATGGCAGACCTTCACATCACTGGGCAGTAGTACCACAAAAGTTAATGTTAAATTGTAGAATGTAATAAACGGGCCGTTGTTTTGGCAGCTAATGCCCAGTAAACACACAGGGGAAGAGAATGCTGCCAAGAAAATCGTTATAGTGAATAATTGTGAGCATAAATATGTCCTTAATGGGCAGTTTCTCAACTAACTGACTGTATTACTTCCTGTGCCCTCTGCGACAGTCGTTCTGCACAATGATCTGATAAGAAATGCTGTGAGCTGATTACACCACCTGTTCACTGGGGACATGCCCTGGATTTGATGCTACATCCCTAGATGGACTCATCACTCCCACATCTCTGAATAGATTTACCATTTTGTCCTCTTATTATAAACATCATGATGATTGGTAATTTTTTTTTCTTTTACACCTAATCCGGATAGTCAGCTTTGATTTCTAATTTAATTTCAACACGATTGTATAATACTCAATAATCCATTCGTGTAGCATCACAGAAAGCTGATTTTCCAGAACAACAAAACTCTGACTCTAGGAAAAAAGACTTTTCAACAGCACAGCCATTTAAAATCCCATTCTGTGGTGCTTCCAAGTGCATGTAATGATAGTATTTTGAACTTCAGCCCAATTGTATCAAGCATTTATTTCAGGGAGTGTCAGTATGCACATATCATTACGGTGCATTATTATTTATCATGCTGCCCTGCCTCACATTCGTACAAATGAAAACACTGACACTGTGGAGTGCCCAGTATAGATACAGCCTGCTGCTGGCAGCTACTCAACAGCTACAATAGAGCAGTGTGGGGTCAAGTTCTTTGCACAAGAGCACCTGGCTGGCAGCTGTTTAGATGGAAAGAGTGTGCACTCATCCACTTTCTACTACACTTCTGCCTCCTGCACAAATTATTTATAACACTGAAGAGTCATTGTTATATATGACAAAGGGTCACTTTTTATTATTTCCAACTTGCACAAGGATAGCTTCTAATCACCACAGTGTTAACAGTCTGCTTTGGAGGGTCTGGGAGTATTTGTCCCCTGTCCTGTACAGTACCCAGCCTGACCCTGGGGAGGGGAATATCTGCGGCCACACAAGCACTGATCAGTTCACTGATGTGGTGGTAATGCACTATGGATTTTTCTTCAGTGCTGAATACGTCAAGTGTGCACTTAGCTTCCCTCTCATACAAACACGTCCCACAGTGGGCCTGTTCCAGTGTAGTTTAATTTACACTCTCAGTTAGTGGTCATTTTTCTGATCAGCTGAAACATGCCCAAACAGCTGTAAATCTGCAGTATACACAGATTTACACTAATAGCCTGCAGGCCCACCCGCTGAATGTATCCATTAGACAGCATCTCATGAGTGTGTGTCCTCTCACTGAGATACCTATAGCATGTTTCCTGCTGTTTTTCCCCAGTCACTTGGTTTTCTGGGCCCTTTGCAATCTTTTGCTTGTTTTGGCCCATTTACTTTAAACCACATATACAGTATGCCTATACTACACAAACCTCCAGGCCCTGTCCAAACATGCTGTGCTGTCTTGAAATGAATTGTTCCTTTCCTCCAGTCCATTTAATTCCATTTTTTGTTCATGTATATTTTACTATGGCATGGAAGTCAGCTTGCAGAGGCTTAAACTTTGTTGAAGCGCTATACATACAGCACAGCAGGTTAACCAATACGCTAGTTTAGTGCTGCAACAACTAATCAAATCACAGATTAGTTGATCAACAGAAAGTCAATCAGCAACTACTTTGATAACTGGATGTTTGTTTGTCTCTTTTCTAAAGAAAAATGCCGAACATGGTTCCAGCTTTTTTCAGTGTGAGGATTTGAAGCTCTGTCATACATGACTGTGAACTGAATGTCTTTGGGATTTGGACTGGTGGTTGGACAAAATATTTATGTCTTTTATATATGTAAGACAATGCCATTGTCTTACATTACATATATAAGACTTCAATTTTGAGATTCATCTGCAGGTGAATCGATAATGAGAAGAATTGTTAGATGCAGATCAAAAATGAATTTCCGGTTTGGTTTCATTTTTGTCAAATATTTACTATCATTGCACAGTAATACAGTTAGACACATTTCCACAAGACACTTTGGACACATTGAAAGTGTAAATGTGCCAGTGTGAACCCAACTTCTTGATAATTGGTTGTCAAGCAGCAATATGTCAATACAAAAATCTAAAGTTTGTCCTTTTTCTGATACCTTAGTACGCCTTCTGTGTATTCATCATATTCAATACAACATACCTGGGTCTTTTTGCCTTTTTTGTAACTAGTAGGAGGCTAATTTTCATCACATCTGGCTCAAACTCACCTCACGTGTGCAAGCTACTTTTAGCATGTACACAGAGCTCAAACCCCAGTAGTCCTCTGCTTGTTTTGCAGTTTTGAAAGACCTGCTGGCACAAACTAGAGCTAAGATAGAAAGTCCCACATGAATTACATCAGCTTTACAAATACACTCTTTCATCAAATTTTCAAATGAACCAGTTACGGGACGAACTAGTCATAACTTATTTTCCATAACCTTGTTCTTGTAGGCAGAGACCACGCCATTTATATTTTTGTTAAAAGTAAACAATAGCACCACTCTTGTTTCTTGTCATGAGCCTATAGAGTCATAATAATGTTGTTTGGTAGTTCTAATTGACTCCAGAGGAAAAAACCTCACAAGCACAGTGAGATCCTGTATGCAGACAGAAGCAGGCTGAGGGACAAAAAAACACACCAGGTTGCATTTTACATTTTTTGCCAGTAAGACAAGATGTTGACAACTGCAGGTTTTGCTTTGGAATGTAAAATGGCACAATTTAAAATACTGTGATACTAGAGGGGATGAAGATCTGAAGTAAAGTAGTTGGAACCTCTCTAAGGATCTCTTACTTGAAAACCAGTGATGTATGTGTCCTCGTTCAAGACTCTTCTGGGAAGCTTCCTTATTCCTAGATCCTAGCTCATCCCAGAAAAAAACACAGCACTGGAACATCCTTAATAATGATGGTGGACCTAATCACATTCTGGGTCCAGAGTGTCAGAGATTGAGGAGTGAGGAATGATCAAATAGTAGGATTGGTATGCACCGCTCACCATCATGCTTTTTTACTTCTTCCTTTCCTCCTAGAAGGTGAAGATCTGTTTACCAGCATCTCTAAAGCTCACTACTTAAAAATTTAGATTCCATTTATTTAATGTCTACAAAAACCAAAGTGTGAAAAGCATAAATTCTGATTTAGGGGGCCATAAAACTTAAAATGTGTTAATTTCATTTAATAATCAAAATGTATGACATACTTTCTTCTTTTTTTGAGGAATGAATAATTCCATCAAAGATGAACTATTCCTGTAAAGTGCAGTGGTTACCCCTTGAAAAACCCTACAGTACTGACTCTGAGCAGAGTGCAAAACCAGTAGTAATTGCATAAGCAATATATATATATATATATATATATATATATATATATATATATATATATATATATATATATATATATATATATATATATATATATATATATATATATAATTTTTTCTTTTCTTTTTTTTTTTTTCATATATATTCTTCATTATACTTCTACATAATTAGCAAATAATTGGTGGTGGCTGGTGAAGTGGAACATTTCTATCCAGGTTGGAGCTGGAACTTTTTTCACTGCAGAAAGCCAAGTGGCACTCTGCTGCAAAGAAGAGATGTGACCTCAGCACATAAAAGGCACTTTAGGGTGGTGTAACAAATAATGTGTCTGAGCACCAGAAGTGAAGTTGATTGCAGGTAAAAAAAAAAAAAAACAGCACTGATCCGATGATGGGTCTGCTGCATGTAGTGCCTCTGTGGCAGCTATTGACAGTGACCTCACTGGAAATTGGTGTTAAACTCTTCTTGATTCTGGTAGTTCTCGTACTCCATGAATGGCAAATGTGGAATAGTATTTTCTCTGTATCATTTTCCCTATCAAAATCACTAAAAGGTCTAAAAAGCATGTTTTGCAAATGTTTAAACTGCACAAAGCCGATTCTTCCTTTGTTTGAAGAAGAAATCCCTTTGCTTTTTATTTTATTATGGATATTTAGTGGTAGGATGGGGAGAAAATCTGAATTTCAAATGCTGAAATTTTCCCTTGTCTTCTCTGTTCACACTAAGTTTGAAAGTCTCTGCTCTTGCAGTGAGCATATTACATTCAAAGGGTGAAAAGATATGAATAGAACCACTTCACATTCCCAAAACACACAAGTAACAAGACAGGTCTTTTATTTTAAGGCAGTATATGCTTTGTTCTTGTTCATTTGAGTGTCATAGTCACTTCTCATATATTTGTTTAAAGGGAGTTGATCAAACTAGAACCAGTTTTAACAAAACTTGTGTGAGTTAACTGCCATGCTGTTCGAGCTGGATCATTTTTTCCCCTCAAAGAAGCGGCAGCACTCAGGTTGCACTATCTCTGCCAGGAAAGCAGTCAAGACAAATAGGTTCCCGCAGCCTCGCTCTCACCCTCCAACCAGGCAGGATGAGTTTGTCTGTCATGCCCTTGTGAGGAGAGGCCGGTGGCTGTCCTTCTGCCTGATGGAGTACCGTGCCGGGCACCTGTCCACGCTGCTGCATGCCTCACTAGGTGCTGTGTTGTAACCGTAAACTCTCCCTCATCTGTGGCTCCCCTTGACGATGCCATGACAGTATCAGAGGAGGTTTTCCTTCTGCTTTCTGTATCTTGACATACGCTGCTTCTGCTTGTAAAGCAGAATCATTTTGAGATATATTACTCTGTCCCTCCAAATCCCATCTTCCCCCTGTTGTGGCTATGCTATCAGATCGTGGGGGATCGATGGGCGGCTGGTAAGAAGACTCCTGCTTCACCCTCAGTGAACCGAGTGCTAATTATCAATTCAATCCAGTGTTCAAGGAGCGGCAGGGTGCACTTCATTTGACAGTCCTCTCCTATTTTTAATGGTACCTCAACCTAGCACAAACGTAGGCCAGGTCTTTGAAAGAGGAGTGTGTACTGGAGCAGCAGGAAGGGCCATGTTCAGGTGCAGGCTTTGCTGAAAATGTGAGGCTTTTTCAAGTAAGCTCTATGGTATAACACATCTCTCGGCCTTTTGCTCTAAAACTGTTATTTAAGAGGGAGCTAACTGAATTTTGAAAGTGAGGCACTTAACGTGGTGATGTGTCACTGTGATATCATAAGTACGTGATGGTGATTCCCCAGAGTGTCTGCAGGGCTGACTCCACCAGCTTTATCACACACACACTGAGTTTTGTTGATACCAGATCAACGGATAGTTCAAACTCTCAGTTTCAGGGATACTTTACTCTGTTATTTGACTACATTTAAATTTTTTATTGCTGTTTTGGCACTAACAAATAGTGAGGTTGTTTGGGATATTTTAAATGGTGGGATCGCAGTGGTTCAAGCATCAAGAGAACGTCTCCTGGATATCTCCCAGTGAGGTGACTATGGGTACATCCTATGTGATAGAAGTAGCTGTATCATCCTCCTTTCCCAAGAAAAAGACAGTGTATGCTCAGAAGTCCACTCGTGGTTGTAGGAATTTACAGGTTGACTATTTATGTGGCCACTTGAGTAATGTGTGGTACCATGTTCCATGATAGAAAAATCACTTTAATCACTTTAATTCTGCTTAACTGATAACATATTTTTCCTGTTTTTTCTCTCAGAGTCGGAAACACGCCAACAAAGTGCGGCTGTATTACATGCTACATCCTGTGGATGGAGGCTGCCCTGCCAAGAAGCTCAGAACAGACAATGTGAGTCCTGTGTGGATTATACATCTTTTGGTCCATCCTGCTCTATGGTTCCCCATGGTCTGAGTAATCATTGAGAAACATGCACACATCAATCCACAGCTTGCCAGTCTCATCTGGAAACCTTTATTGTTAATGGATTTTCCTGATTTCCCCAACACCAGTGTGACCCCCCCAAGTCTGACAATGGCTGACGGATAAACAATAGTGCCACATTTCTAGACCAATGAACAATGCACCAGTGACAGGGCTACGGTTGGATGCAAGTGGATGCCAACCTTTCATCAAACACAAAGACACATTGTGAGGTATTCAGCCCTCCCAGCCCTCCATGTCATATAAATTGGAAGTACATGATGTGTTTGACAGGCACAATTATGTGTCCTGTCATTCCCTGTTCGATAAGTGTTTGGGTGGTGATGTGTGTTGTTTGGTTAGTGTAGTCTTTACCACTCGAAGCAATTTGTGTTCCTCTCTGTCTCCATTAGGGAAAGACAAATACATGGTTTTTACATCCACTTTGCAGCTCTGCTCACACTCTGATAAGCATCACGGTGTTGGGATTTCATGGTGCATGCTGAGATTTTAGGTTTGTGCCACAGTGAAAGAGGCATTTCTATTCCAAGTTCCTTTCAAGTGCAGTTTAGGGTTGGCATGGTGTGGAGGAGGAGGTGAGGGGAGCTGTGGAGGGACTGGAGTGGAGGGACTCTGGTCTCTACTGTGATTACTAGGAGTTTGCCAGCTATCACTCTGGAAATCTGGGCCTCTGGACCAGATAAGGACACATCAAGGGACACTATTGCTTTCTCTCACTGCCTCAGCTCATCATCCAATCATGCTATTCTGTTTCACTGTACATTTCCCCTCTAACCCAGCGCTCTCTGTCTCCCTGTCTTCTTTTATTCTCATCTTCTCATCTGCCCTGTGTTTCCCCTGTCACACGCCTCTGTTCATTTTTCTTTCCTTTCCTCTGCCTTTATCCCTCCCACTACTTTTCTATCATTTCATTTCCTTTCTGTTCATTTTCTATTCTGTTCTTTGTTTTTCTTTCAATTTTTTGTCTTTTCTTTCCTCCACTTTCATTTCCTTTCCTCTCCTCTGCTTTCCTTTCATTTCTGTTCATTTTCTATTCTGTTCTTTCCTTTTCTTTCCATTTCTTGCCTTTTCTTTCCTCCATTTTCCTTTCCTTTCCTTTTCTTACCTCTGTTTTCATTTCTTGCTCTTCCCCTTCTCTTTCTATCCTCCCTCTCATCCATTTCCATTATTCTCCCCTCCTTTTATATTGTTTTCCCCTCCCCTTTATCTTTTCCTGTCATCCCCTCTCCTCATCCTCTTGTTTCTCTTATTCAATTTTTTGTTTCCTTCTGTATTTAATTTCTGTTTCCCTCAGTTCTCCTCTCACATCTTCTTCTTTTTCTTTTTCATCTTCATCCTCTTCACCTTTCCACTATGTTTCCCACCTTTTCTTTTCCTTGCTTGTCTTTCCTTCCTGACATTTCTATAGAAGGTCTTTCTGTGACTGTTTCTTTGATTAGATTTTTTGCTATCTCTCAGACACAGGAGACTTGTGCTCTATCTCCTGTCTGTGATGTGGTGATGCTTTAATCATTCGCTCTGAAACCATGTGGGATCACAGCGATGAGACTCAGTTGTAGGAACCGGTTGTTTGTGCTTCCCGTTACCTTCTTGTCAGGCAACACGGTAACACAGGTAAATGTTGTCTGACCATTTAATACACAACATCATACTGTATTATATTCTTTCATTATATGAGTTTATTATAAATTGTATTCATGATATTGAGTAGACAACAATATTAATTGCTGATCTAAATGTGGATAAGTCAAAATCCCCACTATTTGGCACATGTAACAACAGGCATTTAATTGTCAGGGACTTTTGTTCCATAAAATACAACCTGTTCAAAGTGTCAAATCCAGACTCGTTGTCGTGCCCCTCAGCATGTCATACAGATGCACAGGGTACCCGTTATTGTCTTTATGAGACGAACCCCAGTCTCTTGGGTAAAAGTTGTGTGTTTGTTTGACCCATCCATCCAACCCACGTTCCTCCATTTGTGGACTTTCTTGCCCTTTACAATATGTCACCTTGCTCTGAACACCAAGTATTGGTCGCACACAGATGCAAAAGGTACCCTTAAGCTGAGGGGCATGTCAAAGTCAAAGTATTCAACACCCTATGAATGAGAGCAGAGTGAGGCATTTATTTGGACCAGGCTTATATTAGAAACCAAATGCCAAACTCAACCCTTTGCTGTTCTGAGCTTCTCCTCTCTAACAGGAATTGTTGTATTTCTGCAATACTTGCATGATCTACCAAGACATATGCCTTCAAGATCAATAGAAATGCATGTAATTATGCTAATATAGCAGGAGGTTAGCAGTCTTGCTAGCCCAGACCAGAATATAACTCTTCAAAACTATAAACAAACATTACAATTAACTTAACATTAAACACAACAAGAAACAAAATGATGCTATGATGCAAAATGATGCAAAATTAGCCAGGTGCTAAACCAACAAATTATCTGTATTTTTAAACATTACCCACAAACATTTATGCTGTGCTGAAGACACTTCTCATCCACCACCCAGCTTTTGTTCTTCCTCTCAGCGAGATTCTTTCAAAATAAATATCTAAAACCAAATATCTAAAATAATGGAACAAATATTAATCTAACCTTCTTGTCTTAATCTCTCTTAATCTTAAAAAAGTCATAACATATCAGCATTACCAAGTTTCCATTACTTAAATTGAGCACATAATAAATAGTGACTTTTACATGTTGCATCATATTACATGTGTGGACGTGTGTTTGTTCTCTAATTCATGGCAATATATGTCTATGTGCAGAATGTTTCTAGGTGTGTGTGTCTGACTGCATGCATGCACACACTCTATATGAGTGTGTAGGTATGATTGTTTATGTGGATCTGTTCCTCTGTTTGTATTACGTGTCCATGTACACATGTGCGTGCACAAGTACACAATCAGTGATTAATGATCACAGCTTTGGGTTGGTTTCAGACACTGTTTCACCTTTTCATTAAATGTTTTCAGGTCAACTTGTGTTTTTATTTGCTTCTAACAACATTTAGTTTAGAAATGCATTTGTAATCAGTGTCATTGCTATGCTGCTTAACAACGCTGTTGCAAAGGTCCTGAAGCACTTTGCCTTGACCCATCATGAGATGAATCTTGTGTGACAGCTTGGTTAGAAATGATTTATTTGCAGTCCTTGCATCCAGAGGTGGGGAGTGGAAGTAGTAACCTACCAACATGCACTAACCCAGCTGATTCTCACAGTAGCACAGGTAGGACAACTAATCAGTGGAATCAGCTGGTTTAGTGCCTTTTCTGACTGTGTTCAATACTTTATCTCCTGTCTCATTCCACCCTATTACATGTCTTTTTTTTTCTTTTTTTTTTAATTGACTAGATTGTTACACTGTCTTGATCCATGTAGTTTTCTTGAATTAATACCAATGTCTGGTCTAAATTTCAACTGAATAGATAAATTGGAGATACATTTAATTAAAATAAAGTTGATATGTTGAATGTTATTTCCACCACTTCTCAAGCTTATTACTCAAAGGTCTGCATCTGATATTTAGGAGTCAGCATGAAACCGAAGCAGACAGTTAGTCTACATTTATTTCTGACTCAGACATGTTCTTACAGCTACATTTACAATAGCTGGATAAATTGGGTACTAGAGAAAACAAGACATGTTCTGTATCTGCGGTTAAGGAGCTGATAGAAAATGCTCTGGTGTAATGTTAATGTGTGAACTCAGCAGCAACAACACACAACACTCTCTCCTGCAGTCAACGTTGCTGCAACAACGGTGTCAACAATAGGGGAAGCAGCCACATTAAAACCACATTCATCCAGGGACAGGATCGGTGTGAATGATCTCCTCTGAGTGAAGTATAACAAAGCATAAAATCGAAATACTTAAACAAAGAACAAGTCCCTGCTCAAGGGCAATACTTAAGTAAATGTTCTGTTCATAATTAGTTACTTTCCAGCTCTGCAGCAGTCAATACTGTCATGCTAATAAAACGTATTAATGTAGAATCATTCAGAACTTTGTAAAGTGTCTGAGGCAGTTGCCAATGTATTTGTCCCTCTGTGGCCTAAACTATTATTCCAACTACTCTCAGTATCAAAGCTGTTTGTATTTTGTGTATGTCTGTCAGCTAGAATCTGTGTCTGCTTTGTACTGCCTGTGCTGGCGGTAAGGACAGCAGGGAAATTGGTTTCTACATGGATACAGATGTTTTCCCAGAATCACTGTCCATGCTGCAGCATCACTGAGCAGGAGAGTTAACGAATAAGGGTTTTTGTTAGGTGTTCTTTGCTAGTTCATATGAGATGACCTTGATGCCATGTGTCATTTAAAGGCCTTGGTGTGGGGGAGGGTTGAGCTCAGTGTTTCTCGGCAAGTCTATGATGTAAAGGTCTGGGAGCTGCTTTTATCTTTTTGGACCTAAAATAAGCTCTGGATGTGGAATATAACAGCAAACGCATAAAAGATAGAAATTTGGAAATTTGTGCCATGTGTTGTGCTGGAGTAAAGATGAAGATGAGGCATGTTTTCCACCCCACAGTGTCCAAAAACCATTTAGTTCTGATTTGAAATAAAATCCTTGTGTCTGATGTCACTGATTAGCAAATCTTTATCTTTATCATCATGCTGTTGTGTTTGGTTGGGAAAAAAAACGTCTACTCTCGCACATAGTTGACCATTCCTGTTCATTTTCTTTTTAATAATACACACATCTTATTCTCAGTAAGTAGCTGATCACTATGCAAAAGTTGCTATCATGGCAACATCCTAATGTACGCTAAATGTAAAATCCTGTATTTGTGACAGAATATTTGATCTTAGGAAAAGTGACATTGAAAAATTAAGGCTGAAGATATTTTATATTTGTCATTGAAATCCTTGATTTGGCTGTGGTTCCATGAATATCTACCTTGAGCTTGCTTTTTAAAAAGCTCAGTAATATCCTAAAACATCTTGGACATGTAGTTTTTAGCAAGCGATACTCAAACTGGATTAAATTAAAGTGAATTTGTTGCTCCTTCATTGTTTTGAGTTTCCATAGGTTTTGCCACCAAAACTACTTGGTTAGGTTTAGAAGTGGTCACTAGAAAACGTTACTGCTACGAAAATTACATAAGTTTAAAACGGGCTACATTGACTTTCGGTCTCAGATGGGACATGAACAGCGGTCTCCTGGGTGAAAGTCCTGTGTTTGTTTGGGCCATCCATCCACCACACCCACCTCCATATGCAGACTTTCTTGCTTTTTACACTATGTCACCTGACTTGCTCATTTGCACCAATCATAATTACTATGGGCACTAGAGGTCACAGCCTAATAATAAACGTAAATATGGGTCACAATAACCTACTTGCACAGATGACCTATGTGGCCATTTTTCTGGCTGTCTCATCAGCATCAGTGGGATTGAGTGTGTTCCTGTATTGTTATGCAGGAACATGTCAGCCAGTGTAACAGTGTTTCTCATTAATAGAATACAGAATATCACCAAATATTTGCCTTTTAGTAATTTAAAAGTCAGATTGCTTGCATGATTACCTGCTGTGGAACGTCTGTGCTTCCTGCAATTACTAAAGAAGCTGATAACCAAGCTTGGTTGATGTGGGTTTGTAAATTATCAGGACAGCTGATTAAGATGGCAACAAGGGCAAGAGACACAGCTCAAAATTAAACAATCCGCTGATTCGAATGTGCCTTCACTTCATACTCATCACATGCTATGTAGTAGGTTTCTCAGTATAAATCTTTTCAGCTGCTTGTTTCAGTGATGTGGCAGTAAAACACAGGCATATGAAGACCTTCCTGTGATCTGCCTCTTTGTTTCTGCCTCTTTGTTTAATTGAGGAGTTCTCATGCATGATTATATGGCTACATCATTTATGCAGAAATGATTATCTGAAACCTCAAATAATAATTCATTATTACTTCCTTTCTGTGGGGTGCATCTCTAAACTTAAGGCACAATTTCCACAGATTCTGACCTTTCATTGATCCAATCTTTTCCACTTTAATACACTTCAATACAAACTAGATACATGGTAATGAATTCTAATTTATAGTACTGTGTAATTATTTCCAATTAATTGTGCAGCCATGATTGACCATAACATAATTCAGGGTTAAACTTCCAGAGTTACTTTTGAGAACGTGGACTTGCAGCAGCTTTGTGTGGAAATGTTTTGCAAATTATCCTTGACAGATCAGTTAAAGTTTAAAGGAAAACTCAACTAATAGGATTAAGTCAATGACCATAAAGTCTGTAAGCCTATTCAATAAATCAGCTTGTATTGTATTTGCCTCAGGTTGTGTTTTGTTTTAGAGGTCAGGTTATAAACTCAGATGATTCGCCAGTCTTTTCTAAAGCTTACATTAAGGTTGCTACTGCTGCAGACAACAAAGGCCGGGTTATTTTAATAATGCTATGAACTGAGGGACTTATTTGTGTATTCAGGGAGCCACAATAAAAACTACAATAAAATGAAGCTCATTAAATGTAAAAGCCTCGTGCCTAACTTAAATTCAATGCAAATGCCGCGTCCTCAGGAGTTTTCTCCCAGCTATTCTATCCTTAAAAAAACTCAAGTTGGTTTCTATGACTGCATTGGGATACAGTAAAAATGTCTTTTTTAGGCCTCCATCAAGCCTAAATTAAGCTACACCACATTCCATTTGACACCCATTGTTGACAGTGAGTGTACTGTTTGTAACAAGATGCCATTCACCAGGACAGCAACCACCAAATGTGCCCAAAGGGACACGCTCCCTACCCATCTTTGTTTCACAAATCAACCAGCGACATCAGCTCACTAACAGGCACACGGACCTCTGTAGGATGAGGACAGGAAAATCTCTAAGTCGTGTAGCTCGCTGTAGAATCCTGCCAGGAAACAAGAGTGAGAGCCATGGGAGGAGTTTGGAGCTGATAGAACAACCCCTCTGAGCCTCACTGCTATTCAAATTAAATCAACCTCGGGGTTAATATGTGTTCCAGGAGACAGGGAGATGGGGTGGGGGTGGACGGGTGGGGGGCTGTGAGGTTGGGATTTACTGCCCCCCCCCCCCCCCCCCCCCCCCCCCCCACACACACACACACACACACACACACACACACACACACACACACACACACACACACACACACACACACACATATCTGCTGCAGCTGCTCAGCTTCCCTCTGAGAGTTTGCTGTCTGCAGCTCCTTGATTCCTTTCTGTGTCATCTATTATGTATTTGGATCATGCAGATGAGTTCAGTTTTCCACCCTGTGCTTTACATTGCATACATTAACATTTGAAAAGACAAGAGCATGTTTGGGGTCCAAGAGATGAGTAGTCACATGAGTGGTGAATAAAGTTAGAACCACAATATCAATAGCTGCCTTTAAAGGTTGTATTTAACACTCCGTTTACAGGAAGCGGGTCAGTCACGGAGGGACATATTGGTTCCACTGGTGGCAGGGCGTCAAGGATGTCACTGATCAGCTGGTCAGCTGCTATTAAATTAGCTGTGGGTTGGAGACAGTTGCAATGTGGGACAAGTTTCAGGCATTCATGGTTTCTGAAGTAAAGGTCCATTTCAGTTTCTGCATCAACAGTGTCCTGGAAGTTGGAGAGCTTTCAAGGCTTGACGTTAGAAAATGTCTTGTTTTCTGGTCAAAGATGCAGAGACAATCTAGAGTCAGGGATATTTGCCTGTGTACATTTAAACACAAGGAGAGGAGTTTACAATGACTTCAACGATGCATTTGGTAATATTCAGTCACAGAGCCTTGATTTCTGCTGCATGTGCCACCAAAATCCTGTCACCAGAAAAGAATGATGATATGGGATGATTCTGTAAAATCCAGGGCTAAAGGCACCAGCCGTGAACTGCTGAGCCCCCTGTTTGCTTTGGGTTAAGTGAACCTTATCCGTGTGATAGTGACAGGATGAGAACTATGGCCTCCTGCATGACAGCTGAACTTGCTACAGTACACACCCATCCACTACCCTCACTTCCACACACTTGTTACATAAAGGGCACATTTAACTCCTGTATTGGCCTGATAGTTGGCACTGATGTAAAACTTGCGCTGCACATTTGTCCAACATGAATGTCGTTTCCAGTATTTCTAAATTATGCATGTTTCTGAGTTAAGAAACACTGAGGATCTAATTAAAAGAGAAGTTTCCCAAATTTACAGGGAGGAAAGACACCCTCAGAACCAGCAGCTCATCCCACATCTCACCTGTGTTCATTCCTAAAGGCTAATTATGATGACGCTCCGACCTTTCATCCAACACCAACATCAGACCGCCGCTTAGGTCCCTTAAAAGATTTCTCAAGTCCTAGCAGCCAGATTTCCACATAATTTGCTGTGGATGTTCCTGCTCCTCAAAATATAAATGCTTATGTGTTTGATGACTCAGACAGTTCCTCTCGTCCCATTGTCAGTACAAAACCCTCACCAGTTTAGTCAGTCATTTTATTTTAGTTTGTCTTTTTAGTCTAATGTTCTTGTTGTTCTTGTCGTTCTGTTCTCAATTGTTTGTTCCTCTTGTTATCATATTAAGTCAACCTCAGTCAAGTTGTAGTTGAATAAAGGTCTGGCCTTTTTAGTCTTAACTTAGTCACAGAAAACCTTAACTAGTTTAGTCTAGTTTTAGTCAGTGAAAACTGTTGATATGTTTGTCTTTTTAGTCATCAGATTACATTGAACATCTCAGTCAGTGTAGCCAAAACCATTAGTTTTTTGTCCTCTTAGTCAAACTGATTTCACAGAAAATGTTATTGTATCATTATCGGATGGAAAACACAGGTTGAATGATGATAACAATGCAGTTTTGCAGAAAGTGTCTGGTCTGGTGGTCTGATGGTGTCAGTTCAAGGAACACATCCAGATTCATTTCAATGCCGAATCAAACTAAATCCATTTTGATGGTAATGTGAAGGACAATTAAACTGTGTTGTTATGCATCAGATATCAAGTTAGCTGCTCAGGTGTTTGGTGCATGCTGGGCTGTTTATGTTTGCACAGTGTATGGCTTAGCTCGACTAAAGCTCATTCTGCTGCTTTGAATAAACCTGCAATCTACTGGAAACGTCAGTGTTTCCTATGGAGTACATAATTACTCTTCCCATAAATAAAGTCTTGTTAAGGGAAGGAGTAATACAGAATCTGAAATAGCGACTATGAAATTATGTTGAAGTCCAACTGCTCGTAAATCACTTCTGTGTTCTCCTTTGAGAAAAAATCAGAAACCAAAAGGGTGAAATTTCTATTTTCTACTTTTTTGGTTTCATGGTGGCGCCCCCTATTTGTGCATTAATTCAGGGGAATACTGTTCTGACATCCATCTGCGTCAGATGGATGTCAGCGTTCCCACACAGGCAGAGCAAAAGGTCACACTGAGCCAGACAGCAGCCTGCTAGACAACACAAAAGCCACAGCCGACAATACTGTAGCTTTCCTGCTAAAATCTCCCTTCTTATCTAACATTAACACACATCTTGTCATGCACCTTAGCTTGTTGAACGAGCCACCGAGCAAACATTCACCGGGTAACAGTGCACTGTTCACATCAGTTTGCAGGCCAGATACCGGAGCTAATTAACTGCTCAGCTGCAGCACATTAAACAGCAACAAAGACATTGTCTCTTCCTTTTAATAATAGAAAACTATTAACAATCCATTTCAAAAGCATGTGTCCATTATTTTGAGTACAAAGAAGGAAACGTGTTTTTCATTTGAAACTTCTAAACCACTCTACTGTACATTGACTTTGGCTTTTTTGAAACCAGATGACTAAATTTGTGATCAGACCAGGACCATCCTCACACATTGTTTCATCCTTGTTTTTTCATGTGTCACAATAAATCTGCGTTGGGTCTGCAGGCTGACCTTAGGCTCCTGGTAAAAGGGCATATTGCCTTTATGGGAGAGGGCTCCGCTTAAACTACACAGATGTGATGCGACCGGGCTGTGCTGATAAGGTGGCACTGTCTAAAAATACACTCAGCAGCACCGCCTCCAGACACTGTGGCAGCGCGTATGGCCTGGCATGGCCCGGCGTCTGGACCTGGTTGAGCTGATGACATCTGACAACTGTACGCGCTGCTGGTCATGCTAGTTGCTGTGTTAACCTGCTCACATGTAGGGAGGGAGTGTCAGTCAAGTATGTTCTCAAGGTTTTGTAGTTTTTAGGATTTAGCTGCTAAAATAGCATGTTTTGGTTTATGGACTCTGGTTTGGGCTGATGTTTTTTTTACGTCTGTGGTTTTCATTCAACTGAGTGGTTTTTAATTATTTATTGCAGTCCATTCAGTCTTCTGTTCAAGACAGCGGCTGATTTTCCTTTAAAGACTTGTTTGCAAGTTATGAAATATCAGATTTGTATAGCTGTATGAGAAAGCACATTTTAGCTAAATGTCCTCAGCAAGGCAAAAATTTTGAACGCTTGCTTGTGGCAGGAAGGCTTTTGGTCAATAACAGTGCTGGAAATGCATTTGTGAGCTAATTTATGTATTATAAAAGTTATGAAATGATGAGTGCATTAATCAGTAAGTTGGTTAAATGATTTTAAATGATTATACTGTAAGTCATTTCAGAGATTACAGCTTCTTGCTTCTCCATACAAGATCACAGTAAATTGAACCCCAGACAGAAGTTTTTCTAAGGCATAACGGTGGGATTTGAAACTTGCATTGATCATTTATTTATTTATTTATTTATTTTTTACTCTTTGCTTGACAGCCAGACACTCATTAAAAAAGAGAGACAACATGAAATATAGCCACCATTGCATGAAGCAGTCCCCTCTAACTGAAATGCCTGTGCATTATTTTTTTTGTTCATTATTGGATCAAACGCAGTCTATTAAGGGCTGATCTCGCATTTGATTGTGTTAGAAGATGTAAATATAGCCAGCCAAAGCCTGAAAGTCACTTGAAAATGTTGGCAGACTAAATATGGAGCTTGTTTTTAGAACCTCGTTGCTTTTTATAAAACTTGCTGGCATTGTTAAACGTTTTATTCCTGTTCAACAGAACAGTGAGATTATCTGAAATTAACGTCAAGCTGTTCAATCTGCTTTTAACAACTCCTCTGTTATGAGCTTTCGTGTGTGTGTGTGCAGCGGCCTAATTGGCAATGCACATATAGTACTATATAGGTATTTTTTTGCAATCTATAACACCCACACACACATGCTATGGCTGGACACTAAACTGTGCCACAGAAGGACAATGTGCTGAACCAGCATTGAGGTATTTTCAGTATATTTTCATTTGTTTCCATTCATTGTTGCCAGATTATTTTTTTAAGCAGGAAACACTGTGCAAAGGCCGTCACACAAATCATATCACTAGATAGGAATGAATAGCCAAATTACCGCTAACCAGGTAAAATCAATACCAAAAAGAGTTTGCAGTCAAAAAAACAAGACTAAGTGGGTTTCAAAAAAACATAGATACAACCAGGCATCTGATCAGTACATCTAAAGCTCTTAAAATGAGGAACAGAACAATGGCATTAAACATAAAGCACATAAAGACACTCTAATAGAGCTGGAATTATGGGCTCACTCACCACAGGTATAAAGGACTAAATGGCATTGCTGGTGACTCACTGCTTCCCCAAATGTCTTTTTATGTTTTATTTAAAACTTATCAATTTAATAGAGAGGATGTGTCACTGGTTTTGCAACAGCCTTGATTTTAAAGTTGTGATCAACGTGCATGATGCAGGATTCTCAAAAATGATGCTCTTTGTATGATTGTACAGAACCGCTATCAAGTCCTATAGGTGACTGTTGGCCGACACCATGAAAGGCACTTATATGAATAGACAGAGGTTTACCTCCCAGTTAAAACTCTGCTTTGACATTGCGTCCGTGAACAAATAGAGTTCTTGTACCGTCACCTCTTTGTAGAATTTCCATGTGGGTGCTCACAATTGCCTGGAAGTTACCAAACGTAGCGTTGATTCTGAGCTCCAAAGAATCTGTTGAATTGATGCCCTTGCTTCCATTCAAATTACATTAAAGCAATAAACTTGAATATTGAATAGGCAGCTTAATGTAAATCAGGAGAGCTTGATGTTTGATGAAACCACCCCCTGCAGAGAGGCACTCCACTTTTACACATTTACTCCCAGGAAGCAGCTCAGTTTCTGAACACAGCGAACATGTTTTCATTTGTCTCTGCTTGTTGTGAAAGCTTTGCTGTAGACACTCATTAAAGCTCTGGACAGTTTGCTTAGATAGTACCTTATATACTTTGTACTGCCTTATCCCCAGGGTTCTTCCCAGCTCAGTATGGAAATGGTATTCATCACATTACAACAGCACAAGAGGAGACTTCATTCTCCTACACTGCTGCATAAGTAGGAGCTAATGATGGCTACAAAACATGGCATTGATTGGTTTGGCAGGTGTCAGAGCAGGTTAGACTACTAATATGAGTGTGTTCACTGTTGTGCTATGGGTGCATTAGCAGCAGTTGGTTTTCATTCTGAGGTCTTCCATAAAATGTTGCACATTGCCTCAATTGCAACATAAACCATAATAAACTGGTGGAATACAATACCTCTAAGAAGCTGTCTTTTGAGAAAAATGTTGGGGATCCTCACAGCAGCGGAAAGCACCCTATCTCTAAAATAGCTATTAAGGTGGCCTTGAACACAGCATTTAAACCCAGAACTGCTTCCATAACGCTGCTCTGTTGCCAATAGTTGTTGTATCACAAAAACAACATTTAATCCAGTAGCCTTTAGATGTTTCACTCATAAGGACTATCAACCTCATGGTGGTGCTCGAGGAAAAGTCAGTGGATCACCAAAGTCAGTAGGATGGATCCCTGAGGAACCATGAATGGCTCCACCAAATTTAATAGCAATCCATCGAGTAGATGTTGAGATTTTTAGAAACATATTATAAAAAGGTTTGATCTGCTGGTGGCAGTAATGGGAAGAGTCAGCACATCAGTGAAGTAGGATTCATCCTTTGGGAACTATGGATGTCTGTTGAAAATGTAAGGCCAATCCATCCAGTAGGTGTGGAGATATTGAGATATAGATCAAAGCTGGCTAAAAGTGGTTAATATATTTTCTTCAATACACTATACCTAAAGTGAACCTTTTTTAATCTTATGCCTAAATCTTCCCATACGGCAGGACAATCACAGCACTTCTGCAGCATAACCCATGAGGGATCCATGATTTCTTCACCATCCTCTGATTAGTCAGAACATTTCTTGCATGTACAATTCCTCTTTCTTTATTGCATTATATGTTATACTTTCTAATCAATGCACAATTTAGTACTTTGTCAAACAGAAGTAACACATGTGTATGTGTGTAGATCTGTGCAGTTGGTTGGCTGGTTGTGGTGTTGCCTGTCAGTTTATTCAACTGCCAGTTTCTATTAAATCAGGCCTGCAGCGTGGCCACTGGATTCGGTGGAGAGACGGAGCAGTTGAACTGGAGATGGCACAGGTGTCCTGCACTGCTTTGACTGAACAAGAAGTGACTGCAGTCTTATGCTTCGTTGCCTAACCTCTCCTTCAGCAATATCCAACAGACTGCGCACATGGCACACACCCACTTAGCATGTACGCACATTTCTTTAGGCATGTATGCATACAAATATGGAAAATAAAAGCACCAGGGACAGAAAAAAAGTTCACTGTGGGATCACATGCAGAAAACAGATTTAAATACTGATGACATACACTAGCTTATAGATAAGGTGACATACTATTGAGTTTAACTGGTCATAGTGAAGAAACATGTGGTGGTATCAATGCAAAAGCTATGAAAGATACTAACGGTTTTACCTTCCAAATGTACTAAAAACCACATTTTGATACCAAAAATGTTAAAATATTTCAAGTATTTGAGTACTGATACAGGGCATGAATCGTTACATCCATGTTGGATACAGCAAAAATGTACACCAAAACAAATAAGTTGCTGTTAAAGAGACACAAGGATATTAAAATAGTCTGGTCTGCACATGACTGTACCATGCACAAAGTGTCTGAAAGCTATTACTCATAGATGGCCATAATGTATGTGCAGAATGTGCCTGAGTTAAACAGCAGATGGAGGTACCACATGTACAGTGCAAAACATACTGCACTGACTGTCTCATGTGTCTTTGCTTCTAAGTTATTGCCAGGTTGTTCTATAGAGTGTATAAAAACAAAGATATGCACAGCTAGTGTGAACAACAGCAGGGAAGGAGGAGAACAAGATTTGAATCTTGCACGACAGTAAGAGCTGTATGGCTATTATTTGTAATGCTTTTCAAAAAGTTGCCATATATATATTTATATACATACATATGGAATATAGTCTATCATTGTATGGCAGAGATAAGCATTTCGATTGTTGAGCCAATTAGGAATGTGATTTGGGTTTGAAGACTGCTTGGAACAAGTTAGACCAAGCCGGTGCTTTTGATGTAGCGTTTTTAGCCACGTTTGCCTGGAAACAGTTCTTTAAATCTCATTTGTATTGTGTGACATTTCAAAAAGGAGCTGTTAAATATCACTTTAAGGCATAGCTCTGACAGATAAATGCACACAGACTCTATTGTACACAAAGCTGAATAAACATAAAGGCACCTCAGACTGTTAGATATTATATCAAATGTTTCCAGAGAACTGAAGTGTCAATCTTCTGCTCTTTGAAAAATGAACTGAGGAGAGGATGATGCCTGTGTTTTGCAGCTCCCTTTAGTGTGGAACCTTGACTCCACGTTTCCATCTCTTCTCCAAATATGTGAATGTCTTCTGATCTTTGAAAAGGGGATTGTTGCTCTGTGAGGGAGGTGGGCCATTATTCCCAGTGAAGGGCGTCCAAAGTCCAGCAGAATGAAGGGAAGAGCCCAGAGGTACAGTACAGATCTGAGGGTAATGAACCAATTGAAAAAAGAACCTCCAAAAAGGATCTGAACAATGTCTGTAGAAAGAAAGCCAGAGAGCTGAGAGAGCTGAGAGTGTTGCTCCTCCTCGGTTACACTGGAACTGCACATGATCCCCACACCACATGGGACTCTATTTCTCATTTCCCCTGTGCAAAGTTTGAATAATCAGAGTCATTGTAACATTCACTGGCATTCACAGTGAACTTTTTCAAGAGAGTGGGAGGACATGAACAGCTAAAGAAGCAGGTTTTGGACCAGGGCTGCAGAGAGTTCAAATCTCAAATTAGCTCAAAAAATGGGTCAGAAGAAGCAATTTAACAGCAGATTCTTCTAAAAATTGCATTCCAAACTCTACCAGCTTTTACTCATTAGCCACTCTAGACACGTTGCTCGATTTTGCACCCTACTCGCAGCAAGAGGAAACCATTTATGAGCACGTCTAGCAGACTGGGTGGTGTGTGATGTTTTCTGCTTCCAATTCCTCCAATTCCAAAAGAAAGAGATAGGGGAAAGATCTAATGTTGGTGGCTTTAGCTTTCCTTGTGTTGCTCAGTACAAAGGTTTGGTCCTGAATTTATAGGGTTTCAATTACTGTGATTTAGAGAATAGAGCACTCTTCTCCTGCAGCCTCAGTGTGGGATTTATTCTGATAACATGGTGGGAATTTAATGTAAAGTCATGCTGCTTTAAACAATCGCCTCTCATCCCAAGTCATTTTCAAACTATGAATTTATTTAGGAAGCTGTCTGGACCTCATCATCAAGGTGAGGAGTGACTCCAACAATGGAAAACTAATTTGGGTGAAAATGTCAGCTTCATACTGTTCATTAAAAGTGCTGAGCGTGCAGTCATCACAGCTGTAGGTTTTGCTGAGTTGGTGTAACTGATCAGAATATCCTCCGAGTCCTCAGCTGGGTCATCCATAGTGTGAACCTCCTGTTCACAATTATGTTACACTGTGAAAAGCTTAGATAAGGATGAGCAGGAAATTAACCTTGTGAAGAGACAAAGACGAGGTGGCAGATGTTGGATTAAGACAAATCTGTCAATCAAAGGACTCATGCAAGAACATTTTTGTATTCTTATCCTAAATCTCTCTTTTCCTCTTTGAGGGGTGCTCATACGAGTGTTCCGTCACATTCAGCAAGCCCTCTGAACTGCACAAATTTGCTTAAAATGTCGATATGATGAAAGTGACCTGTACGTGAGTTGAGACCTGCTCACACCAGCATTTAACACAGCAAAATGCTGTAAAATCTATTCATTTTGATTATTCATTTACGAGGTGAAGTTCAAATCTTTTGTGTCGAGTTCCGTTTAAGCCAATTGTCACACTTGAATTTGTTGCGTCGATCAACAGCAACACTATATAATAAGAAGGGACTGATTCCAGACATAGTCCAGGTCGTAAGTGTGCGTTAGTGTGCACAATCAGAATGGATATTCTAAGAAATTATGAAGTAATTATCAATTATACTGTCAACACTGTGTCAATAAAAGAGAACTGCAGCAGTGTTATTTTGGCAGCTGTAGCCATTGATTCTATCAGTTGAGTCAACACTGAATTCAGCAAAGTCACTGCTGAGCTCTCAGAACACAGCAAAACTAGTGAAAATAATGGCAGTAACTTACCATACTTGCCATAGTTGTACGCACCCGTGGTTCCAGATTTACCACAGAATAAAGTGACATTTTCAGGATCACTTTGGTGGGTTCATTGTTGTCATAACTGAATCAATTAAAGCGGAGTTGTAATAAAATGTAATTTTAATTTAGAAGATGATCTGACTAAAGTATGGTGTTATTAGGTGGCCATGGGGATGTGACAGATATTCTCTCACAGGTGATCTTACACAGGTCTGTGACACAATTGGTGAATGCAAGAAAATCTCTTAAGTCACTGCTATATATCATTCAAGGACTAACCTGTTTGTACAAGAGCTTCTTGCATGAGGCCCAAAATGAAGAAAAAAAAACATTCAGAGTAGAATGTGCAAAGCTACTTTTAGTGTCTGTCACCGTTGCCTTGTGACACACTTTCTAGGTGAGTCAGGGTCTGGTACTGCCTGCTGCTTAATGTGAAGGTCACTTAATGTTTGTGTGGCTGAAGCAGCAGCAGCACCACTTTGTCAGACCTGTTTAGTGCTCCCCTGTATGCTCCGCTTGGCAGCAATAGACTGCATTGTCCACAGCTATATTGAGAGCAAGTCATTTTATCCTTTTTTACAGGGATACCCTTGCGCTTGCCAGCTGTCCTATTTCTTCTGCGTTTGCCTTCGGGGAGATGCCCGAGTAGTGAGTGTTCCCTGACCTCCAGATTTATCCCAGCCATTATACGCTGCTAAGCCAGGCCAGGATCAGGCCGATCTTGTCCAGGCTAGTCTCCGCCCCACGCTGTTACCTCAAGAAGCATTGCAGCTTGTGTATGAGAAAGAAAATGTTGCATCTGAGATGTTGTCTCTTCAAGCCCGAGCATGTTGACACTGTGCCATTTCTGATGCAGTGACAAAAGAAAACAACAACTGCCTAGTGCAAGGAGACATCATACAGCCCATCTATATTACGCCACAAACACAGACAGGCAAGGACACACTGCTTCACTTAAACCAAGATGAAAATGTGCAGCACAGTGCTGACAGCAAAGAGAATTTACTGCTTGCAAATCAAAAAGATTACTTTATTATGCCTCACATGAATGGGAATGATGCAGACCCCTCCTCTCTCTCTCTCTCTCTCTCTCTCTCTCTCTCTCTCTCTCTCTCTCTCTCTCTCTCTCTCTTTCTGTGTCTCCCTGCCTTCATCAGTTACATATTCAGAGAAGTGCAGCACAGCAGTATATTCTGCCAATGCAGAACTCCAATTATTTCTCACTGTTGGGTTGAGACTACACACAAAAAAATGAACCCCACTATACATGACTGCTGGAATATGGCAGAGGTTGGATGTGTTGTTTTTCAGATGACTCATGGAGTTTTTAGGAACCAAAAAGGAAGAAACAGAGATATTTGAAACTATGCTGCTGAGCTTATCAGAAAGTCCCCCACATCCCTAAACGTAGGTAATCACATCACATTTGAATTATTACTCTGCTGCACATGCTGTAACCATCCTTGATCTGAAATACAGTCCACTGCAGAGTTTCTCTCTGTATATTAAACCGTGACTGTCAGTCTGGCAGTATACACCTACCTACTGCTTCATTAATCACATTTCCCTGCAATTAGCTCTTCGTTTATGCAGTTTTAATTAACCATGAAATTATGGATCCTTCCTACTTGGAGGTGGCGTCTCATCTCCTGGTGTATTTTGGTCTCTTCCTGAATATATATTTGCTCATTATGACTATGAAATCCAGCAATCTAGTGGCTGTTCTGCTGCTACCTTGGTAGCTGAAGGAAGTGTGTGTGTGTGTGTGTGTGTGTGTGTGTGTGTGTGTGTGTGTGTGTGTGTGTGTGTGTGTGTGTGTGTGTGTGTGTGTGTGTGTGTGAGTGTGAGTGTGAGAGTGTGTGCATGTGTGTGCTAAGAGTTATTGAAGGACATGGCCAAGGGCAGAAGGAGGGGCTGTGTGTGTGTGTGTGTGTGTGTGTGTGTGTGTGTGTGTGTGTGTGTGTGTGTGTGTGTGTGTGTGTGTGTGTGTGTGTGTGTGTGTGTGTGTGTGAATGACTCAGTGTGCAGCAGTGTTCCTCAGTTATCACACACTGTGGGAGGAAAAGCTGTGTCTTTGTCTTCTCTTCATCCTCTCACACACACACACACACACACACACACACACACACACACGCACATGCACAGTAGCGATCTACACTAGATTACAGTTTTCTACAAATAGCATTTCAGTAAAGGGTCCAATTTGAAATTGACGCCTGGGAACCCCACTGGTGAAACACATCCGCGCCCACACTGGCTTTGTTTACGAACAAGATAGTCCTCAAATGGAATCATATATTTTGATGTGGCTTAATATGCTTTGACAAACATTTCAAAGGTGTAGACACTATCAACAAAATCGGACAGACATGTATTTTCAGCTATTTGTGTTAATGTCCAGGACCTGTACTGAAAACAGTCCCACCAGGCCAGAAACCCTGGTCCTTGGTGCTCCTTTTAGGAGTTAAAGCATTTCATCCACTTTCTTACTGTAACTTAGGAACCCACTCGTATCTCAGCAAATATTAAGGAGAGCTCCAGAGGTGTACTAGCCTGCGCGGAGATGCTCCGTTAGAAGAGAGATGTTTTGGAACTCTAGATAACACCAAGCTTATAAAAAGATCATTCGGACACAAAAACGTATAATTTGTGGCACTGACCTTGTGATGCAGAGGTGAACACATGCTGTCCTTTTTTGCAGCGGGAAAAATGCAGCTGTGCAATAGTGATGAGTCTGTCTGAACCGACATAAATGTCATACTTCCATCATGTTTTCTACAAGACTTTCCACCATTTAAGCTTCATGTGGGAAGCATCTCATTGTGTCCTCCTCTTGACGGAGAATTACTGCCGAATGTTTACAGTATGTGTCACTGTGGTGGATGTGAATGCACATGAATTGTATTAATACACATTAATTAATACATATTTAATTTTCTGGACATTTTGTTTAAATGTGGTTACATTTGGATGGAAATCTGACTGTAGTGAAAGACAAGCAGTGCTATATTGCTAACAAACAGACTGATACTGTATGTAAATGGTATATATGGTGAGGTGAAGGGGGAATGTTGTTGGTGCTGTCGGTTGGTTTTCCGTCGCACCTTCTTCTCAGTCATCTATGTGTGTCATGAAAGTTGTGACAAGTGGCAAGCTGTGATTGGTTGGGTTTACTATGTCGTCTGCCTTTGCCATCATATCTTGGCCTCCCAACTGTTTGATTGCCTGATCTGACACAGTGGCCATCTCGAAAGGCAAAGCATTGCGTGGTCTGATCCCAGCACAGTAACATGTCAAGGATCTTTGGAATCAGACCAGGTATAAAGCTCTTGGTAGAGACAGTGTTCTGTACTGTCCTGTTTGTGGATGATACACTGGCCAAATTCACTTTGACACAACCACAGAAACGCATTAACCAACTCTATCATTGAGCTTATTTAGAGCGCTGGATCTTTGCTTACTGTGATTCAGAACCTCCTACACAATGATTAGGTTCCTCATGGGAGAAGCTTTTGTGTAGGAGCCAAACACTTCTCCTCCATCATGAAAAACCACAGCGCTGTGACGTGGAGGTCAACATGTTTAAAAGGTGGGCAAGAGGTGACTTCACCCACCTGTTTAAGCTGCTTCAAATCCAATCCCGTGCGCAGCTTTCATCATTAAACCATTAATTAGCTTAATTGCCAGCCTCATTAGTGTACGTGTTACACAGAATATATTGCAATTATGGACACATGTTGGCTGATCGAGCTGAATGTTTGTGTGGGGCACTGGTGAAAAGCCACATGACCCTGTACTGGAATTACTGGGTACTTAATGACATGGAAAATAGCTTGTCTGGTGAAGAACCTGTGTTAATATAGTTGCAGACTTTTACAGATGAGAACTTTTGAGACTGCTTGTGCAGTCTACAGTATGTGACTGTATGCAAATACTTAAAAGGTAACAAACATTTTGCACCTCTGGCATATAATTATGAGTCATGTCACATCCTGTCAGGGTTGTAGCTCTGTCAATCAATGTTGCTTTGATCCAGTGCATCGAAGCATAAAGAATGCTGTTGGGTTATTCTAATTTCATAGCTGCAACAAGCCATTAAGAACGTCACAATTCAGAAATTTCATGCATTTCTTCCTCCTAGTCACATTGTTGGAACGAGGTTGGTCAGTGGCATGGCTATCTCTGCGTACTATACATCATAGAGCAGAGGCCTTGTTATATTGTTTCATTGTGTAATGTAGAAAGTAGTATGATTAGATGGATAGTGTTGTACAAATCAAGGGAAAATGACCAAATAAACGAGTGAGAGTGCGAAAGAGTGCATTCATTGAGCGTGCTCCTGCTTTGAACTGAACATATCAGGTTGCAACTAATGAATGTGAACATGAGCGTCAGTATCTCTCACTAGAGTTAACAACGCTCACACAGTGTTTTATGACACCTGGCATGCCAGCATGGCTAGTGAAACTCACAGTTCAGATGCAGCTATGAATAACTGAAGGACGTAAAAACGTAACATAAAAAGTCTCACATTTCTGTGCCAATTGTGCCCTCCGGATCTGAAACAACACATCGAGCTGAGGCATCTGACCAGTCTTGGGAAATATCTGCGAGTGAATGATGAGGACAGGAAATCGTTAACAAAGGGTGAGACCACAAGCCAACAGCCAAGTCAGACTCACAACATTTTGTAAAGGACCGATTACCCTCAAATAGACAGAACTGCAACTTACTAGACTACATTGCAGGAAATCTGCAGCCTTCGCAAATCATTTAAAAGGAAAATGGAATAAATGAAAGTGAACTAGGTCATTTTTTAGGACAGTGCACTTAATGTAAAATTCAAAAGTGTTTACTATATATACTACAGTCTGATGAAAGATGCAATTATTGAGAAATGAGAAGAATTTTTTTTCTGCCTGCATTAGATGAATGGCAAATTGTCCATTAGTGCCTTCCTCCAGACAGAAAAGAAAGTGTTCTCTGTATGACTAATGCAGTGAATACAAGTGTCCTTCTGTTGGCTAATTGAATGTGATTGAGTGGAGCTGAGAGTAATTGAGTAGCACTGAAATAACCTATTGGTGTGTTTGATCAGAGTAAAAAGCAAATGCTGTTTCAAGAGCTCAAAAATAAAGTCAGTATAAACTAGCAGCTGTTGTGTTCTGGCTCGCGTCCTGCATTCTTAATGACTGCAAGCAGCGTTAAAGAAGGCTTAAATCAAATGTTTGCATTTATAATTCGTTTGGCTGCTGTCCAAATGATTTTTGACAGCAACGATAGATACATGTGTTAACACGGAATTAGACCACTGTTAGTTAACAAATGAGGTAAATCGACCTTGATTACATTAGAATTCATTGTGAGTGACCGTAAGTATGGCTACAAAATCATAACACTACTACAGCATATTGTTCCATTTTGCCATTTAAGTTTTTTGTACATATTTTTGGAACACCATCTAAGCTGGAATTATGCCTCTGTGAAGACACATGCGAATGTCTCTGCAAGCCTATGGCTGAGGGTAACCACAGGCTGCAGAGGCTTGCGGAGCTGATGTGCACACCTCAAACATGAGTGGGTCTGCAGGACAAGCAAGTTGATTGGTTGATCCATTGCGTGCTGTGAAGCAGGTTTAAAACAGAAGAGAAATAACATATACTCAAAGACCCTATAAAAAAAGATTTCTGTCTGATTTCAATAATGTTAAAAATTCAAAACATGGGCTATCAGCTTCAATCCAAGCACATCAGTCTCGCCCTCTCGCTACATTAACAAAAACATAACAGAGTCCACTGTTAGTGTTAGAGGTATGTGTATCATGAAGGTGAATGGGCTCATTATCTCAGTTTGTCTCAAGCTGAGACAATTCAAGTGAAAGACACGCACACACACTTCTCCATGCTCAGGCCCGCTGTCTGCTGACTGTATCTGCTAGAGTGCAGCAGGCAGAGGAGCAGACATCTGAACGAGGTCGTGGAGTTCACTTGCCACTTCTCTTCCTCCACTCTGAATATCAGCCCTCCCTTGACCCGGCCTGCCTGGTGAGGCATTGTTTTCCCCTCGTCCCTCTCACTTCTCAGTACAAACAGTAGCATCCATCTCTGGCGCGCCACTCTGCATCCTCCGCACTCTCTGAGGATAATGGGTTTTGGTGCAGCTTGCACAGATGGAGGCTCAGGGAGCGGTCCACCATTGGCTGTTCTGGCCCCACTATCAGCCCTTCTAACACAGAGTCGACTCCATTTGCATCCCACCGGGATGCAAACACTTAAGGGGAGGAGTGTTGCGCCCCTCCCCTCTTCTGTAGCGCACAAGTAGTGATGTGTTCAGTGTGCAGCTGTCTTGCTTGTACAGCAATGCTTTGAATCATGTTTTAAAAGATAGGTATTCAAGATTCTTTGATGTATCATTGATAAGATATTACTGTGTGTTTCTTCAGGGCAGCGACGAGGGCGACGTGGACAAGAATAAATGCTGCACACTGTGTAACATGTCCTTCACCTCAGCAGTGGTGGCACAGTCACACTACCAGGGTAAAATCCACGCCAAGAGGCTAAAACTACTACTGGGAGAGCAGCCTGCCATCACAACCAAAGGTATAGCCCCTGTTAAAAATGCATTGTGGGTACAAATGATAGAGGAGCTAAATATGTCCAACAGAGATTTATTATTGGGAAGAAAAATAAGTAAGTGATGAGACACAGGATGTCATATGTGTTAATGATAATGTTTGATGGTGTTGTTATGTACGTGTGAAGTGGAGTAGAACCTCGTAGCTGATTTGAAATAAATATGAAGCTCTCGGTTCACACTCAGTGTGTCCTCCCCTCATCTCTCCCACTGTTGTTCCTCAGTTGGACTGCTCACAAGTAGCATTGCCAGTGTCTGATATTGTCTCGTTTATATATTAATGTGCAAGTGCGCTGTCTTGATTCAGTGCTGTGAAACACCATACACACAGAGGTGGTGGCAGGGTCAGAATATACTGCAGGAGCCCAAAGGTGGGACACTTTTACTCCAGTTGTTTGTGCACTCGTGCTCTGTTTTGAGTCTTTTCTCTGCTAACATCACACATTTTAGAGTGAGTAGTGTAAATTACACCCTTATTTTGTATCTATCATAAATTTTCTCAAAGCTATACTAGCACATGGAAACAATTTTACTTTAAGGAAATAGTTTCCTAGTATGCTTATTGGCTGTCTTACAGCTAGTTACAGAGGATGAGAGGATTGACACCACTCTGATGTCGGTGTGGTAAATAGGGCCATGAAGCTTCAGCCGCCAGCTGGTTAGCTCAGACTGGAAGCGGGGGGTAAAGCTCCCTGGCTCTGTCCAAAGGTAACCTTTAGCTGCACCTTTAAAGCTCACTAATTAACACATTATATCTTGTTTTGTTAGCATCATTTTATGTGTGAATTCTGCACAGCCTCTGTCCCGTGAGAATAATTCCCCCTTTGTTCTACAATCTCAGTTTATATGTATGCAGTTTATCAACTAAAGACACTTTGCCTGTTAGATCAAATTGGAATGTTTATGACATGTAACCTGAGTAATTAATGGAAGTAATGAAGCAGTACATGTACTACAGTATAGGAAGCGTATTTATTCAAATCCTGCAGTACTAATCGCATCTGGACACAACCCAGTGGTGTTGACATTAAAATCATAAGTTAGCAGGCCTCCTTTGGGAAAACTCACCCTGTTTTGAGTGGAAAAAGAACAACAAACAGCTCATGACATGCTGGAATTTTCCAAGAGTATGGGAACACCCGGTCACCTTGGTCTGACATTTACACATCGCTTCCATTAAGATTATCATTTTAGATGGTCAGTTGCCAATTTACTGTGTCTGTCTCCAATCCTCTTTCAGTCTCTGCCCTCATACTGCCCTGCCTCCACCATTACTTTTGAGCTCACAGAGAGCACCATCCTTTCTCCTACTGCACTCTCCGGCAAAGTCAACTAAGAATCAAAGTAAAGACAGAAGCTGAATGATGCAGTGTGTGCAAACACTCATCAACATCGCTGCTGGATTGTAACCTTTCGTGGGAAATAAGACCAATTTTCCAAATGTCATGTGCTGTGGTATTGCATACTTTCTGAGTCAACACTACTCATTCCTAACCCCCCCCCAGATAAATCTGAGGTATCACAGGATGTTTACCAACACAGAGAAAAAAAAAAAAAACATGTCTGCTATACAAATGATGTTTATTGCCTACTAAAAAGCAGCACAGTTTTCCTTCTGTTGGCCTCTTTAAACTGTTGAAATGAAACAATCTGAGAGGACAGCATCACTCATCTGCTTGAAACTCAGACCTAAGCGACCTAACAGTTACTTCTGCCTGAAGTGGACCTATCGCTTCCTTTTGGTGCAAGCTTTAATATCTGAACACTTTTTATATGGATTGCCATGTAGTTTGGTACAGGCATTCATAGTGCGCCAAGGAAGAAATCCTAAGAGCTTTGATGATCTTCTGACTTTTCCTCTGGGGCTACCAGCTGGTCAAGTTTTCACTTACCCTGTGTGAGTTGGCAAAAAGGTTTTACAGATATTATGGTTCCAAGATGATGTGTCGCACCGACTTTGGCGAACCCCTGGTTTTTCCTCTAACACTGTTATGAGGTTGACATCTGAACAACTATTTGATTGATTGCCATGGAATTTGGTTCAAAACTAATGACAATCCCATGGGCCTCCATTGTTTTTAGTGTTAATAAGTAAATGTTAGTATGCTAAGACTATGAACATGATGCATTATTCATGCTAAACTATAGCACGTTGTTAGCATGCTGATGTTGTCGTTTACCCCAAAGCACTGCTGTGTCTAAGTACAGCCTCACAGAGCTGCTAGCGTGGCTGTAGACTCGTGTTCATATTTATGAAAATGTTGCACGTCGTGTTTTTTGGGGCCAATTACATCTTACTAACAGCAGCCCAACAAGCTGGAGCGGTTGGCTGGTTTTCCCAGAGCCCATGTGTGTCTATGCGTGTGCTATTTAGATTTAATCACCAACTGCGCTTTACCTTGGGGTGATTCAAGTGTGCTGCTGCTGTAATCTGCTGACAGCTGCTCACCTTGAATCTACTTACAAATTGGCAGTTGTGTGAGAATAATGAGTGAAGATCACAGGGGAAACAGCCAATGAGAAATATAGCAAACATTGTATTTTCAGATTGTTCTGGAGCCCAACACCTGAGTCCACAGTGAGCAGTGTGGATGTGAATAGATCAGCCTTGAGCTTTGTTTACTGTGGCTCGTTGGCTCCAGTTGGCCGAGTCATTTATATGCACTTCACAGCTTTGTTGTTGTACTTTGTGCTCTCAGACATCTCTCACCACTACTTTCCTTTTAATTTGTTGGAAGTTTTCTGTTGACTGATAAGGCAGTGCATTTTTATAGTGGTATTATCTGAAGTCTCCCATTGTTGAACCATCCTGAATTTATCCTGCATTAGCATTGCCTCAGCCACCGCAGCCATTTTCCCTCAAAAGTGCTCGGATTGAATCATTAGATTAGCGCGCAAAGCTCTTGTCTTGAGTTAATGTTTGTCAAACAAATCCTTGAAATCTCTGAAAAGAATAGCATAATTCCTTTCTCTGCAGCAGCACCAGAAAAGCATTTTAGCATAGAAAGTAGGACAGAAGGTGTAAAGTCTGGAGAGCTAGTTCAGGCCAAATACTAAACAACACTATTTTGCACTATTGCAGCCAAATGGAAACTTAGTTTTATCTCTTTTGGACACCTGAAAGAGGAGTGAAGGAAATGACAATAAGGGCTTTAATTTTCATCCGATTTTGCTGGAAACCTCAAGCAGCTCTGTACTCTGGGACGCTGTCGGCTGCACAATCGTCACAACCAAATGTTCACCAAGATGTTGCACCATCCTGCTGCTGCATTTGCAGCCCACCTGTGGGCTCTGTTCTTCTTTATTCCCAGGGTTTGTATCGATCTCACTCAGCTCTTGCATTGGCTGGTTGAAATATTTATGCTCTTAGGGAGAGATCGAAACAGAGGCTGACTGAGCTGAAGTTTTTATTAATTCTCAATACAGCGTTCCTTTTCAATTAATGGCTGAACTACTGAAGGCCAAAGCTATTTTCACATTATACTAAACAATGCTGTATACATGCACGTAATATGCACATTGTTTTGCTTCTTTCTTGTGTGTATTAAAGCAGCA